>NW_015094506.1:37676973-37729425 GCF_001431845.1 Calidris pugnax | reverse complement strand
GGTGGCTCCCGCAGGGACAGGGACGCGGACGCGGCTGCCGCCGCCGCCCGGGGCCGCCGCAACGTGTTGCGCGCTGCAGCCTGGCATGTGCTGTGCCCGCACCGCTCCCCGCCGCCCTGCTGCGGCTGCCGCCGGCTCAGCACCCTCCAGCTGTGCGCTTTAAAACCTTAAAGGACCTCCGCGTCCCCGCAGCTCGTTCCGGTGCCGCTCTCGCCGCCTCCTCCTCCTCCTCCTGCTCCCCGCGGCTGCTGCGCGCCCCGTCTTGCACCGCTCCGCACGGTACCGCTGCTGGGTGCGGGCGGGCACTTCCATGCGAGCGCCGGCCGCCCGCTGCCATAACCAGCATCGACACATCACTCGCCTCCCGCCCCGAACCCGGAGCGATTTTATTACTCGTGGAGGCGCGGGGAGCTTTCTTGCCGGCAGGGAGGTGCTGTGTAAGTTTATTTGCGGCTTCCGCCGTTATTTACAAGCCATCGGTTTTGCTCGCCGTCCCCTGGGCACCGCGGGAGCCGAAGTTGCCAGGTAAATGCCCTCTTCCTTGTCTGCAGCACTTAAAGAGAGGCGGCTCCAAACCGGTCTCGTTGCATGGCTGCTTCGCCGCTATTGTACAGCACGGACTGCAGAGCGGGGGCAGCGCTTCACTGCACCGCTGTCCCCGGGCAGCTCTCCCCGCTGCCCGCCTCTCCTGGCAATCTCTCCGCACGGCTCCGGGCAGCGGGAGGCTGCCTCCTTCCGCACAGCTGCCCTGCGGCGCCTCGGCTGCACCGTTATTCCGCCGCTGTGCACTGCTGTCCCCGGGGCTGCGGGGGTCGGGCGGGCGGGGGGGGGATGTCCCTCGCAGGGGGAGCTCCGCGCCGGGCCCGGCGGGCCGGGGGGCAGCGGCAGGCCCCGGGCGGGGTGGGGGGAGGCAGCGTCCCGCCGGCCCAAACATGGTGCCGCTGCGGCAGAGGAGGCCGGGCCGCGGCCCCGCCGTTACCGCTGTCGGTGTTGTCCCCGCAGGCCGGGCGGGCGCCGCCCGTCCCCGGGGAGGCCCGGCGGCGTGAGGCCGCCCGCCGCCGCCGCTTATGCAACACATCATCGATAACCACCCCGACATGGCCACCGCGCTGCTGGCGGGCGAGAAGCTGAAGGAGCTCATCCTGCCGGGGCAGCAGGATGACAAGGCGGGCGCGCTGGCGGCGCTGCTCCTCCAGCTGAAGCTGGAGCTGCCCTTCGACCGCGTGGTCACCATCGGCACCGTCCTCATCCCCATCCTCCTCGTCACCCTTGTCTTCACCAAGAACTTCGCCGGTAAGGGCGGGGCGGGGCAGGGCGGGCGGAGGGGGCCGCGGCCTCGCGGCGGCGGCCACACCCTAACGGCCGCCCCTAACGGTCGACGCCACTCCCTAACGGCCACTCCCTAACGGTCACTAACAGCCACTCCCTAACGCCGCTCCTGCTCCCTAACGGCCCCTAACGGCCACCAACGGCCACCCCTAACCGTTACCGCTCCCTAACGGCCGCTCCTAATGGCCGTCACAGCTCCCTAACGGCCACTCCCTAACGGCCACCCCTAACGGCCGCCCCTGCTCCCTAACGGCCGCTCTCTAACGGCCGCTCCCACTCCCTAACGGCCACTAACGGCCGCCCCCGCTCCCTAACGGCAGCTCCCTAACGGCCGCCATCACTGAGGGGCCTCGGCGCGGGGGGAAGCGCCTTTCCCTGCCGGTAGGGAGGGTGCCCCGGCAGCCCCCGCTCGGACCCCGGTGGCCGGGCCTGTGAGGAGGTGTCCGCTGCCCAGCAGCAGCTGAGAGCTGGTGTGGGTGAGACGGGGAGTGGTTTTACGGTCCCTGAGGTGGATCCTCAACCATCCCTGAGCTGGACCCTGGCTGACTTCACGCATTTGTCCTGATGTTAATTGAGGTGTCTACAGCATGTTTAACTGCCCTGCTAGGGAGGGAGGCAGGTGCTTTCATGGAGGCTGATAAGGAGACATATCCACACCGTGCTTTGCCATATTGTGATAGTGGGAAGCACGGATATCTGTTGCTGTTGAGGGCCTATGTCTTGAATACACCCAGCAACAATTTAAAAACCCATGTTTGGTTGCCCCTCACCGCCAGTGCAGAGTCCTTCTGGTCCAGGAAGGTCAAGTTTTGATGAGCCTTGAAAATTACCAAGTAAATTATTATGACACCTTTTGGACCATCAGCGTGTATGTGAACGGTGTTTTACTTTCTGAAGTAGGTGTGATGAGTGTAGCTGCCAGTGCATAACTGCTTTTAAGGTCTCCTGAAGCTCCACGCTAAAGATCCATGTGAAATTATTGGTGCTTTAATACACAGGACTGACCTGGCCATCTGTAGCTTGTGAGGTTAGTGGGAATTGGTTGTATTCAATCAGTCTAAACATACCAGAATCAGGCTCTTGCTTTGCATGCTGCTTTGGGATTGACTTCCAACACTTACCTATTCTTAATACTTGTTTTCATTATGAGATAAATTAAATTATGTAGAAGAATAATGGCTTGCAAATGGAGTCTTGAGACTTTCCCTAATTATAGTTGAAACTTTTTTGATCTACCTCAGTTCTTAAACATACAGTTCCATAGCTCAAGATCTTCAGCCACAGTTAATGGTAAGAGCCTCATTTTTTGGATAGTCATCTGGAGGTATCTCAAAGAGACCATTATTTTCAGGGCATGCTGAACTTGGTGAACATCTAATAACCATCTCTTCATAGTGACAGAAAGGCAGGATTCAAGGTCACCTTTGGTGATCTCTTCCTCTATTTGGTTTTAGAGAAGTAAACTAATAAAGAGGCAACTGTACAGAAGTTAACAAGACTGCACACATGTATGTATGCCCTCATACTGTTTGGGATGTACAGATTTGAACCTCACTAGGCCTAAAGATAACCTTGGGTGCAGGAAAGGTCATACCCCTCCATGTGTGCTCCTTTACATCATGCTGCTTTACGTTGTGCAAGTTTCCCAGCAGAAGTCCTTTGATGACTCACTGCTTGTGCAGACAGCAGTAACTTGTTCTGTACGAACAAATCCTTGGAGACTGCAGATTGCGGAGGAAGCCGTGAGTGTAAGAGACTCAGATTAATACAGTGGATGCCACTCTGCAACTCTGAACTGGGGTCCACACAAGTATGTGGAAGGGAGGGGGTCTGCATTTGAGTTTATTTTATGCTGTGGAAGACTGTTCTCCAAGCTGATGGTTGTGTTCCAAACCTGTTTTTCAGAAGTACCAAAAGCAGTATCATTTGTGTCTGCTTAAAGACCATGTATGCTCATTTCACCCAGTAAGATTTAGGGCTGTAACCTGTTGTGTCCTGACAGGACAAAGCTTACAAGGCAATGCAGAAAACTTACATTTCCAGAGAAATGTGGGATAACACTCTTCTGTTATATGATGTCATGCGTTTGTTCAGGTGGTCTGCAGTTAGAAAAATAATACGAGAAAAAGAAAAAAAAGTCAGAGATACAAGGGAATAGAAGCACTGTAAGGGTCTGATGAAACTAAATAGATTCATTTTTGGAGTGGAGTTGAAGAGCTCAGGATTAGTGGATTCAATTCTACTTCCATAGAGTTCAAGAGCAAAACTCCTATTAATTTTAATGTGACCTGAATCAGGTGTTACTCTGCTACCAAAACAGCATGTACTCAGACTTATTTACTAAGCCAAGTTTATCTGGAGACACTGATGATGGTAGAAACAACGGCCCAGCTGGATACATGCTAATTACTGATTCTGCAGTTTGTGTTGTCTTTCACCCATGCACTACCATTGATCTATAAAAAAAAAATCTGTCTTCACTTGCTTTGGATGCTGCTCCCTGCATGCAATTTAAATAATACACATGAAAAGTGCAAACTTAGCTGACAAAATTGAGTAAGGTTCCTACTGCCCCTTTGGTTGTCAATATCATAGTAGTTTCCCAAAGTTTGCTTTTGGCCCTTGTGTGTATCAGTTATGCTTCAAAATAGGAAATAAAAACTGACACTTTTCATTATTCCTCCTTCTGTTAATGATATCCAGTGCAAGCCATGGAAAGCTATCATCCTGCCACTCAACTGCCAACAACCCCCTTCTCTGGGGTCTATCCCATCTTATTTAATCAGTGTTGGTAGAGCCCTTGAAACAGTGGTGTGTGCACTTGAGACATAAAAGCGTAGTGATCAAAAAGCAGTGGTTTCTCACAAAACTTTTTGCTCTGGATTGGAAGAGTCTGCATGGTTAGTGCACAGAGGAGATAAAAGCCTCTGTACTCCTCTGATCTACCTTGGAGTTTATGTGCGTGGGATCAAGTGTAGCTTAAAGTGCAGTCAAGGCCAGGGCAATGAGTGCAGTGAGAACTGCTTGGCCGAACAGCGTCCTGCTCTGGGGGGGTGCAGGAGGCACCCCCTTATCCCAAGAAGCCTGGCCGTCCCAGGGCGATGCTAAGCCTTCTGCAGCCAGAGGCTGCGATGAAGCATGTATGAAAGTAGAGTTCAGCCTCACAACACAGGACAAAGAGAGTGTTGTTTATTTAAAAGATGGTAATTAACAACCTTAAAAATCATTATGTCTGTGGTATAGTGTATTGTATACTGTAGTTTGCCTGTGGGTGAAGATAAAGTTATTTAGTTAATTATGTTGTTTTAGTGCCATGGGCAAAGTCATTGTTTAGCATTTGCTATTCATGTAAGTGATTTGTTTGTCCTCACATTGGAGTGTTCTGATCTTTACATCACTTTTGAAAAATTAAATCACAAATTTCTGTTTTAGTAGCATAAAAGGCAAGAACTAATTGTTTGGCAGATACAGTGCTGATTTTCTGAATAAATCAAAATACAGCTGAACTTAATGTGTTACAAAAGGCTTTAAATTAGGTATAGTACTTTTCTTCTACTAGTATATTATAGAATCATAGGATGGTTTGGATTGGAAGGGATCATTGAAGATCATGTAGTCCAACCCCCCTGCCATGGGCAGGGACACCTCCCACCAGACCAGGTTGCTCAAAGCCCCATCCAACCTGGTCTTGAACACTTCCAGGGATGGGGCATCCACAGCTTCTCTGGGTAACCTGTTCCAGTGTCTCACCACCCTCACAGGAAAGAAATTCTTCCTTGTGATCAATTTAAATCGACCCTCTTTCAGTTGAAAACGGTTGCCCCATGTCCTGTCCCTGTAGGGCCTGGTAAAAAGTCTCTCTTTTTGCTATAAATACCCTTTAAGTATTGAAGGACTATTATAAGGTCTTCCCGGAGCCTTCTCTTGTCCAGGCTGAACAATCCCAACTCTCTCAGCCTTCCATCATAAAAAAAGTGTTCCATCCCTCTGATCATTTTTGTGGCCCTTCTCTGGACCTGCTCCAACAGGTCTATGTCCTTCCTGTGCTAAGGGCATCAGAGCTGGACACAGTACTCCAGGTGGGATCTCATCAGAGTAGAGTAGAGGAGGAGAATCACCTGCTGGCCACGCTCCTTGTTGTGCAGCCCCTGGTGCTTATAGTATCCTTACAGTCTGACTCATTGTACACAAAAAAAAAAAAAGGGCTGTCATCCTTGGCTGGCTTTTTCTCCATATAAATGAATCTGTAACCTAATCAAAATTTATTGGGAGATAAAATTTTGTTTCCAGACTTCACTGTTAGATGGCAGTGCATTTTGGGTGAAATTGAGCCCCTGCAGAGGGAAGGGGTAGGGCATACACACCGCTAGGATGTGCTCCTGAGACTTAAATTCAGGCTGCGGAGGAGTCAGTAAGAGCTTGACCGTTGATTTCAGTGGGGACGGGACTTCACTCTGATGGCTGAAGTAAGATACAATTCTTGCACTCACCCTCTGCAGAGAAATAAGGCCTGCCTTTGCACTTCCCAAACTTTCTTTCATAAGAGAAAAGTCACTCAGTTAACCTCTCACATTGTCATTTCTGAATCTCCCAAGTCTCCTTTAATGTTTTTCAGGCAAACCAGTGTGAATCCAGAAAGAACACCCCTAGAAAGTTAATTAAAATTAATTAATTAACAACATGCAATGTTTATAATGGGCTCGAGATCATCATAAAATCATTTAAGATCAATAGTCAGCTACCCCAGACAATGAAGGCCCACAAGCGAAGAATGAATATTGTTTCCCTTTCTAAAACTCACACATAGACAGACTTCATATAACACCAGGACATCCTGTATTTAAGAGTCAGTGTATGTTGACCATGAAAAGAGTAAGGGAAGTTTTGGAGATCCACCCATTGGATGGATCTGTATTTAAGTGGAATTGGTTTTCTGGAGTCACAGGGCTCTTTGCCCTGGTGAAGGTGCTTGTAGAAGGCAGCAGTCTAAAGGAAACCTCTCCCCTATCAGTGTTCTTGTTGAGACTAACAATGCGCACTGTCAGTAGTCCCAAGGGAACTTATTTCAGTTTGCTCTGTTTTAATTTGGAAATTGCTGTGTTAAAGATAGCAATTAAATTTTTTATTTAAATATGAATGTGTTTGAATTTCTGTCAGAACAGTGACATGACCCCCATTATGGCCTATATATTCTTAGGCATCTGCTGGAACACTCATGCAAATGTACACGCAGTGCTTTACAAAGGCCCGTGCTTGTATTTGACTCATTAGAGGTTTGATTTCTTATAGTTGAAAATCCGGAAGCCTGACTTTTCATTCCCTAGCAGCTTGAACATGAACAGTTAGTTATTTCCGTGCAAAATAGAAGTAAAATGCAACCAATATGAACAGAGCTCAGATTTGGTGGTACTGTGCTGTCCCAGTGCAGGAATAGGTTACTGTGCCAAGTAACTGCTGGTGGAGAAGCAAATTGTAAACCTGTAAGTATAGGTTGTCAATAAGATCCTTCCATTTTATCTGTGTTGGAGCCTGCTGGATTTCCTTTCCCACAGTAAAGGGTTTGGGGTTATTTTTTATTTTTAAAGCAAGTATTTAAAGTGTTTTCATGTTGAAGCAGGCTAGCCTTAGATTAATAGATAGTGAAAAAATAGTAAAACCCCCATGTTTAATTAAATGTTAGTGTGTAAGGCTCTAAGGTATGTTGTTCCAGTCTAGCTACAGCCTGTATCAGTGTTCAGGAGTTGTTTTTAGTGACGATGTTTCAGTATCTCATATCAATGCATGGTCGGTCTGGGAAGGTATGGATCTAGATAAAAAGGGATTGGTCCTTTAATACATCGCCTTTCCAGTTTCAGGTTTTTTTCGAAAATGCACAGAATGCAGAGTTTTATTAGACTGCTACATTCCTTATCAGTTTAAGTAGGTCTGTTTGGTGTTCCATGTGGTTTTCATCCTTTCCTCTACCCTCTCTGTTTTTACTGTGGAACTAGTACACACAGACCATAGCTGGTAGGTAGGATGCTGTTGAGTACTTAACACTGGTCTTCACCAGCGAGTGCTGTATTCTGTCCTTCATGAATGGCAACGATGCTACTGGCAGCAAGCGGCAGCCTTTTGCAGTGAAACAGCTCATGCATTTGCTGAACTTCCAAGACACTGTTCTACAGTCTAGTAGCTGAAGAGATACTTGGCTATCATGATGGACTGCATAGTTTGTTTGTATTGTTTAATGTTTTTACTGAGTGGTTTAAATATTCCAGTTCAGTGTTGTGCTGTGTTCAGGAGCAACACTATCAGGAATGTCTTTGGGAGGTTCCCTGTATAAGGGACCAGAGACCGGTGGGACCCAAAGGAGAATGTTGTTGTTTCTGTTGTGTGATATATTCACAACATTGAAATATTTTGTTTTCCAAACTTTCAAAAGATTTAGGACTGATACGGTCAATGACAGGAATTGCTAAGTCATATCCCTCTTGTATAGTGCCTCATGCTTTCTATTCACAGTGAATTAGTCTTTCTGTATTGCAGTCATGTTTGCTTTTCCCTCAGAAGCTGTTAAATACTGATACTCTATTAAAACAAAGCAAAACTGTCATCCAGCTGATTTTTATATTTTAGTCAAAAGCCAAACTTTGGCATTGATTTTCTTGCTAGGTTTATAAAACAGTGCCTACAAAATACCAAAAAATTGCTCATAAATACTGTATTTCTATGTCTCTTAGCAGTTACGTAGCTCAGCCCTCTACCACCCTTCTGCTAGAAAATTCCCATGAGGAAGTAATGGAAGGAGACAGTAAGTTAAATGACTGAAGGGTCAGTTCAAGTTTTTCTGTTTTCTTTTCTGATTTGTAATCATTTTGCATAAGCAATGCTTACTTCACCATGTAGTACAGTATATGCGTGAGTTCAATGTGTTTTTATGCATTTCACCTACAGTATGTTTGAAATAATGTATGTTAAAGATTTCTCTGTTATAAGATGGAGTTTTATTTTGTATTTCTGGTCAACTTCTCTAATTTGTATTTTTGTTTCAAGTTGTGGCCAGCATATTTACACATGCTCACTTATGTGACTTATCTGTTAGATGGCTTTTGAGCTTCTTTTCCATTTTTTCTCGTTAACTGCACTTAAAGCCACATACAGTATGAAAGTGAAGATGACATTTTCCCGAATGATTACTGTTAGTGCTAAGAGTACGGAGCCAGATTGTTTTATGTACATGACAACACTAGTGCAGAAATTGGTTCTGAGGTGGTATTAGCTGTGATAAGATAATTTAAGGAGTGTCTCAGTACCATTTGTGTTTAAGTGCTTTCTAAACGTGTTTTTAAAAACTGAAATAGTACAAGCAACCACAGGCTGACTGCGGTGCAGCCGCTGGCAGTTTGCACTGCTGATGGAATTTTTCCCAAGGGGTAAGAGCAATTCTCACACACACACACACACACGAAGTGCACAAGATATGCGAGCTGGCTTTCTGTGAGTTTTGGTCACTAAAAGATTTGAAGTTGCACAGTTGAATGTTAAATAAAAGGGTAAACTTGAGGAAATGCATGAGCCTCATGTGTAATCATTCCACTGCAGTTCCTAGCAGCTACAGCTATTTTTCTTTCATGAATGTCATTTCTCAAAATTCATTGACACAAATGCATCATATTTTTTTCATATGAAATTTCCTGACCCTGTTTGCACTATTAAACCCTTCACCTTTCCAAGTGTCATGTATGTGAAGAGGTCCAAAATGTGCATGAAATCTAGCTTAGTACGTGCTTTCAGATAACTTCAACAATTTGAACAGATGGTGAAAAATATTCTTGTTTAAGAGCTCCTTAATTTATTCATCTTAGTCAAGAGGAAACCTTGTGAATAAATAAGTGTAAGGTCAAGACTGTTTTTCATAGCAACTCTGAAGTATTTTGAAGCTTTTTTCTCCCTAAACTGGATAGAAATTATGCATCCATGATCTAGAAGAAATCTAAGTTTGTACTGTTTCTTAGAACCGTAAAACTCTTCCAGAAGAATCTCTATCATCACTGAGTTCCTTAGCTTTTGTCAGCATTAAAAATGACTGCAGTGGGCACCTTCAGTAGGTATACACATTTAATTACAAAAGCTGAATAATTTTGCAGTACACTGACATGATTCTTGTAGAGGTTTCCTTTTATTTCCCATGATACAGGATTTATTCTAAGAAAATCACTGAAATCAATGCAGTATTTCCATCATCAGGGATTTTGTCACAGGGCTGTGTTACGCTCTTGCATTTGAACTGGGAAAAACAGCAGTTCAGTATAATAGCAAGCTTTGGGGATTTGTTTGCTTTTCTTTCCTGGCACCATGCCTGTTGTGCAGGTTCTGAGTTACCAGAGCAGTGATGCAGCCAGGTGCTGAGATACATAGTGTGGTTTTTTGCAGCTTAGAGCTCAGTAACTATTTTTGGAGCATTTTCGTTATATGCTAAAGTAATTATTTCGGCATTTTGAGATTGAGGTGCCTTGTCTTCTGATCCATGACTTGTTCAGGAGGGCAGGAGACCTTCCCACTGGAAATGGCAGATCCCCTGGGAGCCTTGGGAGCCTGATTTTACTGGCTCTGTTCTGCTAGATCAGAACAGTTCTGATACTTTACAAAACCCAATTTCTCTGCACATGGAGGAACCAGTTTTCCAAAAAGCAGTAGACAGGCCATCTCTGCCTCCTAAATACTGTATTATTAAAATAACACAATTGGCTAATGAGCTAACTATTGGCATTTTTCTTCTTTTTCAATATGAAGTTTTCTGGGTGCTGTGTTTATGCCAAGAGATACTTAATACAAGCCATCTTTTCCATTTCTAGTCATTAAATAACAATAATGCAATAGAACAAACCTGCTGTTTCGTGTTGCTTCCTGTGTTTGTATTTTGTGCTTGACTCTTGATGAAAGGAGCCACCCTCGTCTATGTATCATCAGCCTCAGTGGATTTTCATGATTCATTTCACATTGGCATTTACGCATTCTTGCAGTTTACTTTAGGTGTTACTCTAGTCCACATCATCATAGTGTCTGGGTGCTTGTGTAGTTGCTTTGAGGTTCCATCTCTAGAGGGGAATTTTTGAATTGCCAAAAAAATTTTTTTTGAACTTCGGAAAACATTAAAACACTTCTTTACACACACTACTTCTTCTGTGCAGAAGAGCTGTACATCACCAAAATTCCACTCACCTCCTCATGTAAGCACTAAATTTAGAAGTAAATATTGTTCAGATCTCTTTTGTAGGACTGTCTGCATGGCTAATTCCATTAATTATATTTTGATGAATACATTCTTTTAAATTTGGATTTAACCTTCCCTCAAATCTTCAAATAATCCAAAGCAACAATATAACACAGAAACATACCTCTATGTACAAATACAAGCATTGTAATTTCTTTCCAGGTGTTTTCTGTGTTCTCACTGAGCTCTCTTGAGCACAGGAGGAAAGGCTTCTCGAGATGTTCAACTGTACAGTCACTATAATAAGCTCTCTTTCCAATGGCGTTGTCACCATACTGCATGGCCATCACATGGCGGATGGTAGCTCATTACTGAGGACACATTCCTTTATAGGAGCAGCCTAAGGGATTTCATTTAGGTGTTTCTGCACCTTCTCTGCATAACAGCTGTCATTTCTGGAATAACCTCTCCAACAGACTTCAGCATATCAAACAAGTAGGAGTAGGTATCTTGCTCTCCTGAATAACCTGGGCAGGCATTACAAGTCTTTACGCCTCAGATTGTTGGTAAGTGAACTTCAGCGTTCCAGCTAATTTTAGAAGGGCCAATGTTTATTGCATACAGGGAATATAGTTCTGTAAATTTTTGTATACACTAGGAAAGTGCATTACTAATTTATTGATTCTGCAGATCCAAAATATATGCAATTCAAGCAGCAGTCCCACAAGGAAAAAAGACCCATATTGTGATCACAGGGACACCTGCTGCTGGCTTTACATTGCAGTTACCCCTGTGGGTAACCCATTACCTTAACCCATTACCTGTCAGTCTTTGAAACTGCTTATCTACATCTCACCCATTACGACTAATCCTTGTAGAGTACAGACCAGTAAAACTCACTAGCAGCAGTGGTTTCCTGTCTCATTCCTTTAGGGACTTTCTTTTGAAGATTTTTTTCTTAAACAGGACAAGTGGTTTCAGAGAGTGGGCAAAAAAGGCTATACCTTACCTTATTGATCATGGAGAGATTTGTACCTTAGGAAGACTTCATGGGCATGGAACCTATATTCAGATTTGGAAAGAATATTCCCTAAGAAAGGTAAAGGTATTGTCTTTTTGTTTTGATAAAAGTAATAATTCTTAGTAACTAGCTTGCTAAATTAAGGCTTAGTTTGATGAATGTTTTATTTTCTTATTCCTATGAGTAAACTCGGTGAGTTAAATAGGACTATATGACTACAGTTGATACACAAAAGTAATTTCAGGAATCCATCCTTGTGCTGTACTAATTTCTAACCTTTAAATACCCTTTGAATAAAGTAGTTGAAATAAACCAGTTAAATTAAGGGAGTTTTTCCTGTGGCTGTGAATTAATTTGGGTATTAGCCAGCATTTGTTAAAATCACAGAGTTACATATTCCTTGTGGACTGTGGGACTGAGATGGAAAAACCTGTATGCTGTTTAGATAATGTTATACTTTCTTAGACTACATTTTCAACCTCGGTAACATGAATATTTTTTGTTCTTTTTTTCTAGAGAGAAGAGGATCCAGCACATTTCTTCTTTTCCATTTAAAAAAAAAAATTGCTGAAAAGCTACTAAATAAATTCTTTCTCAAAATAAACAGTTTGCTACCTGCTTTCTTGTGCAATCCTTTAGTACCCAAGAAGAATGAGGCATGTATGTCTGATTACTTACTTGTATGTGACACGATGTAAGGAGAGCGATACGATAAAAGACTACCCTTGTCAAATACTGGCATTTATTGCTGAATTCAGGGAGTTTCTCATTTATCTTGGCTGTTAGAAACTTGTGTTGTGGTATCTAATGGTCAGGGAGATTCAGAGATACTACTTAAACACTGAATTTCTCCTTAGGGTCAAGTGGAGAGTACTAGGAGTGCTTCAGAGAACTTGACTGGAATGCCAACTTTTCTTCATAGGCAGGTTGGGCACCGGCATAAGGCTGGTTTAGCAGCCCTCTTCCAGAGGGCAGAAAGCCAATTGCTAGGAAGCACTAGGCCCAGGCTGATTCTGTAGTATATTTAACTCAGTAAGTATATTTTTCAGTATACTTAACTTGGGTCTGGGCACTTGTCCAGGAGCTGGGAGGTCCTGTCTGTTCGGCAGCACCCAAGCACCTCTTCTGCTGCTTATACTTTATGTAGGACCATGGTGGTCAGGCTGAATGTTTACTTCTAGATCCTCAGAGAGTTTTTTTCCACAAGAGGCATACTTACCTTTGTCTTGGTGTAGCAAGTAAAAAATTTTCATTTTTAAAAAATTTTTAAATTACATTTTCTGAAAACTGGGTTCCTCTTTTTTCTCTCTGCTGTTAGAAAATTGTTCTATTCCTTCTGCATTGTTGAATTATTGCACTAGAATATTGAAATCGTGCAACTCAGTTGGAAGATTAATGAGGTGTGATTTCTAAAAGCTGGAGGTCACAGGAGACATACACCATTTATTATTACGGTTTATATTTTGCGTTGGGGGAATATGCTTTTTTCACTGGGAATATGGTAGGTGTGAAACATCATTTGCCCTTCTATACAGGGGCGTAGACTGTTTGTTACTAATATTTTCCTTTCTTACTTTTAATGTTTAACCAAAAGCATTGTAAATGTGTTGGCTTTATTTATTTAAGTAACTTTTGCTCATAATTATATTTTAGAAGCTTGAAATTGATCCCCCCTACAGCATCAGTTTTTCAAAGAGAGATGCACACGCCAAATTTTATGTGCTGTGAGTAGTCCCATTGGGTTCATAGGAACTGCCCAATGCGTGAAGTCACTTCAGTTTTTTTAGGAGCAGGTCTTATTTTTTACAGTGTTGTACACTAAGAGACTGGCATTGTTATCTTTATTTTGAAGGGACAAATGAATGTTTATGTTAGATGCAATTCACTCACTTTCCCAGGAATACTTGTAAAAACTTGCAAAAAGAAGGTAATGGAGAGTGATAAATATCTACAGCTTTACCGTATCTTCTGGACAGTGTTCTTTCTGTGTACCCTACACTAGCTCACTTATTTTTTTGCACATTTTTTTTTTTTTTTTTTACTAGATAAATATGCATACATTCATGCACGTGCATGCAAAATCACGCACACAGCCGCCGCAGTGAACTGTGTTGTTGATATCTCTTCCTTTGAGATGCAATAGTGGGGCCTGAGGTCTAGCAATTTGTACTTCAGTGGTAGCCTTCCAGCCGTATTTTGCCTAATGTGTTCTTAGTGCAACTGGTCATTGTCTTCATTTTTGGAAATGGCCATTTCTCAAAAGTTAAAAAAGTACTCCTGCATGAATCAGCCATTCTTGCTGGATGTGACCTAAGGAAAAGAAGAGTTCACCTTGAGGACAATAAAGTGTTGGAGCAGGTTGCACAGGCAGGTTGTGTAGTCTCCATCTTTAGAAGTTTTCAGACTGACAAAGCCCTAATCAAGCTGGTCTGAGCTCAGCCTTGATCCTGCTTTGTGTGGGACATGGGAATTGGTAGCTTCTGAGGTTCTTTGCAATGTTTCCATGATTCTGCCTTGGGGTATAGTGATCTGGAACAGCAGTTATCGGGTTTTTTCCACTGGTAATTCCATTTCCAGCTCTGAGATTCATTTTTGCAATGGGGAGTTTCAGAAGGGTTCCAACCCCAAGCCTCAGCACCCCAGCCCCTTGCTTGAGGAATTTCAGAACTTAGTGTCGTATCTCTTGGTTGAAATTAAGCAGGAGATATATGTATCTAACGTTTTCATGCCCAGTACTTGCAGGCTGACAAATGACAGGGCCTCTTGAAGAGTGGATTTGAATGGATGCTAAAAGTACATGGAGGTTGGGGAACCACTGAAAGGAGGTGGCTGATTTTGGATTGGGAACAGTAGGAGTGGGAGCCTGTGCCTGCAGGAAGCCCACAAGCATTTCTCAGAGCCTTTACTAACAAGCAGCAGACTGGGCAGCTCTTAGGTTCCATGCTTTGCCTTCGCTCCTTTCCATACTGTCCATGTAGATTCTTTCTAAAGAGTTTTTTGAGTGCAGCCCCTTCCTTCATCCCTCTCCCTACCTTGTCTCTCTTCTCGCAACCATGCACTCTCTTTCATTCCCCTAAAGTATGCCTTTTGTACCACAGTACTTCCTGCAAGTCATTTTTCTCCATGTAAGTAGTACTTAAACTGATGGGATGAGATGCTACAGAATGGAGCATGTGAAAAAACGTTGCTACCAAGGGATTTTAATTTTTCTAGTGGCATAACACAATCAACTAAGTAATTCTGTGTTGATTATTTCATCTTGTTTGCATGTCCAAAAAATTCAGTGAGATGTCTCTCAAACCTTATCCATGAGAAGAGTCTTGGGGACTTCTAGAAGCTACTTGCATGCAGAGTGAGCAGGATAAAATGTATTTAAGTACAACTGTTGAAAACACCTGATGTAGTGCTCCTGTGACCATCTGACGGTATTGAAAAAAGGGAAGCTGAGCTTCTTAGTATGCATCTTTATACTCAAATCAGTATAAGATAAGTATAATATACTTTATAATACATTAACATCAAGGACTTTTTTTCCTATGTACTAATTATTTCTGCACAGCATTAGCACGGGGTTATTTAGTTTCTTAAAAATTATTTAAAAGGGACGTGTTCTCACTGAAGACAGGATTTGTTCCTAGGTATTCCTTGTTCCAGTTCTGGAACTGTGTTGAACGTCATATTCTGGCATGTAGTTAGCACATTTGTGTAGGTGAACCTAAGGGCAGACCTTCAGACTTCAAGCTTTCTGGGGTTTTCTTTGAGCATCAGAACTAAAAATCTTGAAGTACGCCATCACATTTAATGCAGAAAAGTTGAGTTTGGTATTCCAGCCACCAAAAACAATGGCAGCTTAGTTATCTTACTTTTTTTTTTTGCCTTTGCTACAGATGCACACGGGTGCAAATCACAGATAATGTCCACTCTCAGCCACCTTTTGATTGTTGTTTGGAACTGGAAAAAGATTATTTTGGAGCTGATGACCTTGCTCTTGGGGTTTTTTTGGTAGGAGTTTCTGTCTCTTGGGCTCACAAGAATGTAGCTATTAAGGAGAGTGGAGGTATAGATTGTATTTGTGGGCTTAAGCCTAGACAACCTTGAGAAGACTACCAATCAGCTCAACCATAATAATTTTTAAAAAAATTTCTTTACAGCTTCTTACTCTTGTCTTTTCCTACACAATTGAACCGTTGCAGCAAATGCAATTAAACCGCAAAGTCTTGGGGAAAAAGCTGCATTTCATGGTGACTGGAGTGGTTATATGAAAAGAAGCTTCCTAAACTGCTCAAGGATTTTCAGGGTGAAATAAGAATATCAGTAGAAACTTTCTATATTTATGAATATAACGTCAAATGCGAGTACATTTTTTGATATTGCATGGTCCAGTGTCAGAGCTATGATTTTAACACTGTTACAGCCTTTTTAATGCTACTAACTTATCAGGAGTATATTGTAAAATCAAAGAATACATCTGCTGTGCCTTCTTGAAACCACATTAAGTAGGGTCCTCACAGCTAGAGTGAGCTGTGTGAGAGCAACTTCCCCATCCTCTTCAGATCTGCATGGTGAGATCCAGCTGTATGTTACTGCCATCTTTCATAACAAACATGATTAGTTATTGACATGGTGTTTTTCTTTTTCATTTATTCCCGATTGACAGAGATTGCAGTAGAGGAGAAACATGTCCATACCCTACCATGATGGGATAAAACACCTTCATGGTGTTAAATGCCAGGTTAAATGCTGCCATTGCCCAAGAAGTAACATTCACAAAAGCTAACTCAAACCTCCTGGTGATCTTGCTTGGCAGCCTCCTGTCAGTGAAGAGAGACAGGCTCCTCCAGGCAACAGCTAAATCAGTCTTTTGCTTTGAATCATTGTCTGGAAGAGTATTCCTCTCTTCTGCATTGTCTGCACAGTTTTCTAGATGAATGAGCTTCCTAAGGCTGATGCTGTGCTTTGTGAGTCAAGTCCTGTGCTGAGAAGGTTAAGCTAAATTCCCCCATGGAATAACTACCAAAAATTGGTGGCATTCGCTGACAGTGAGCATGGCTCAAACAAATTAGAAAATACTGTTCGAATAAAATTGCATTGTAACCCCACCGCCCTCGCTTCAGTCAGTTATAAGAAATCCCACTGACTTCATTGAGAATAGGGTTTCATCTGAAGGGTCTTGGGATTTGCATGGCTTGTAATGAAAAGCATGTCAAATTAACAAATACGCAAAGAAAACACTAGACCGGCATCAACAAATAGCAAGACATCGAATAAGAATGGGACATCATACTCAGCTGTCCCAATAAATTAGAGATCTCTCACAACTTACCAGGCAATGGGAGCAGCTAAAAGATGTTTAAAAAAGGAAAAGCAAACAAATTCCTGTAAAATGACATTTACTTTCTGTACTGGGCTGGGCAGCCCCATTTTTGAAGTACTCTCTAATGAAGGTGTTCAGTCCAAACCAGAGTTGTGAAGCTCTTCAGACTGTTTTCACTGAAGCAGTGACAATGGATAGAGTGCAGTTAGTCTCTAAGTGATCTGTCCAACATGAATGTAAATGCTAAGACATTTCTATGTTTCCTTTTTATTTATAAAATAGATACATATATTTGATTGTTGTTGTATATATACAATTTTTGGCAGAAGTCACCTTAGCTTTCAGGTCTTGACGAAGAGAACTGAACTGTTCACAGTTTATTTGGTAGTAGCAACTGATACATGAATACAAAAATAATCCTTATGGATAATTTGTATGAATAATTGTTGCTGCCTTCCCAAATATTTGTGGTGTTGAGACCTAGAAGAAATGAACCCATGTATGTCACAGTAAACTGAGTTTCATATTGGTGTGTTCTACTGAGCTTAGGGACACCCAATTCAAAATATTTCTGCTTATGAGAAATGCACCATGCTTCATTGACTTTTTTCCCCCATGGGAATGTTTTCACATAGGAATCTACTTTGTCTCCTGGGAAATTGTACGCTAACTCTTTGGTAGTAGGAGTTGAATTTTTTTGTATGCATCCCTTCATGGGTAGGGTTGGGAGAGCATGTAATTCCCGAAACCAAGAGTCAGTCAGCGTTTTTCTTGTCACACATGGCTGCAAATAGAGAAAAGTAGTCTAAATAGGAAGCTGTGTAACATTAGAGTGCTTTCAGCTCTCTGAGGCTGGAGTTGGATCATTTTAAAATAGTCTTCAAAAAGGATTTTAAAGAATTTGCAGGGTTTATTCACTTTACATGCTGCCTTGGGTAGCATCATTTATTCTATCAACTCTGGTTAAAGTGGTTGTATATTTAGAAAAGAATCCTCACGGAATCACTTCTTTTTAAAAAAGCGTTTTTTGTGCATTCCTCAGCATGTAGGTCTCTGTAGGTCACAGAAGAGGTTTACACCTCTGCATTTTACCAAAGAACTAGTAAATGCTTTTGATTTGCTCAACATGTGAAAAGTAGTTGGCCAAGTAAGGAGTCCTCTGTTAAGGCAAAAGGATTAGGGTTTCTTGCCTGCCTAATAATTTTTAATATTTTATTTATTGTTATCAAATGTCATATTATTTTCTTATTTCTCTTCATGATTTGTATTATTAAGAGAACAGTATCATCACTCTTTTCCACTGAGCTGTTCTCAATCCAAATTGTAGACTGCATTCAGAACTGGAGCAAGCTTGGTGTTCTTGAGTGATTCTTAGTTCAAGAGAACATGCCCTCTTCCCATGGGTCTCATTTTAGGAAGATTTTATAAGGTATACCAGAACCCTGTAAAATATATTCCCTTTGTTCTGCCTGCCAAAACATGAAAATATGGTCTTCCTCTTTGAAGAGGGTGTTTTGATAATGGCTGTTGTTCTTTGGGCAATTAATACTGTTTTAGCTTTCACAAGTTTTGCTATCTTACTTTGATGTATTGATAGAAAAAGGCAATTTTATAAAGACCACAAGTTATCTACTGCGTCAAGGCAAAAGTCCTTTTGGCCCAACATTCTGTCTCTGACAATGGCAAAAAGCAAGTGCTTAGGAAGGAGTGTTACAATACACAAGTGTATGATGTTAGTTCCTTTGATAAACCCTTCCACCCCGCAGCAGCCCATGGTTTAAACATGTCCTGAGAGAAGAATTGCATCGCCATCTTTGTATTTAGAATCCTTGCTATACTTTTTCTTTCATTAATTTGATTGCTTTCTTGATCCACAGTATCTGTTTCTTCCATAATACTGTGTGACAGCGAGTTGCACCATTTATTTGCACATTGTGTAAAAAACAATGTTACAGTTTCAAATGTAGAATTAAATTTTCATAGTGATAAATACAGTTAATACACCAGATTCTGGTCTGGTCAGTCACACTTTAACTCAAGAGTCTTAGCTGAGAGGCATACAGTTGACTAAATACTTGAATGTCTTTAAGATTCAATTTTTGCTACTATATCCAATAAGTAGACTTTGTTAATAAGGAGTAAAAACATTACCTTCAGCTGTATCTTATTTAGAAGAATACTTAGCTGGGATGAACATTAAATTTCACCTAAATGAGCCTTTCAGCATTTGCACATGACATCCTCAGCTACTGTCTAGTGGATATCAGGTGTTTTAGCTTTATGGAGCTTAGGTTACAGTTGTTTAGGGTATTGTTTTCAGAGAGGTAATTAAGCCCAAATACGTATTTCTTGCTGACCTTTCTTGCTCAGGTTCATTCTAAAACTTCCAGGTAAATAGTTTTGCCTGGGGGCTTATGAAGACGTGTGCAGGCTGAGCTGTCTAATAGACGTGGAGGGTTTAACGGTCATGTAAAGACACAGTAAAATAAAATTGATATAATTTGAAATGTTTATTTTCCAGAGCTCCTTTTGTAGGTTAAATGCACAGCAGTGACTTTTCTCTCTGTTATACAGAGGAGCCAATATACTGTTACACACCACACAACTTCACCCGCGATCAAGCCTTGTATGCCAGAGGATATTGTTGGACAGAATTAAAAGATGCCTTGCCAGGAGTTGATGCCAGCCACTGGCCCTCCTTGTTTGAGCATAAGTTCCTACCTTATGCACTGCTGGCTTTTGCTGGGATAATGTACATTCCAGCTCTGGGCTGGGAATTTCTGGCCTCCACCCGACTGACTTCAGAGCTTAATTTTTTGCTTCAGGAGATTGATAACTGCTACCACCGTGCAGCTGAAGGGCGGGCACCAAAAATAGAGAAACAGATTCAGTCCAAAGGCCCAGGGATCACCGAGAGAGAGAAGAGAGAAATCATTGAGAACGCAGAGAAGGAAAAAAGCCCCGAACAGAACTTGTTTGAGAAATACCTGGAAAGAAGAGGACGAAGTAACTTTTTAGCTAAGCTTTATCTAGCGAGACATTTGTTCATCATCTTCTTAAGCATCATACCAATTACATACTTATCCACCTACTACGCTACGCAGAAGCAAAATGAATTTACATGTGCATTAGGAGAGCCTCCAGACAAAACAAGCAGCTCCAAATTGCACATCAGAGTGAACTGTAAGCTGCCATCTGTCCAGCTCCAGCGGATTATTGCTGGTGTAGACATCGTTCTTCTCTGCTTTATGAACTTGATAATCCTCATCAACTTAATTCACCTCTTCATATTTCGCAAGTCTAACTTCATATTTGATAAGCTGAACAAAGTTGGAATAAAGACCAAGAAACAGTGGCAGAAGTCCCAGTTTTGTGACATCAATATTTTGGCCATGTTTTGTAATGAAAATCGGGACCACATAAAATCATTGAACCGTCTGGATTTTATTACAAATGAAAGCGATCTGATGTATGACAATGTGGTACGCCAGCTGCTTGCAGCCTTGGCCCAGTCCAACCATGATGCCACTCCAACCATGCGCGATTCAGGGATCCAAACGATAGACCCAAGTGTTGACCCAGCAGACATTGATGCTAACGAGCAGCTCATCATTAAGAGACCAAGGAAGAAGATGAAATGGATCCCAACTACCAATCCCCTTCCTCAGCCATTCAAGGAACAGTTAGCCATTATGAAGGTTGAAAACCATAAACCTGACAAACCGAAGCCTGTGCGGAGAAAAACAGCAACGGACAGCCTTATAGCTCCTTTGTTAGAGTCCGCTGCAAAAACCTCACAGCAACTATCTGCTCATAAAACCGAGCAAAACACCACCCCAAGCACAAGCAGTGAAAAAAAACACACGCGACACTTTTCCTTGGATGTTCATCCATATATACTTAGTAGCAAAAAACCCAAGCCAGAGGTTCAAGCCATGCCCTCGATGCCTACGTCTAAAAGCCAAGAGGGTGGATTTTTAAACCAGGAAGAGAATGTCGTAGTACACGTTACCTCCTCTCTCAAAGGTACAGTATGCCATAATGCCAGTACCACCGCCACAGACCATAATTTGCGTAGCAATCTTCAGGAACTCAAAGCTTATCTGAACTGTTTGACCTACCTTGCTAGATTTTGGGGTAGCTAATGATCTTAGGGCTTGCAGGCCTCAGAAATAGGGGTTCTCTCTCTTTAGCAGTTATGCGGAGGTTAAGGATTATTACAGATAGAGCTGTACAAGGCAGCCTGCAGGCTGTTGGTGCAGGTAATTTTTCAAATGTAAGCAGATTTTCACAATTATGAATATGGTCATGCCTTGCCAAGGAAATGAGGAGGGTTTGGCCTCCATGATACCCCTTTCTGCTCCACCAGCACCTGGCACATTTCAAACGTGTCTTACTTTCAAGTCATATGGAAACTGTCATGGTAGAAGACCAGTACTCTGGCCAGTAATAGACACTTAGGAGTATGTGAGAAACCGTGCTAATGGCACATTAAGGTGCCTGTGGAAAAAAATCTCTTAAAGTACCAATTCTTTAGGGTCACAACTCAGATCGTTTATATCATTGTTCACACAAAAAACATTGTAAATTGCTCACGTGGATGGTCTGGAGTGCAGGTGCTGGTCAGAGGTTCAGGAATTCTGCTATTCCCTTCCTGTGTGGCCTCGCAGGAGATGCTCTTTCTGTGCCTCAGTTCCCTGTGTTTGTCTTGGAAATACTGTCCCTTTCTAACCTCAAAGGAGTGTTTCAAATATATCAATAATTTTAGGTGCTAGAATGATGGGGAAGGCCACGTGAGCACTAAGAAAAGCAATAGATCAGTAGATAGATAGATAGACAGACAGACAGTCTTGTTTATTTTTGTAAGCTACTGACATAAGAAAGAAGCACTGTGCAGTTGAAGTTACAGAAAGATTTGTACGTACTTAAAGCAATGGCTCTCATCTCATTACAAGCTAAGACCTCCCCCTGGGCTTCGACAGACTGACAGCTACCGTCACCCCACTGCCCAGCAAAGAAGTGATTTGAGGTATAAAAGTTTCTGTCACTTCCAAATCCTTTTGCTCCTTAGAGCCCTCCAGCTCCCCAATGTGCATGTGAGCTATTCTTACAGCATCCCTTATCCAGTCACCTGCTTATTTCAATTCCTCAAAACTACTGGGGTTTTCTGGTCTCAATTACTTTAATCTAAATTAGTGCTTGAATATTTTAAGGGCAAAAAATAATTACTGTAGTTTTGGGGCTCTGTTACTCCCCATTCCCATTAAAAATTGTCAGCTTTGCTTTTGAGTTAGACCCACATTACAGTCCATCAGGTAAGGTAGACTTAAAATTTCTGGAAAGAGACATCAGTTAATGACAAATTGCTGAGTTCTTTCTGAAGACAAGTGGCTTACAATGTGTAACCACTATTTTTTCCCATTGAAAATATCAGTGCATTTGTATTCCATCCTGTGGGTTTCAACATTCGTAACATTTGTCAAAACATTAAATCATAACATGTATAAAACACCTGCCAGACTGTAGAAGAGAATAAAAGATACTTTTCAGTTGTTTTTTGTTCATTTTACAAAAATACCATTCACATAAGGAAGCATGAGCATGCATAAAAAAGAGTGAGATTCACAAAACCCATTTTTTGTTTGCCCTCTTTCCCTCAGCTTACAATCCTGTTGTTTTGAAACAGTCCTGTTGGATTCTCAAAGGATCCCAAGAAAAATCACTTTTGGGTCCACTCCTACTCCCACTGAAATCAGTGGCAAAACTGCCAATGACTTCTGTTGGTTCAGGACACTCCTCTCTGATGGACCGGGAGGGTGACAGACTGCCTGTCTTTTAACTGGCTGTTTTGTTTTCTTGTAGACACCCCTCATCCTGCAAAAGAGATCCTATACTCATCTGAGACATGCAGAACTGTGCCTGCTGCTGGGACTTTTGTGACGTGTAACCACAACCATATAGCCACAACCTCTGCTGCCACCAGTATGACTTTGAACCAAGTCAAGCCCGAGCCGACACCTGCACTGAACTGCAACCCAGCCCACCCTTTGCTGCACATCAACACGCTGTACGAGGATCACGAGGAGGAAGTTTCAAACATGATAGACAATGGTATTCACTCACCAACTGACACCGGGGAAATTCTCTCCATCCCTACCCCAAAGCAGATAAGGTTGGCGACATTTGATGAGCCAATGGCAATAGTGAGCTCGGTGGAGTACTGAAGACCCCGGGCTGCACAGCTGCACCTTGGTGGCCAGGCCCAAGACCGCTGCAGTGCGGACCGTGGTCCCCTCAACGATGCAAATCACTGCATGAGCATGGAGAGTTTTCACACAGACTATATAGCTTTTGGTAATAACACCAAATGGTTTTTCAGGATCACATCATGAGCACTGTCAGTCATTTGCAAAATAGAATAAAGAAAAATCTGGTGGAAGTAGACTTTTAACACCAAGACAACCATTAGCTCTAGCTCTAAACTATAGCTTCCTTATTTGAATGGGGAATAGCACAATTTATGAACATTAAGAGCCTGATGGCCTGACACAGTAATTTTAGTGAGTGTTTAAATCCTTTGCATTCCAAATCACAGATTAAAATTAAAACAACATGGAGGTGAGGTGTACTTTTTTAATGGCAGCAGTTAAATAAGAGTTTTTTTCTAAGCAGAGAGGATTTTTTTTCAATTCAGGATTATGAAAAAGTTATATGCAAGCAACATTTTTGTTTGTTTGTTTCTTTAGCTCACTAATGTTGGGCTTGATGGAGACTTAGCTGAAAGGGCCTTACTACCACCAGCATTTAAGTGCAGAAAGATTGATACACTCAATCTCTTGCATTTATAAATGAAAATACCTGAGGTATGCCCTGCCCTTTAACAAGCTTCTATGTTTGATGGAAGATGATGAAATGAAGAGTTTATTTTTTTAAATATATTTTACCATGGGAAAAATTACTTTAATAACTTTTCAAACCAGGTGTTGCTTTTAACAAAATATGTAGAAGAGAGTCATTGTAGCTGCTTATTTTTTCGTAGTGTATTTATGAACCAGGTTAGAAACTTTCATGGGTGCTTCACTGATACGAAAAATCTTAGGAAGGTCATTACAAAATATCTTACAAAATATGAAACCAGCAAAACCGTTCTCAAATAACACACAGTTAAACAAGTCTATGAATTCAGGTCTGCAGACTTGGCTAGTCCTTGATTCAGCAAACACTTGAGGCCATGGATGGCACTGAAACCACTCATATGTCTAAAGCTAAGCACACTCTGAACTGGCTTTGCTGGATCTGGGCTCTAGCGCAGGCAGACGATAACCCTGCAGTATGTGCTATCACTCTGATTCAGTATTTGCCTTCCTTGGCTCAAAGCACATCTTCATGCCCATCTTCCTATAACTGCGGTATGTGTGGTTTAATAGAAAACTCTAGGATAACTAAAACATCTATTAAAAGTGTATCATGCAATAACCATTTTCAGCAAAATTATAGTGAAACAAAAAGTGACTGTGTTAAAATAATATTCCTAGCTGCATCCAGAATTACGGAGTATGTGTGTTTGCTTCAAAATTATGTATAATGGTAGAAAAAATATGCAGCACAAATATGGGACTGAAATCTTGAATTTATTTTTAATTTATTACCTCAGACATGGATATATTATACCAGTATTTAATGAAAATAGCACTGAAAATAAATACCTATTATTCTGAATACTTTAATATGTGTAGTACTTCTTAGCTTAGTTACATACAAGTGGGATTTTGTTATAAGGAGTAGGTGGGACATGTAAAGTCACTATTCCCCCCCTGTGTTACTTTAGTTATGCCCAGCCTTTGTGGCCTGAATACCGAAACAGCAGCGAGCCACAGGAGACATCCCGCAGACAGGGCAGGGAGTGCTGGGGACAGCTGAAGGGCCCGGCTGTAACACCCCAAGGTCTCGGGGCAGGGTGGCATGGAGCTGATGGGGGACACGGAGCTCTGTCCAGGGAGCTGGGAGATGATGGCCGCAACGGCTCCTGCTGGCTTGTCTCCTGTCAGCCCTGGGGACATCAGTGGTCCCCCCTCAGAAGAGCTGTCTGCATGAGGCAGCCATGGGATGAACCATAGAATCGTAGAATGGTTCCTGATAGAAGGGACCTTAAAGATCATTGAGTTCCAACCCTCCTGTCATGGGGGGACACCTCCCACTAGACCAGGTTGCTCAAAGCCCCTTGAGCCTTGAACACTTCCAGGGATGGGGCATCCACAACTTCTCTGGACAACCTGTTCCAGTGTCTCACCACCCTCACAGTAAAGAACTTCTTCCTGATACCTAATCTAAATCCCTTCTCTTCCGTTTAAAACCATTACCCCTTGTGCTATTGCTGCACTCCCTGATAAAGAGTCCCTCCCCATCTCTCCTGGTGTTTGAGCAGGAATTTGATTCATACGCTGCCTGTGGCTGCAGGGTTGTAGGTTGGTCACCTCTCTTCTAACCCACTCGATGACAAGCTGCAGGGTGTTCAGCATCACTGCTCGCTTGACTGATAGACTGGTGTGACTCGTTAAGATAACAAATCCACACCTGCAAGGCCAGGTCCTCCTTCTGCCCCAGGTACAGGAGGAAGCCTTCTGCAGTGAGGCAGCCATGGAGAGGAGCATCACTCATGACGGGACTGCGAGCAAGGTCTCTGTCCGGCCAGATGGGTAACTGCCATCCATTCCGAGTCACCCGAAAACAATGGCACATAGGGACATTGGAGGTGAGATGAATGCTCCTCTACGTCCTATTCACTTGGATGAATACTGTAGTTAGAATTAATTTTTCAGGCAAATTAAAACCATTATAGTTCAGTACTTGTTAAACACCAATAAGTAATTAGAAAAAATATGGAAAATTGCCTTAAGAGAATCAGGAACCTCTTAATACAAGCAGAGTGAAAGAATAGGGCCCTGAGGCCAGAGCTGCAGAGATGTAACTCCCTTATGCCACCGTGCTTCCAGTTGCCAGATGGCAGCGTGGTGAACTCCTGCCTGGTTGCAGCAGCTCAGCTGACCATGTTCCAAATGGGTGGGGAAATCCTCGGGGCTGCCCGTTTGCTCTCCACTTGGGATCACACGTTGAGCAATATGTCAACTGCAGGTCTGTACCCAGAGTGATACACCAATACCCATACACACCAGCGCCAGGCAAAGCAGACTGTGTCTGAAAACTAAAGGTCTAAACTTTGTGTAGCACACTGAAAATAGCAACACTCACTAACTAGTGAGATTTTCGTTATGCAGAAAATCAAGGCTGGGTTCCCGGGCGGGTACGTGCACCGACCTAGTGAGGGTGGTGGTTCCTAGGAAGGGTTGCCCATAAGGTGCACGTGTCTCCTGTTTGTTCGAGAGCGGGACTGAAGTCTCTGTGGTCACACTGTCATTCTCATGGCACTGCTGGATTCTATTTATTCAGGATCTGTTGGTGCCCTTGTAGAAATCAGTATCAGACTTGACTGGACCAACTTAAAGAAAAAAAGTAAAGCATTTAACTTTCCTCGTCCCTGGGACAAGCTAAACTCCGAGAACACCCATTTTACTCATCTTTACCTGTTGTGTTACAGGAGCACCATCCTCTTCCACAAGCCAGAGGCTGCAGCGTCAGGCGCCCAGCTCTGAGTGTTGACACCCTGACGACTCGCTAAGGGCAGGATGGTGGCCCAGACACGGCGTTTCACTGACCAAGCCAGTGCAGCTTAGTCCTGGCTGATGGGGGTAGGTAGATAACTGAAGCAGGCAGATAGCAAACACTGCCTTGTGGGACTGAAAGGAAAAGGTTAGTGTCCTACCCACTGAAGAGGAACTTACCGAAACTCAATGACCAAAGACAAGAAAGATGAGACACAGCCTCATTTTTAAATGTCTCTTTAGCCTGGATCACATTAGCATCTCCATCTGCCTTGTCTCTGCCTAATGGTTTCGGCTTGGCAGACCAGATGACTCACATTATCCAAGGCTGCTTTCCCATTTACTTCCCCGGGAAACGGACCGCATGTTGAGAGCACAGAAACCCCTTTCTTCAGGGTACTCTTATTCAGAGGACGTTTGACAACCAAACAGGAGAAGCGTCTTTTGAGCTATATTTAGGCCGTCCAAGCCCAGCAGGAGCTCAGCCGATTCTGTCTCACAGCCAGCTAGAGAAGTGCTTCTGTTGGGATGTTTTTAGTGCAGTAACAGTGTTTAGTGTTGGTGTTGCTAACATTTAGCTGTACTGAGTAAATGTACACATACACACACAGATTTCTAGATATCAGCTGTATACCTACACATTCTCTATATGCATGTGAATATGTATCTGCTGCATAAGAAAGATTCATCTTCTCTACTTTGCTTTGTAAATGAGCTACACTTAGTCATTTCTTTTCTCTTAATTTCCCATTATCACGCATTAGGCCCAACCTAGCAATGTGGAATGCATCTTTCTGTCCCCGCTGGGATTTTCTGATGCTGGGCGTGCTGGTGAGGATGCTCTGTTCCCTGCAGAGCCAGGTGTGCTGGGCAGTTTATATTTTGATATCAACAGTGAGTCAGGCTCTGAACTGGGGAGCCCTTTTCCACACAGTTCTTCCTATGACTCCTTGGTACTAAAACTCGGGACAGAATTTACCTGTGTGCTGGGCATGTGGGCAGTACAGCTGACAGCTTTTCTGCACGCCCTTTGTATCTCCAGAGCTGGCTCCCAAAGCCAGTGCTGGACCCCAAGGCAAGCAAAGCCCAGTTGAAGTTCCTCTCACTTGTCCCTGGTTACCAGCCACCAGGTTATCTGCCGGTGACGAGTACAGCAGGGACAGGGCTCACGGGCTCTACGGCGGTGACAAAGAGCTGCTGCACTGGGGGTATTTCAGCTCTAGCTTCAGGAACGCTTGTCGCTGCCCGTTCAGGCTTGCACCAAAAGCAGCACCAGTGAAAAGCTTCGTCAGAGCATGAGCCCAGGCTCCTGCAGCCACTGACTCGGTGAGAGCTGAGGACAGCCTTAAGCACACTTGACCTAGCACTGAGTCGGGGAAAGTTCTTCCCTTCCTATCACAGTCACAGAAGAGTATTAACAGGAATGGCAGAAATCCAGCTTTAACCTTTCAGTCAGAGAGCTCAAGAAGCTCCCAAAGAGCACACTGTCATTGTCCCATCAGCTTCAGATGCAGACACGGGAGCACAGGAAAGTGAAACAATTTGTCCCAAAGCTACTTAGGCTTTGACTAAACTATCTAAGCTAGAGCTGAGAACATGCCGCAGGTACAGCACGTTGGTTTTGGGTGCTGCAGGAAAGCTCCCTGAATTCTCCTAGCCAAAAAAATGCCTTTTTTTTTTTTTTTTAATTTATTCTACCAGAGACATTGTGGAATATTGATCAAGGAATATTTTGCTTTGAAGAAACAATGGGTTTTCTCATTAAAATCATTCTGCTAAGATACAAGCCACAGAGCACTCTGGGAGTTTTAAACAGGACAATTATTTTTCAGACACCTTCCAATGTTTTCTGGCTTTTAATGAGGAACATTCCACCCCATCTGTGAACGGGCTGTAACTAATGGGAAAACATTCTATGTACATTATTTACAAGCAACAAATTTTCAGCTTTCGCTATTCTCTGAACAGTTTTAAAGCATTTCTTAGCTGTTTTGCAACATTGTACAAACAGAAAAATTTATGAATGGCTCTGCCACACCAATGAGGATCTCAGGGCTCTCTGCAGGTCAGACACAAGGAAATGCTGGCTCACCAATCCTGTTGTCCTCAGTGGTTATTGATGCTTCTGACTTTATGCTTTACTGACTTGCTATTTGTTCATAAAATGAATTTGCCCGGAGTCAGAGCCAGCTTAAGCTGAAAGAAGTTGTTGTTGGGTCTCCTGCTGGGCTTGAGAGCAAAGAAGTTTACTGACTCTTTTGGTCAACTAGAAATAATTTTGCTTTACAATCTCAGGACTCACAGCATTCACCAATTTAGCTTTCCAAAAACACATCCAGGGAGTGCACAGAACACAATAAATCCCTGGAAGAGGAATGCATGATTCACAAGCAAAATCTGATGTCTTGCATGAAATGAGATGGAAAACCACCCATATCCCTCACTGCAGATGCCTGCCTGTAAGGAAAAAATACATGCTTAAAAGATTATACCGTGTTTTGCTCTCAGAGCTTTTATCCTATGGCACTAAAGGCATGGAAGTTTGCTGCAGTTACTGCTCTGGGATAACAAGCCTGTGCCCAGCCCCTGGGGCGCACAGCAGAGGAGACAGATGGGTACATTTTGTTGCTGAGGGAAAGAGCTTCTGAGAGCAGTTCAGGAACTTCTTTTGCAAAGTGATGGATGTGTTCATCCACGCAAACGTGGAAAAAGCATGTGCCAGAATGGGGGCTAAGGAAACTGTTTGTCCTCTATGTACAGTCCTGCAGACTCCACATTGACAGATCTATGCTGTTATGAAAAGGCTTAAACGATGTAAAGGAGTGACTAGTTGTATAGAAGAAATTAATAGCCCGGGGAAGAGAAGGCTCTGGGGAGACCTTATAGCAGCCTTTCAACACTTAAAGGTGGCTTATGAGAAAGACGGAGACAGACTTTTTAATAGGGCCTGTAGTGATAGGACAAGGGGTAAGCATTTTAAACTAAAAGAGGGTAGATTCAGACTAGATATAAGGAAGAAATAGCCCAAAACAACAGAGCTGAGAGTCTGAGGAACCAGGTATTTCAGCAGAGCAAAGGGATGCTTCACATGACAAGAGCAGCGGAAGAGTAAAAGGAGTTTCTGGGGAAAGCTTTAAATTACTCCAAGGCAGAAGCAGACAATATTGTAATACCTGGGAAGAAGACATTGAGTGAAGGGCCACAAAGATGATGGAGGTACTGGAGCATCTCTCCTATGAGGAAAAGCTGAGAGAGCCGGGACAATATATATAACCCTTCAGCTGGGCAGGTGGTGGCTGTCAAAGGAACAGCATTCAACACACACCTAAGGTCCCTGCCACCACACAGACCCCTGCCTCCAGGCTCCCCAGCAGCCTGGCTGCTCTCCTGGGAACTCCTCTCAGACCATGTGAAATCAAGGGACTCCCTGTTTTGGAAAGAGAGTATCAACCTGGGCAAATCCAGCAATAAAATACATATGCAGATATGTATTTTCCCCTCTGTATTTCAGGATCTTTGCAAAAGTCTGTTTAACACTCTTTCCCCAGATTTGTCAGAATGTCCCACAGCAGTAGTCAAAGTATTTCTCTGCAAGCCTGTCTTTACTTATAAGAGTTGCTGGCTTGGCCTGCCACTACCTAATTTGCTCTAAATCATCAGTTTCTACCCAAGTGCTGGGGAGGCCTGGTCTCCTGCCATAAGGTCTTTTGTTTAAACAAAGTCTCATATTAAAGTAACCACAGGATGGGAACCAACAGCAGATCCAAGAGCAATGTCTTGGAAAGAGACACTTGGACCTACATCAGGAGCTATCTCTTTTCCTTTTTTTCTCTTTTACCATCTAAATGCAGGTTTACATTACTCTGAATCCCTGGGAAACACGATAGGAAATGTGGGCTGGCAAGTGAAATACCCTCTGCAGGCATGCTCCTCTTTTCCCAGCAGACCAAGTATCTCCTCTGGATGTTCTGGCCCTGGGCTTTATGCAGTTATAATTAAAACTTTATGTTTTTATATTGTACTGACTTCCTCAGCAAATACATGTTAAAGTAGGAATGTCATTTTTACTGCAAATGGCAATTTGCTTTTTGATTTTTACCCTAAGAATTGAAACCAAAATCCATAAAAGATTATCTAATTTCTGCAAGTTTTAAGTTGTATAATTAAGTTTTGTAACTTGTGTAGTGAATTAAGACGTGTAAATCACTAGTTTTATTTAAAATGTTTCTTCTTTGGCTAACAGTAAATTACAGAATACTCCATGAGAGGTTTCATGTGCAAAATCGAGGCAGGAGACTTCTGATGAGATAATTTGCTAATTTATTATATGTTACTACCTAGTGCTTGGGCAGCAGTAACACTTGGGAGCTGCTGTGAAGGACCAGCAACAAGGAGCCAGCAAGCCTACAGCCATTGCTCCGCTCCTGCACGGGCGGCTCTGCCCCCTTGCCTGTGCTTGGAGCTGCCCCTAATTTGAGAGCTCCTGAGTGAATGCTGAACAGCTTCAACTTTTTATTCATTAAAACTCACCCTCTGTTCTGGGGGGTTGCCCACTTCTTTGTTTCTGCAGGCCAAAAAAGCCATCGCCCCCTGAGAAACTAAAGCCCACGGATCGGATGCCTCAGTGCCCCTCAGTGAGAGGGGGCACGGGCAAGATCAACTGACTGCTGGCTTTTGTGAGAGCAGAAAGTGGGGGAGTCGGGGCCCAGAGCTGCCAAAGATCATCCTCCAGGAGGCCAGTCACAGCCCAAGGCCACCCAGCCAGCACGTGTCCTTCATGGGACAGGTCACTAACTCTTTTCTGCTCCCCTCCCCTTCACCCAGAGCCCAGTCTGTGATGTCCCTGCCTGCTCAGCCCTCCTCTGAAATTCTGCCCTCTTTCTCTACTGTATACCTCTTTGCACAGAAAAACTATTTTTCCTAAAGCTAATTCTTAAGTCATGGTGCCTGGTGTTCACTGGCTACTCCTTCATCAGCCAGCAGTGCAGCGCCATAGGAGCAGACCAGTAAATTGAAGTGGTCAGTGCTGCTTTCCTCACTTTTCCAGTATACGGGGTCTGGGAGTTTAAATTCAGACAGCATTTCGTGTGCTGTCCTGGACCAAACACTCCTGCACATGAGACCTGTCGTGTCTCTGGACCGTTATTGCTCTGTCAGGGAGTGGTTTGTACCTCAGGTGGAGCCTCCAGGGCTGTTTCCTCCTGGAGAAGCCACGGTCACAGCAGATCCACTCTGCAAACAGAACCAGTGCACAGCTGGCAGGTCCATCAGGGAACTTTCTTCAAAACCACACTACTCAGAATCACAGAATCTTCATGGTTGGAAGGGACCTTTGAGATCATTGAGTCCAACCATAAAAAACAAACAAACAAACAAACAAACCCACACAACACCAAAACAAAAAAAACAACGCCCTATCACCACAACAAATCACCACACCCAACAATCTCAGGTACTCGAGCATGCCCTGAAGTGCCACACCTACACTTTTCTTAAATACCTCCAGGGATGGCAACTCCACCACCGCCCTGGGCAGGCTGTTCCAGTGCCTGACCACCCTCTCAGTAAAGTAATTCTTCTTAATATCTAATCTAAACCTCCCCTGCTGCAACTTCATATGGTTTCCTCTGGTCCTGTCATTATTCCCTTGGGAGAAGAGGCCAACACCCACCTCTCTACAACCTCCTTTCAAGTAGTTGTAGAGGGCAATGAGGTCTCCCCTCAGCCTCCTCTTCTCCAAACTAAACATACCCTCAGCCTCTCCTCATATGACTTGTTCTCTAGACCCCTCACCAGCTTGGTGGCTCTCCTCTGGACACGTTCCAGCACTTCAATGTCCTTCCTGCAGTGAGGGGCCCAGAACTGAACACAGTACTCGAGGTGGGGCCTCACCAGTGAACTCTTCCCAGCCAAAGTGCCAAAGCTGATGCCATTGTTACACTCTCTCCTCCCATATTGTCCCTCACCCAGCCACCCTCACGACACCTCACTCCTAGAGCTACAGGCTGTGTACTGGCCATGCGGCACCTCACTCTGCCTCACCCGGGCACCTGCCTGGTGGCAGCACCACCACAGCTGGCACAGAGGAGGCTGCAGAACCGGCTCCTCTGCCAGCAACAAAGAACATGAGGAGGACCAGCAGGTGCCAATACTGCTCACCTGCTCTGGAGAGCCAAACTCAGTGGAATTGACTGGTTCCTGTGTGTTATGGTTCGAGAAAACTCATAACAACCTCTTGTCATTTAGACAATTATATCACCCGATGACACCTCCCCACCTGGAAAGGGGAATCGGGGAACACAAAGAAAAATGAGGGTTGAAATATAAATACATTTAATAGACTAAGATTAAATAATTAGCAATAATACTAAAGAACCAGTATTAATCCTGATACTGATATAAGATATACAAGAATTCTACTCAGCCAATTCTATCAGCAGGAAGCTGTGCACTCCCAGCAGGGGACAGCAAATGGCGGACACTGCGAGCGCAAGGGCTTCGGGAGGAAGGGAAGGCCTCAGGGGTCCAGCACTGGGGCAGGGAGTTGTCTGGACCACCACCACCAAGGGAGAGAGAGCTACACAGCAAACTTTCCTAATTTATATTGAATGTAATGTTCATGGTATGAAATAATCAAATGCCCAGGCCTTGCTCCTCCTTGTCCCTACACCTGGCAAGGCTCGAAAACACTAACCTTGACTCCCACAGAGCCTGGCTGGCTATAAAGTAAATATTTCCACAAATTCAGACACTAGAGTCTTCTAAAAGTGCAATTTTCCCCAGCATTAGAAAAAAAGTTAGTCCTGTGTCTCTCAACCCCGGACACTGTGCAAGGTGAATTCTGCCCAGAGGGTATGATGATGTGTAAGAGCCATCGGGATGTTCAGTTTTGCCCATTGAGTGGGGTAACATTCAGCTGCCATGAAGTTAAATTAGGCTGTGGATTTACAGTGTACTAACTAGCTCTGTGTGGCAATTGTGTGCATGCTAAATGTTAAATAAATCCTCCATTCTCATTGAAAAGCAAGCTTTGCTTTACCATAGGATGGACACCTATATGAGACTTGTTACCCCAAGGTACCTCACACCTCCTGAATGCACATCCCAGCTTTCCCCACCAGCTGCTTGTATTCTGTGGAGCTGACTCCATTAGGAACCTCCTTAGAGACAGGAACACTAATGTCTCCATTGCAATTTTAAATGTTAATTTGTTAGTTTTGCTGAGGAAGCCAAAGACCATGTGATAAGTGATACCAAATGTGTCCAAATAAGCTATGATTGTGCTGAGCAATCTATCAGGTTCAGAGTAATATATGACTACACAAATAGCTAGTTTTAATGATGTTTCCTCTGCAGATTTATCGCAGAAATAAAATACCAAAGCATTTGGCCCCTGAGGAGCACTGACAAGACCTGTTTGGCATGGATGGCTGATATATACAAATTTTATGGCATAGAAATTGCCATACCTGAATGGCAAACTGAGGATATTACGGTATCATTTCCATTTTCTTCTCCCTGAACGTTAATCAAGGAGCAAATGTATGAATAAGATAACATTGATTCTGTTAGCAGGCTGGCAATCAGCTAATTGACTTTCTCTTTGCACTAGGTAATGTGTATGTGCTGGTCCAATTATCTCTTACTCCTGGAGAAATAATTCCTAATATTTAGCAGACCCATTATTCCAATGATACATTACCTCCAAATGTTTCTGTTAAAATAGCTTCTTCTTGATAGCTCCCTTAATCGCCTTCTGAAATGTTAACATGCATCTGCCCTTCTCTTGACATATCAAACCCTTTCGTTTAATTAGAGAGTTCAAAGACAAAAGCTTTACAAATGAAATGGAGTCAGGTCTCCTCTACATTAGCCCAGACCATTTATTTTGCAACCACTTGGGTTGGACCAGGAGCTGTTCCCACAGACACACTGATTTATTCAGTGGCTGCAACAATTCCATTCCCTTTCCATAGCTGATAACGAAGTGAGGAATTCAGCTCAGATTCCCTAGAAAAATATACAGTCAAAATGTATTTGGTGATTTTGGATCAGTGGATAAAAACATTGATGTAGAGGGTTTTCTCCCTTTTTCTTAGAGCCCAGTGTTTTGAAGTGGGGTAGGGTTCTTTCTCTCAGCACCAGCTCTGCTTGGCTGTTTAAAACTGGCCTGATCATTAAGCATCTTCAATAAGAAAGATTTCTGAGCCACTAAGTCTGATACCTTCTTGAGGCAGAGAGCAAGTTGGGGATCTGCAGGGTGAATTGTGTTGAGCTAAAAGGGGCTGTTGAATATTCACTTGCTGCCTGAGAGGAGCCCGGCTGGTCTGCTCGGCTGGAGGCTGACTGACCGACGCTGTGTGGTGTGTGGGCAACATCACATTTCCACATACCGCACGTAACAAGCATCTCTAATTAGTTGGCACCAGCTCCTCCAGCTCCCCCTGTCCCCAGGAGACTTTAATACCGTCGACAGGAGCTACCTTCAGCACACACGTGGAAATGTCTCCGTTAACTTCAAAATTGCCGTTGATCACAACCATGGGCTGAGGTGGAAATGAAAGGTTCAGGAAGAAGCCACTTTCTCTGACAAATTAATCCAAAAGCTGGCATTTCATATGTGATTTAACCAGTCCTGAATAGACTCACTAGATGTCTGGTTTTGCTGGCTAATATTCCCACAGAATCCATTACTAATAGCATTAGAGAAGACAAAATATTACTAATCAACTATGAATTATAATTACTTAACTTGATGATTATGAGTGATTCTAATGTTTAGTACAAATATTTGTAACAGTCTCAGCCATTATCCTGGTAACTAGTATCATTAACAGGCTGCCTAAATGAACTGTAAGAACAATTAATCAGACAATACCTTAGTTGCATACTACATTAATTATACATTCACCCAGTGACAGCAATTAAAATTCAAGCCTTGCCTGACTTAATCAACAAATACATTTTTTAACAGCTTAAAGCTAAAATCACCTTTTATGTAATTTCTTATTAAGATATAATCGTAACATTGGACTTGCAAGTAACTTGCAGTCGTGGTCATTTATGGGATTATTTTTTTCATACATACCCATTTTTTGTTATTAGCCATTTGTTATCATCTAATGTACTTACACATCTTTGCACATGTTGTACAGTCTTGTCTGTTGAGATGCTTATAATCAACTTGTCAGGAAGAAATTAAAATTTTAAAATTGCAACCTTATCTCTAAAACTATCGCAACAGCAGATGACAGAAAATGAGAAAATATGTTTCCACAAAGCTCATGTAATAGCATCTGAATTAATCTCAGTGATGGACAGGGAGCAGAAATTCTTCTTTTACTAGGTCTTCTGCAAAGAGACACCCTCCTAGCAGTAAGCAGCAATGTTTATTTTTTTGCTGTCACAAGTCATATGTAGCTAAATACATTTATCCCTCACTTCTGGGACTTCACTCACAGCTTTGATAAATAACATATTAATATTGCACAGAAAGAACTTGGAACAGTTTTCCATATACCAATCATGTGTGCTTTGTGTTTATGCTAATTTATTTTATGGATCTAGAGTGCTCCCAGTGGTACTGCAATGAAATCGGTGCAGTAATTGTAATTGGATTTACCTTGCCGGAGGAAAGGTCAGCTTTTAAAGAAGGAATTATTTTACCTTTCCCATCGTCAGCCAGACTCCTCTCCAATGTGTATACATAAAGCTTTGATTTCCATCTCCTTTGTTGACTAACAATTTTACTGCATTCTGCTCGAAAATAAAAGCCAGAGTAACCCTCAGCTGAAAGCATTTTCAAGCTGCATTTATAAATCACTTTACTCACTCCTGAAGTGCAATCACCCCCAGTGAAGGGAGATGGCTTTTCTAATAGGAAGCAGCAACAGACAATTTCAAAGCAAAATTTCAGGGGGAATGGAGAGATCTCAGGCTGTAATTACACCTGGTGAAAATTACCCGGGATTGAAAGCTAATAGAGCAGCTCTTTTTACATCCCATGGGAATGCTTACAGGACTGAAGGCAGCAGAGAATTCCCACCGTGGGACAGGAGCGGATGAGGTGGAACAGACAGACAGGAGCAGAAAGGCCAGAGATGATGTAAAGGATTTGGGCAGTCACAATGCAGACGCTGTGTGAACTACCCCTAAAATGCCCAGTAGGGGAACTGCTGGCTGATGCACCGATACTGCAACTGTGGGTTGTGCTGATCTGGGGCCCAACCCCATCTCTGTGTGGCCCCATGGTCCCTGTTTGCCCACACCAGCCTCAGCCAGCGCTTACTTGGGAGTTTCAGCATCTCTGTGCAGTCTGTCACTTTCTTGTGCTCTAAAGTATCTGAATACTTTTATTTGAATCCTTTTATGAGTGAGTGTAGTGATAGGATGAGGGGTAACAGTATTAAACTGAAAGAGGGGAGATTTAGATTAGATATCAGGAAGAAATTCTTTACTGTGAGGGTGGTGAGGCACTGGAACAGGTTGCCCAGAGAAGCTGTGGATGCCCCATCCCTGGAAGTGTTCAAGGCCAGGCTGGGTGGGGCTTTGAGCAACCTGCTCTAGTGGAGGTGTCCCTGCCCATGGCAGGGGGACTGGAATTCCATGATCTTTAAGGTCCCTTCCAACCCAAAACATTCTATGATTCTACTATAAGCTCATTTATAGATACCCAAGGACCCCAACAGTTCCCAGAGAAATTAAAGAGATTTTTCTAGGCAGGCTTTGTTGAATCAGTCCAAAGTTAAACTCCTTTTTGGAAAATACTGACTTTGTATAAACCAAATTTATACCAAGGTGCTAGGGGAGCAGTTTCACAACTGGTTGCAGGTAAGATCACTGAGTCCAGCTCAGCCCACACACAGGATGCATCCACCACATCCAGCAAATGCATTACAGCTGCAGCCAGTCCTTCCCTCGGGTCCCTGCATCTCTGGCTACATTTTTCATTTGTATATTTTCTGATGGGCAAGGTCAGTCTCTGAAATGATGGGTATTGGATCATGTCACGCCTGAACACAAGCGTAAGTGACCCATGAAATTAAAGGACATTTTCTGGCATTCAATCAGGACAGCTCAAGTTTCCTGAAGGTAGATCAGCCTGGAAAGTCCTAGCAACAAAAATAAAGATTAATCTCGAGGTGGAAAAAATACCTGAAGTAAAAATGCACAAACAGGAAGAATCTAACTTGAGTCCAATGAAACAGAAAAGTGGTGGTGGTTTGGCTGGTTGTTTTTTTTTTCACATCAGAGAAAAAAATCCAAAACAACAAAAGAAAAAATAATTCTATAGATGTTCTATATCTTAAAACCTTTAAGGAACTGATACCATATAACATCAGTGATTAGGGCAGCTTATAGGGAGCATAGGACAATGGCACCATGGGATCTGCAAGGATCTGGCTGCTCCTTAGGCTTTGGCAAGAAGTTGTGTCATCCACATCTCCATGAGGAGGGACCAGCCTGTGAGGAATCCACAGCTGTGGTCACAGGGGCGTTCCTCTGATACTGTTCCTCACTGTAGGGTCCAAGGCTGTTTACTGTGAGGTCTTGGAGACAAGCAAGCCTGCAGCTCTCCGAACCCGAAATCATCTAGTCATGGTGATGCACTGAGCGAGGGTCTACAGAAGCCAGCTAGAGTCTGCCTCTGTTCTACAGGGCTTTGGTTGGGCTTCCCACAACTCCCAAAGGATGCAACATGGTATCCAGCCACCTGATCTGCCCCTTGAAAACCCACTTCCTGCCTTGATATCCACTACCTTTTGGATTTCACTTTGTCCATTAGATTGTTAAAAACTTGCTGGAGTGCCTACAGACAGATAGGCATTTTTGTCTTTTCAATAACTTTAATAAATACCTTATCAGAAAATCAATATAACAGCATCAAGCTGTCTCAGTCCAATCTTGCCCATTAAATAAATATCAAAACTTGTGCAGTTACTGGGTGACTAAAAATTGCTCAGCCTGATGGTCTCTAAAAAGGGAAGCAAAGAATTACTTTTCAAACACAAAACCTGCAGGAGATAACCGATGTTCACACCAAGCAAAATATTCATGTCAGCTTTCTAATTATGTCAAGCACTGATTTTTTTTTTTTTTTATTGTGCGAAACGGGCCCTCTATGAAAATGTGCCTGCTCAGCATTTTAATCTGAATGACAAGCCGCGTTGCCAGGCATTGCAGTGATTTCTCCAAATTACCACACCTGCTTGGCACCTGCAGCCTTCAGTTAGATTCATGGTATCACCACAGAGTCCAAGGTGGAGATTTGCAGGAGAAGGAAAAAACAGCTTAGCATGAAACTGTATAGTACAGTTCTTGTTGCCAGAAATGTCATTACCAGTAGTGACACACCTGCCCAGTCAAAGTGCAAAGATTTTCTTATGGTCAACTTTATAAAACGTGTAAGATAATCTGCCCAGAAATGAAATGCCTGGGAGTAAGGTATCAACTGACTTCTTGTCTGTTTTACATAAGGGGCTTTATGTACCCTATTATTATTAAAATAATAATATGGATTTTGAAGCTGGTAATTGCATGTTGTAAATGCAGAGGTTTGTTTAAAATACAAGTAATAACCCAGGAAATCATTACATAAGGGCATTATGAAAAGGTTTCTGGCACTAATGAGATAAACTTAAGTTATGCAATATTGGTGTTTTCCCTAGTGTTCTATAACTGTGTTTTCAGAGAGATGTTCCACTAACCCATTGAATTACTCTATTTGTTCCAAACTTTAAATAGTGAATTAACTTCTTATTTCTTACCAAAAAAAAACCAAGAGCTAACTGGGTTTCGTGATTTAGCTTTACTCACACACAGCGAATCCAACAGGGCACTGTCAGATAGTCATTAGGAATATTATTAATATTTAATATTATACATAGTATTGATATTATTAATATTTAATATTATATATATTAAATTAGGAATATGGTGCCTTGTACTTTGAACCGGCTTCATTTTTGAGCATCCCAGGTTTCCCAGCGCTGTGTCAGAGAATATGTCATCAGTGAGAATAAGTCTGTCAGAACAGCTCTCACTTTCAGCAACCTCTTCATCCCCCCCAGGGAGAAGATCTGTGGTCCACAACAGCAAACCATTTCCTCCTGCATTCTCAGCATCTTTTTGTAATCCACAATGGCTGAAGTCTACGTGAGACAAGCACATGTGCTGGGACTTCTGCTATTTCTGACACAGAAGATGTCTCTTACTGCTCTTCCTCCGTCTTTTCTGCCTCTGGCATAGACCTATGAGCGAGGTGGAAATTGTCCATATTGCCAACCGGTTTTCCTAAGAGGGACTTGAGACATTACTAGCCAACAATGTTCTTTGTAATTCCTGTCTTTCCAAATATTTGTCAATTCACAAAGCCCTCTAGGTTCTAATCTCCTTTTATTTGTGTTAGAGATACAGCTCTGCCACTTGCATCACTAGACAAACAGCAAGCTTAGGAGTGTGCAGGCTGCTATTCTCACATTGCACATTCTTTTGCCAGATGAAAACTGGTTTAGAAATGACTGATCAGCTCTGGACAGCAGTGATTTTTTTATTTTTTTTTTTTTAATTTACTGCCACTGTAGAGTTGGTAATCTTCACTGAGCATTTGACAGCCACCCAAAGTGCTAAATATCCATACTGAACATGTGAGAAAAGGTGACTGTGTCACTGTCTACTGTTTTTGCACATGTACATTTGAATAAATGTATAAATGAAAGGTATGAATCTCTTCAGAGCACTGCTTGACCTCACAGGGACGGGCTTAATGTCAGTGTTCAACTATAATGTTACTTCCCAAATCTGCTTGCAGCCGACTACTGCACAAAGGTCTTAACTGGAAGGAAATCTTCCCACTGTGTCTGTAAAGTCCTATTTCCAAAAAAGCGTTGTCCCAGCAGGCAGTGTACTTCAGCAGAGTGCCTAAAGATACCTCCTGAGATGATACCTTTGGGCTCCTGCTTTCTAAAATGTGCCCACACGAATAAAAGTACCCAAGTATAAGCCCAAGGCATACTATTCAGCACGTACAGTACCATGGTGCAAGCATCCAACCGTTCTGCTGAAGATAAACAAAATGTAGCTGAAATGTGCCAAAAAGCATTGTAGCATATTTTCAAAATCAAGTTTCTCTTATCAGGTCAGAATTCATAACACATTTATAGTTGTCATTTATCCTGTTCTCCTTATTGTGTGTAACACATTCCCATAATACAGAAAATAAGATTGCAGGGCTGTGTTTAGCCATATTGCAGTCCAAAAGCTGCTGCACGCCAAGGAAAGGCCTCAAGAACACTTGACTGCTCTGGTCACATCTGCTACTACTCAGTGACTATTGTTCAACATTTGGTTACGTTTTTCAAGAGGTTTCACCCAATCCTTCAATGAACCAGCGGTTTGAGTGGTGTACACAATGAGTACAGACTCATCCAAGCTGGTAACCACAGTGAGTAAACCCCGGAGGTGGCCTGCAGAGATGCTTCAGTTAGCTCTGCGGGAGCCATCACTGCCACCAGAAGCAGGGTTAGCTATGCCAGAGCGCGCTCTGCCCCAGCTGGGCAGACCTGCCAGGAAGCTTCACAGTCCAAGCTGGCAGATTTACAGGGTGCTCCACTGAGCCATAGGGACTCTCATCAGCTGGGATGTCTGTCCTGGGTTCCTCTGGGTTTCTGCTCCTGGCAATGCCATAGTTCTTTATTCCCTTCTGAGTGGAAAACCTCCTCAAGAGCGGGTGAGGGAAGGACAACTGCACAATAGGAACTCATGGCACTTCATCCCAAGTGTCTCCACTCAGCACAGTTTCAAATAAGCCCAGCTTGAGAATAGGAATAGGAGATGATGAATGATGTATAAAATCTCTGGTCATAAGTACTAACTGAGTTGTCCTGAAATGGCTGGATAAGGTAGTGAAAAATGTCACTGCTTCTCGTCTCCGACATAGTGGGACTGAAATTAAGCATTCGTCTTCCTTGCAAGTTAGGTTAGATGGCCAGGATCTATCTGAACGTGCAACACAGTGACTGCCCAGTGGCAATATCCTACACACTGCTTTTGCTCATGTAACGGTTGTTCTTTCCCCCTCAATTTTGCCTCAAACCTAAAGCGTGACTATCGTCTCAGTTGCTACGAGTGACCCCTGTGTGATTAAACACAGGAGTGCAGAATCTGCAAATGTAGACAGCTCTGATATCCGGAGAACTGCATATTGGGCATCCTAAAATCATGCCACGAGACAGGTTAAGACAGCAATTTGATCCCCCATCAAGCCTTTTCTTCTCCAGGCTGAACAAACCCAGTTCCCTCAGCCTCTCCTCGTATATCATGCTCACCAGCTCACAAACAGGCTTGGTGGCCCTTGGTCGGATGAGTTCCAGCTGGCCAACTCTTTCTTGTCCAAAACTGGACACAGTACTCCAGACACAACCTCATGAGTGCCAGAGACAGAGAATTAATATTTTCTTTGATCCTACTGGCCATGGTTTTGTTAATACAGCCCAGAATGTGGTTGACCTCCTTTGCCACAAGAGCACCCTGCTGACTCTTGTTCGACTCATCCTCCACAGCTGCCAGGTCCTTTTCTGCAAAGCTGAAAATGAAACAAGCTTCTAGAGCACTGGACTTCAAAAGTAATCCCACGGAGAATGATTTAATGTTTTCTTCTCGTCTCTGCTGTCTATGCTTGATGAATTGATATCCTCAGTTAACGTTCCCATTTCACATTAGCTCCTCAATTCTGAACATGTCCTCACCCATGTCAGCAAACAGCCCCTGCAGCAGCTGTGATCACTCACAGTGCCACCATGGCACAGCTAACATTGCATTGACCTGTTCCACAGGGAATTATCTGTTTATATGGACTATAAAAATACAGCACCAAAAGCTTTAAAATCACCGGGACAATACTGCTCCCACAAGCCCTGCATAAATCAGCATGAATTGAGGTGGCTGTGGTGGAATGGACAGTGAGGTCCACTTCCTCCTTGCTGTCCAGCAGATGGGGATGCATTCTTCACAGAAGGTGTCTGTCCACGGCAATTGCTCCACAGCAAGGCAAATGCAAACACTTCATTTTTGTTGGTGACATGCAAAGTAGGATTGAGTGAACCCTCAGGAAATTTGCCGATGACACCAAGTGGAGTGGCGCAGCCAACATGCTGGAGGGAAGGGATGCCATCCAGAGGGACCTGGACAGGGTTGAGATGTGGGCCTGTGTGAGCCTCATGAAGTTCAACAAGGCCAAATGCAAGGTCCTGCACATGGGTTGAGGCAATCCCAAGCACAAATACAGACTGGGCAGAGAATGGATTGCGAGCAGCCCTGAGGAGAAGGACTTGGGGGTGTTGGTGGATGAGAAGCATGAGCCAGCAATGTGCACTGGCAGCCCAGGAAGCCAACCGCATCCCAGGCTGCATCAAAAGAAGTGTGGCCAGAACATCAAGCACTTATGAGACTCCACCTGGAGTACTGTGTCCAGCTCTGAGGCCCCCAACGTAAGAAGGACATGGACCTGTTGGAGCGGGTCCAGAGGAGGGCCAGGAAGATGATCAGTGGGGTGGAGCACCTACAGCCTGGACAGGCTGAGAGAGCTGGGTTTGTTCAGCCTGGACAAGAGAAGGCTCCAGGAAGACCTTATAGCAGCCTTCTAGTACCTGAATGGGACCTACAGGAGAGATGGGGGGGGACTCTTTATGAGGGAGTGGAGCAATAGGACAAGGGGTAACAGTTTTAAACTGAAATAAGATAGATTTAGATTAAATATTATGAAGAAATTCTTTAATGTGAGGGTGGTGAGACACTGAAACAGGTTGCCCAGAGAAGTTGTGGAAGTGTTCAAGAGCAGGTTGGATGGGGCTTTGAGCAACTCAATCTAGCAGGAGGTGTCCCTGACTATGGCAGGTGATCTTTAAGGTCCCTTCCAACCCAAACCATTTTATGATTCTATGATTTTCCCTGTTGCCATCCATGTATAGCTCAGTAGCACTGCACTGATTGAATTAGGAAGAATGACTGAAGAAGAGCACTTTGCTTTCACCAGCACTGACAGTGATAGAATAAGGAGAGGGTGTTTCTCCCTTTCCTTCCTTTTCTTCTTCTGCTGCCATGTGTCACAACGAGAGAGTCCTCCAGTTTGCCTTTCTACATCCTAAAGTCATCCACCTCCCTTAATGAAATATTTGAAATTCTGTATTAAACATCAAAGGGGTTTTTTCCCTTTTAGGTCAGAACACAGCAAGAATTTTTTTCAGCTGCTTATGGTGTACAGGAGTTTGTGCTAAGCTATGTTGATTATTGGGAACTCAGCACTGAATGAAACCACCCTCTGATAAACACCTTGGCTGAAATCATGGGATCATAGACTCATAGAATCATTTAGGTTAGAAACGACCTTTAAGATCATCAAGTCCAACCATTAACCTATTACTACTGAATTAACCTATACTACTCTATAGGTTGTACAATCATACGTTCTACGCTCATGTGTATATTGATGTCCATCAATAGTGCTATAAAACTAAAGAACCTAAGGACTCTACTTTTGCTGAATGAAGTTTTATTTTAAGTTCCTGATGGTTTGTAGCTTTGTGCCAACCTGCTCTGGAAAAGAGTTTCAGGATTCAATATTGCTATAATTTGGATCAAGTTAAATATGAAATAACTGATCTGACATTAAGGGTGTCAAATGTTTCTTAAGTCTATTTGAAGCAAAACAGTAAGTCCTGGAAACATGAAAATACCAGATAGAAATAATCAGTATGATAAAAACCAGGCTGAAGAACAAATGAAACACAGTTCCCAAAAACGTTGACCAGCAGTCTGCTAATTGTACTACAATGTCATAATTAAAAGCTGGAGAGGAAACAGCATCAGGGGAATTACGTTAGTAAAGCTTAGATAGTACCATGGAGCAAACAGAAAAATAAATGGCTTAAATGCAAGCAATGCTTTTTATGTGACAGAGGGCTCTGTGGGCAAGAAGATTAATCTGTGTTTCATATTATAAATTAGAAGCAAACAAGATATTGCACAGTGTAAACTCAGTGAATAATAGTAATCTTTTTGTTTTGTTTTGTTTTTCTAAATGGGTGAAATATGTAGGAAGCACTGGAGAAGTCTTACTGGATCCACTTGCAGGGTCAACACTGCCCCTAAGCCTCCTGCAAAAGGATAAGAACATCATGAAAAATGTTTCGAGTCAAAAATTGAGTAATAAATAAATGTGAATGTCATAAGCACACAAGGAACATCATACAGAATGGAAATAAAAGATGACATCCCTGACATGCTGGAAGCATTACATATACAAGATATGCTAGAAAGCTGGCTTCAAAACAGCACCCACATCTCCATTTCTACTTGTTACTTGTATTAACCAGGTATATGCCTCAATGCCCTCTGTCACAAGACTTAAAATTAATCTCTATTCTGCTTTCAAATGATGAAGCTCATTTTCTGGGAGTCTGGCTGGAAGAGAGACCTGAATTCTACCTCTACTTTCTCCAGGAAAAACTTTTATGGAAAAAGATGCATTTACTACCCTTTCAGTAAAAAACAAATTTCAAAAACAATGTAAAAGACATCCAGTACCTAGAGAGGTTTCCTTTACACCGCGGCAGGGATGTTGAAGGCTCAGAATGCAGAGCACTAGATTGCACAGGTCATTTTCCCAACACTAGCACTTTAGTTATTTTGCCTGCAAATTACTAAAAGGTAGCAGGCACCCTACACAGTGTTGTCTGCAAGGTCAGGAAACTGAACAGCAGAGAAACAGCCCTGGAAGATTACTCTCAGAACAGTAATAAACAGTAGGGCTACTCTAATTGATGCTGACAATTTAACTGAGATATTATCAATCCTAACTCTCCAGTCAGTCCTAGAATTGACATGGGATACTCCCAGCACCCCATCTTTGTGACCTGGAAGAAATGGAGTTATCAGAAACTATTAACACCAAGCATGAAAGATCCCTTTTCTTATTTTTTATTATGAGACCATATCAATACTTTAAAGCGCTAATACCTTAAGATGCATGCATCGCGTGTAGACAGATTAGAACTGTAGAACTGTTATTTTGGGCAATCTAATAACATGAACCACCAAGCAGTATTTGACCTATTTGTTGCAATGGTAAGATGTATTATGATACACTTCCAACAATTTCCAGTTCCAAGGAATTGTCTCTCTAGGTCCATACAAGCATTGCACCTTCCTTTATTTTGCTGAGGTCTTGCCTAAGACTCAAGATATTGTTCAAAACCAACAAACACAAATGATACATTCACAATGTATCAGTCTGAGTACCCAAATATGATAAAACACGAAAACTTGCAAAATAGAATAGTCTAAGATTCGAACTTCAAACACTTCAAAATCTTGCTGCTGTGAAGCCAGCCTGAGAGTGACTCCTGACATCAGCAGGATGGGAGAACAGGAGAAGCAAGACTTCACAGAAATCACTTGAAGCAGATTAGAGAAATCCTTGTAGAATTAGAGCATTTGAAATAATGTTTAATTTGATAATTTTAATCCTGTAGCCCAGATAAGATTCCTTACTAAATTCTATTACGTGGATTAAAATCATTAACGGAAGATTTCCTCTCTACAACAGACAGTACTGAGTGTTCATTGCAAATGAAAGCTAATGTCAAGGATGGAATGATATGTTCCTTAGATAGCTTCTTTTTTTCCTTCACTGTCTCATCCATAAGTAAATCCACATATCTGACCAATAAATACAGAGCTTCTGAAAAATGTGTCTGAGTGTGTCAGTGATCTCTTTGATAACATGGGAACACTATGTCCATTGATATTTAAATTTTACCAGCCCAGAAAGTAGATCAGGACAGTAGAGCACACAAGGAAACAATGTTAAATTGTGAAACTTTAATCGATTTCACAGCAAGCTACAACATATTGAACAGATTGAAATTTATTGTTTTTCAATCAAATCGATTTGACTAGCAGCATGTATTTTTACTGCTATGAGGCATAATGGGTGCATGACCAATGAAATATAAACTGATGTAAAATTACACAGACAGGTATGTTTAGCCAGTTAACATACTGATGTCAAAAATCTTACCTTACAAAGATGCCCAGCTTCAGAAACAGAAGGAAACAGAGAAGAACCACAGGAGATCCTACCACAAGGTGGTTTTGCACTCTAGATTGCTCTGCGTGTCCTTCCACAATATCATTCTGAAAAGCATAAAATTCAAAGTTATTATGTGACTCACATTAACTTTTCAAGATGCACAAAGCAAACAGTGGCATTAAAAAGTAAACACGCCACATATGAGAAGGCTGATGGCAAAAGGAATTCACTCACAGTTAAATCCTTTTTGCAGTTCATGCTTATATTCTGCTCAGAAAACAGTTTCTTGACGGCAGTGCTGAACTTACCACTGTTTTCTCCTCCCTTGCAGTCTCACTGTCACCACATCTGCCTTCACCTTTGGGCATTTTAATTTTTATTTTTGTTTTCCTCCTTCAGGTCTCCGGCCAGATCTAAACTCTTTCCACTGTGCTTCTGAGTGGAGCTATTCCTTTCCTCCTTGCCTGGGCGCTGGACAAAAAGCCCAAGAAACAATATGGGTGTGAAATAAACCGATATGAACCGTCTGCTTTCCTAGTGAATAAAAATATTTTCCCACAAATAAATACTTTGTTTAACCATTTGAGACGGAATTTGGAGTATCATTGGGAAGTGACTGTGGCTCCCTGAGGTGGCTGATGGTGGGGAATGGGGTGTGGAGATGTGTAGCTGGATGAAGGGGAAAGATGGGACATATAACATCAGAAACTATAGAGCTCTTTTTCTGTTAGGAGTAGCTTCTGACTTGCTTTGTTCAATGGTGACAACAGCACAGCTCAAACCATTATAATATAAAAAACTGTGCTACTTTCCTGATGGTATCTGCTATCCTTCCGGGATGAAGACATTTCAGATGAAAAGAAAATCTCAGACTCTGCTAGTTGTGTGACTTATGTTTAAGTTTCTGACCAATATTTTGTGGTGCTTCAGAACAAAACTGTGATAAGACTTCTTAACTTCACCACCCAAACTTTCCACGGGTGTGTCTTTTTTATTGGAACACAAAATACTTGATTGGGAAAACACTGAATTTCCAGCTCTCTTTCCATGCTATCTGATTTATTAAAATCTCCTGTAGGTTGCTGACCTGTGAAGAAGGGCATCTTTACAGTAATTTATGTGTGGAATAGAAGGATGACTGCTCTTCTTGTCAAGGGCTTTATACAATATCAGCTGCTACGAGTGGAAGTCACAGAGGTAATAAGTGATTGTGTTTTCTCCAGAAGAAAGAAGGTAATGTTATAATAAGATAAATACATAAACATGAACATTACTTTTTAACAGAAGAAATCTTTTTTCTTTTCTGATTTACCCAGTCTTGCTGCTTACTTATTGTTTAAGTTTTCTGATGCCAGAGAAGCCATCTCCTCTCTAAAAATTCACGGTCCATTATACAGACCATTTTCAGTTCTGGTTATCTGTAATGTCAAGTTCAGCTACACACAAGTCCATTGAATAATTGACCTCGGACAAAATATCAAAACGCTTTTGAAGTTTGAAAGAGTCATATCCTTGGTATTCTAGATCAACGTTATAAAATAGCCCTTGTTTCGTAACAAGGGTCTAATCTTACCACTCTGTTAATCCTAAATCTCAATTTGTCCAAACAACAGAACTATTGTTTCTAGAACTGAAACACAGCTTGCTCCTATACTTAATTTAGTATGGTTTTTAATTGATTAAATAACCAGTGATGTTAAAGTTGAAATTAGCTTTTTCTAAAAGATGGGATCAGCTTTTATTAAAGTGTACCATTTTGATGAGTGACTTCATGCTGAAGGGGATGACAGAAAACAAATACGAATTCCAGAAAGGGGCAGATGGTGCTGTCCAGTGTAACATTTTCCAGTTACGGCCATTCTGACCATCCAGAACAAAATTAACATTGAATCTAGATAATTTTAAAAATTAGGTTTAAAATTTTGTCACTGAGCACAAAGATTTCAAGACAACTGAAACAACTACTGGGAACCTGCTAGTCTGGGAATAAATTAGAGAAGAATGCCATTTCTTCCATACATCTTCAGAAGTTAATGTTGTTAGTTATAATTCTAGGAACTAACAATAAACATACAGCTAAAACCACCAGCCAGTCCATGGAATCTTCAGTGATACAAGTATACTTAACATTTACATGGTTATTTGCACGGTTTATCCTGTTTCAGTGAGTGTAAGCCAAGAGTGTGGAGTCATGGTTTACATTTTGAATTATTCATTACATTAATTTGAGGTCCTGAGATTCAGGCCTGGCCACCATATAAACCTGCACAGGTACACTAGTCAAATCATCCTTATTTTGATATTCCTATCAATTTAAAAACACAACAAATTGATTGAAGCAAATATCTACAATGAGGTTTTTGGCTGTGTTTTAACAGCATCCTTCATCCTGACGGACTGCTTTGTGTCATATAACATAACCAGGGACAGGATCAGAAATAATTTTAATAATCAGTGGAGCAATAAAAAGAGCAATGCCATATTCTTGTAGATTTTTGGAGCTTATTGGTTCAGATAAAGAAGACTGTTGTGATAAGCCCAGTGTAACCCCATGTCTCTTTCCCACACTCTTCACATTGCCTGTTTTATTGCTTCTTTAATGGATCTTTTGAATAAAACCCCCAAAATATGCTTCTGTCTTTACATTTCGGTGTACATTTCATTTCACTTGCAGTTAGTTGAGCCACGCGGAGACATAAAGAAATAAAAATATGGAATTGGATTGGAAACAGTGACCTGTTTTGCTTGTAGCAATTGCTAAACTTTATTTCTGAAGTATCATTTCCCATACAAACTATACATTTTGCCCTTTGTTAAAATTGTACAACATGACATTAATTTCCAGAAAAATAACAGGAGTTCCAATAGGTGCATAACTTCAAAAAAAGTTGTGTTGATACAGGGACATTTACAAACAAAAATAAAAAATTATACTACATAAAACAATAAACACCAGCACTAAAAATGAAGCATCTCTTTCTCTATAAAGACAGGTTCCCAAGACATTTTCAAAGTTCATCTATTCAGATGGATAGTCAAATGACTGAGAAGCCTGTTTACATTGCACTCTTCATCTGGAACATGATTTTCATAGTTACATGCCACATAATACCTGAGCAAAGGGACAGTTAAGATAAAGAGCTGGCCCCAGGGGAATTATTTCCATGAGCAAGGAACATTTTTATAAATTTAGTAAAATCCATTTGTGTGCCCAGACTCCAGTGAGTGTTGGATACCACCCGCTGTAGATTTTTCCTTCTAAATACCATTTGGGATTCAGCAGTCCTCAGCTGAATCTTCATTTAGACTATTTTTTGTATTTGGAGGGTAAAATTTCCACTTTTTGTGGAAACACCTATTCACATTGTTTTGGTTTGGTTTGTGCGGGGTTTTTTTTCCCAATCTCAAATACCACCAAGCTTGTGCAATTGTTAATATAAATTGGGGGAGTTCCCTTTATGTTCCCTGGACAAGCCTGCTTCTCCCTGCCGGAATACTGCACCTCTACAAGGACAGTCCAACAAGTCAGGGGCTGGTACGAGCAGACCAAATTGCAGCACTGTCCCCAGGTCACAAATAGTTACATCCTGCAGGTGGAACAAATTCACCACAGAACTGAGCAATCCTTCTCCCAAAAAAGAAGGCTGGTGAGAGAAAGGGAAAAAAAAGAAGTGTTTCACTACCACAAAAAGACAGGGAAGTGGTAGCATTTCCAGGTATTTTTAAATGCATTAAAAGCAGTGAAGATACCTGAAATCAGAATCTTTCCAAGTGAATACACATTTTGCTCCAGTTTCACCCCCAGAGCACCGTCAAACAAAACCCGAGAAGCCTTTTTTGAGCAGAAGGAAAGCATAGAAACACCAAGGCAGGGTTCTTTCAGGTATAGAAAACATGAAGATCTAAACCCGGGCACCAGAGCTTCACTGCAAGTCCCCTTTCCCCCAGGGGTACTCCAGCCCTCCCATGAAGCGATCAGTCATCTTCTTCATTCGACATTTCTTGTCCTGCTATTTGTTGGCATTTGACCATTCTCCATAGCTTTGCTAGTCACGTTCCAAAAAGACACCACATCCTGGAGTCCCTCTGTGGTTCATGGATTCTTTTCTGAAATCTTCCCTCCCAGTTTGCTGGGGGGGGGCATTCAGCATGTCTTTGTGCTTTGAGGCAGAGAAACATGTAAAAGACCAGTTCAAAGGTTTTAAGGAAGTGGCAAGAAGCAGGGGTGAAGCTGTGAAAATTCAGGACTTTCTGAAGCTTAGGGTTTGCTTTTCCTCAAGCTCCAAATGCAAGCCCAGAACTGTTGGGAAAAACAAAATCCTGTAGATTTACATTGCTGTCCGTCCTGCACGCACCCAGGACCACAGACCAAGTCTTGGGGTCCTCTATTTATTCTCACGTTGTACAGACCTGGCTTCAAAAACGTAGGTGGGGGGCATTTCAGAGACAGATCCCTTGAAAAAGGAAAAATGACAGAGTCTGAGGGCTGGTTTTTAGAAACCCTTCTATAAAACAGAGAGTCTGTTCTGCTCACCCTGAAGTTAATACCAAAAGTCCAAAAGAAACTTTCCTCCTTTAGCCACCCCTCATCAGGTCCAATCCTACAGCTTTTACCCTCCTCTTGCACCACAAGTTTAAGGTCTTCTCAGCCCTGCAAGGACACAACCAGCAACGCAGCGGCTGAGAGGACGGGCACATCCTGAAGGAGAGAGCAGCACTTGGAGCTACAGCTCCACCTTTAGATGGAGATCAGCATGGGAAACACCACAGCAGGAAAAGCACCCGTGGCAGCCTGACAGCTTGGATCCACACACAGTCAAGGTAGGAAACCTTCGCGGCAGTGGGGTGCACGCTGCTGGGCAGTCCCTCAGGCAGACCCCGACAGCAGCTGCTGGCACAGCTAACTGAGTGTCCCCAGACCAGACCTGCCCCTTGTGCCCTCCAGCAGCTTTCGAGCAACATCATTTTCCCGTTTCAGAAAAACCCTCATCCAGTGTAACGCCGAGAGACACCTCTCCTGCTCTCCCAGACCCTCTCCTCTTTCCTCGGGATGTTTACACCTCCCAGAAACCCTGTCAGCCTTGACCCAGCTGTCCCTGCTGCCCCAGAGGGTGATGTTTGTCCACGCTGCCACCACCCTCTGCGGTCCAGAGGCCCCAGGGGGCTGTGGGGACCTGCTGCCCTGCAGAGGGGACACGGCCAGACCAGGAGGCATCTTTCCAGCTCCGAGGGGCTGCGGAGATGCCTGTGGCGTTGATGCACCTGACGCAGGCTCCAGAGGAGGATCAGAGCCCGGAGGAGGAAGCTCAGGTGGAAGTGGGGGATATGAAGGGAGGAGTTCCCCAGTGGGGAGCACCCAGGCCTGGGGGACAGAAGGGAGGTGGAGGGGACAAGGGGCAGGTCCGGGGGGCTGTCAGGGAGGGGTGGCGATGCCCAGCCGGCGGGCAGGGATGCGGGCAGCCAGCAGGCAGGCCAGCACGATGCCCACGAGCTGCAGCAGTGCCAGCCCCAGGGCCGCCGTGGCAAGGTAAAACATGTTGCCGCTGACGAAGGCCAACACTTTGCTGAAGCAACCGTCGCGGTGCAGCCCGTGTAGGTTGGGTGGGCTGGGCTGGCAGCCCCGGCGGGCCTGGCAGCAGCTGAGGGGCACCGAGCCATTTTGCTCCGGCCCCCAGGGCAAGGCGAGCCAGTCCCGGTAGCCCTCCACACCGCAGCAGGACAAAGCACGCTGCAACGCGTCCAAGGCATCCGCCATCTCCTCGTCCTCCCTGTAGGCGAGCAGGGCTTGGTGTAGCCCTTCCTGGAACCCCTGGGCGACGTTCTGGCGGTAGAGGAGGGCTGAGA
>NW_015094506.1:37657650-37673491 GCF_001431845.1 Calidris pugnax | reverse complement strand
GGAGAGAGCAGCACTTGGAGCTACAGCTCCACCTTTAGATGGAGATCAGCATGGGAAACACCACAGCAGGAAAAGCACCCGTGGCAGCCTGACAGCTTGGATCCACACACAGTCAAGGTAGGAAACCTTCGCGGCAGTGGGGTGCACGCTGCTGGGCAGTCCCTCAGGCAGACCCCGACAGCAGCTGCTGGCACAGCTAACTGAGTGTCCCCAGACCAGACCTGCCCCTTGTGCCCTCCAGCAGCTTTCGAGCAACATCATTTTCCCGTTTCAGAAAAACCCTCATCCAGTGTAACGCCGAGAGACACCTCTCCTGCTCTCCCAGACCCTCTCCTCTTTCCTCGGGATGTTTACACCTCCCAGAAACCCTGTCAGCCTTGACCCAGCTGTCCCTGCTGCCCCAGAGGGTGATGTTTGTCCACGCTGCCACCACCCTCTGCGGTCCAGAGGCCCCAGGGGGCTGTGGGGACCTGCTGCCCTGCAGAGGGGACACGGCCAGACCAGGAGGCATCTTTCCAGCTCCGAGGGGCTGCGGAGATGCCTGTGGCGTTGATGCACCTGACGCAGGCTCCAGAGGAGGATCAGAGCCCGGAGGAGGAAGCTCAGGTGGAAGTGGGGGATATGAAGGGAGGAGTTCCCCAGTGGGGAGCACCCAGGCCTGGGGGACAGAAGGGAGGTGGAGGGGACAAGGGGCAGGTCCGGGGGGCTGTCAGGGAGGGGTGGCGATGCCCAGCCGGCGGGCAGGGATGCGGGCAGCCAGCAGGCAGGCCAGCACGATGCCCACGAGCTGCAGCAGTGCCAGCCCCAGGGCCGCCGTGGCAAGGTAAAACATGTTGCCGCTGACGAAGGCCAACACTTTGCTGAAGCAACCGTCGCGGTGCAGCCCGTGTAGGTTGGGTGGGCTGGGCTGGCAGCCCCGGCGGGCCTGGCAGCAGCTGAGGGGCACCGAGCCATTTTGCTCCGGCCCCCAGGGCAAGGCGAGCCAGTCCCGGTAGCCCTCCACACCGCAGCAGGACAAAGCACGCTGCAACGCGTCCAAGGCATCCGCCATCTCCTCGTCCTCCCTGTAGGCGAGCAGGGCTTGGTGTAGCCCTTCCTGGAACCCCTGGGCGACGTTCTGGCGGTAGAGGAGGGCTGAGAAGCCCGCCATCAGCCCAGCCACCAGCACGGCAGTCAGGAAGGTGCCGTAGGCACGCAGGAGGCTCCGGTGCTCCGTGGCAGCGCCGAAGCAGCCCAGGAAGCCCCAGATGATGACGGCAGTGCCGGTGGCCAAGAGGATGGCAGGGGCGCTGGGGTAGTCGTTGGCCGACAGCAGTAGGTAGGTCCCCAGAGACACCTTGGCCCAGAGCCCGATGATGAGCATGGTCAGCCCCGCTGCCCAGAAGATGAAGCTGAAGGCCATGAGGGACAGCTTGAGCATGGTCATGGCGCCCTCAATCCCGGGCACCGGTGGCCCGTGGTGGTTGTGTCGAGGAGGATCCCGGAGCCCTCGGTGCCACCGGGTGGTGCAGCGGGTCCCGGGGCCGTCGGTGCCGCCGCTCCCTGGGGGTGCCGGTCCGCGGGGCTCGCCGGGGAGAAGGTGTCGGAGGTGCCGTCGGGTCCCGCCGGGTGCGGGGAACCGGGGGCAGCCGGTGCGGTTCGCACCGCCCCGTCCCCTTTTCAGTGCCCGGCGCGGGGGCGCGGCCGGTGGCGGTGCCTGTGGGCGCTGCGGGGCTCGGCGGGACGGGACGGGGCGGGACGGGGCCGGAGGGGGGTCCCCTCCCCTCTCCCCGTGCCCTCCTCCTTTGGGGGGCAGCCGGTGCGCAGAGCGGCGGTTCCCGCTGCCCGCGGCGCTGCCGGCCCGCGGATGGAAAAGTTGTGCAAGCTGGCAGCGGGAGGTTAACTTGTACCCGAATATGCGGCAGCCCGGGTTCATCTGGGTCCGGGGACTAAACTTCGTGTAAGCATGAGGAGCAGCAAATAAAAACCCCATAAACAATCCCCTGAAAGCATAAGAAATCTCTTAAACCGGAGGTTTTATTTCTATTTCTTATACTCTCATACAGCTGTGCTATTAGGACACTTTGTAAAAACAAGCATTAATCCATACCTGAATATTAACTAGCTACGCAGGCAGTCATTCAGTCAATCGTCTTGATTTTCCCAGCTGGAAACTATTTTCCAAGTGGCCTGACTCTGTTAAATATTCACTTGATTTAGCCCATGATAACACTGAGCCACAGAGAAGGCATTAAATCACAGCGCAAGAGTGTCCCTGGGTAGATACTGTGATATAACAAGTGGCCCAGGAAGGTCTGATATGAGATTCCACCATCCTTACAGTCTCATTGCAAAAGATAAGCTATTCTTACAAGCCAGATAAGAAAAAGATAAAAAAGAAGCCATAAATGAGGCAGGATCTCAGGCAGAGTTAGAATTAGCATTCCCAGTGCCAGTTCATTGCTTAGGGAGTCTTTGACCACACTAAGCAACCAATTTCTCTTTAGCATTTCTTGCCAACAGCACAAGAGGTATGTAGCACTCTTCAGTTTAAGGTTTTGTACCATCGTCATTACTATGGGTCTTTGCACTGTGTACAGAAACTGCTCAAAGGCATTGCAAGCCATCGCGTTGACTTTCAGATGCCTTCAGGTGTTCAAGGAGTGAAATTTGTTATATACAAACATACTACTAGACCTCCATAAAATGTTTATATTGCTTTTAAAAAATATTTTAATTAAATGTTTGTTATTACAGTTTCACTGGTTGCTGAAAGATCTTTAACCTGCGCAGTTTACTGGATCACTGTGCACTTCAAACTGTCAGCCTTTTTTTTTTTCTTTAATTCCTTCTTCTGGGACAACACTACTCTTGTTTGAATTGCCACTGGTACAACTTTGAGTGAAACTGGGGTTTTTGGCATGTGCAAAAATCAGGTCACAGCACTCTGTTCATATTTTTATCAGACTTCTTTGGGGTGGAATTTTGAGGCTTAATTGTGTTCCAATGGTAATTTTTGTGTGGAAGTTTGAGAAAAAACATTTTGCTGGTTTCTTTCTGTTACAGAATCGTGGAGAGAAAGGAGGTGCTTTATGTATCACATTTTAATACATCTGTTTAATATATAACCAGAAAGTCATAGTTGTCAAAGCATTAATACAGCATAATCATCATTGAAACATCATCTGGTCTTTATTAGAGACCTTAAGAATTTCATTCGCAGAAGACTCTTATCTTTTTACGTTTTACATTCTTCTGCATTTTACAGACTCTCTTCTTCTTTTGCCTTTTTACAAGATTAAGCTCTTCATCAGTTTCTTGGCAGATCAAGTCTGAGCTAGTTCCTTTGATTCTCAGATCTTCTCAGAAGATTCCCAGATCTTCATGTCAAGATGATTTATGAATGATGATTTCCATGCTCTGGAAGTAGTCCCCGGTACATTGCATTAGATTATCTGGTTTAGCACTAAATTGTATGACTAATATCCACAGTGAAGATTAAAAGCTCAGGGCAAAGACAAACTAGAGGTCTGCAGGTATGGAATGTCATAGCCAAGGGCTAAGGAGTGATGGTTTTTATGGTTTCACACCTGAGCGAACACACGGTGTTGGGAGGCTCTGAAGGTGACATTCATTAAGCTGTTTCTTCTGAAGCAGCGAGTCTCTGCTGGCCAGGCAGTTGTCAGCCATGTGGGGAAAAGTCCTTGCTGTCCTTGGAATGGGCTGATCACTACTGCATTGCCATCTTCCAACCACCTGCTTTTTCTCTCAGGATTTTACACCTTTCCATAACAGTGTTTTTCCTTTTGAATCCTTGACCTGCGAACTATCCACATCTCAGAACTCCCCGCTACTGTTTTGCCTTTCTTATCTCGTGTGACTCCGTGTACTTTCTCATGACTGAGAGATTTTTTAAGACGTTTCTCGAAGCTGGTGCTATCACAACTAGGTCCTGGATCACAAACAGCTGAAACTGTGGGAGAAGGGGTAGACTACCCACATTAGGCTACAGCCCCATTTCTCAGGACAAACCTGCCAATGCTCTCTGGATACTGTCTCAGATTTGAAGCTACATTTGACTTCAACACCAATAAAGGACCCTAAAACCCACCAGTAAGTGGTGTTTTCTGTTGCCCTTTCCTTAAGCAAAAGCAGTGAGAAAAAATAGCTTTAGAGCAGGCTCATACAAGCATCTTGGGATGCATTATGCCAGGTCAGACCTGTCAAAATACAGGGCATATGGGAAGATCTGTTGTCACCCAGGTTCCTCTACCACGTGTCGGAGATGAAGGATCTAAAAATATCTCCATAAGGATGTTTTATGATCTGTTGGTGCTGTTGTGAAGTATTTGTCAGACAATAACTATGGGTTTCACTGGCAGTTCCAGTTCTGAACTTCCTCCAAAAATCATGTTAAGCATTCAGCGTTAGAAGATGCCAGATGATATCAACATTTGAGCTTTTTCTAACAAAGGTGAAATGGGTATAGAGGGCCAAATTCTGCCCGTTCTCATAAGCAGTGCCACTGGAACTGTTTGGGTAAGTGAGGAGGAAGGATTGGGCTCCTTGAGTGTACAAGAAGCCATAAATGATGAAATGGCTTCAGTGTCTGAAAAATAATCTTACGAGAATAGCTTGATTTCTCAGCCATTGGCAGAATCATAAAATATGTTTACATCTTAGTAAGAAAACTGCTAGAGAATCTCACGAAATCATACCAGTGAATAAATGTTCGTGATACCGCCTGTGATACGTGGACTGACAATTTGATGAAAGAGAAGTGATATTCCTTTACACCTCATTCTGGAAAGCAAAATGTCACGGACATACTGTAAGAAGTGAGGATTCAGAGTTGCCTCAGCCACTAGTGAGAGCAGCAATACCAATTATCGGAGAGTGGTTACAGAGGCAGCAAATACGGTGAGATTGACCTTGGAAAATGCAAACCAATATATTGTAGAGAAAGTGGTACTCAGGGGCAGGAAGAATCCTGCCAAACCGTGTATCTGAAGGATTTGTGGGTGACAGCAGATAGCTAATTAGGCAGCGCTTTGCAATACTATTTGGCAAGGAAGGACAGTCTGCTTGAAGCATGAATTTTCCTCTTTCCTTACTGTTTTGGTTTGGGCATGCCTTAAGCGTTACATCTGTTCCCTGGCAGAGGCATGATGATTTTAATACAGTCTCTGTGATTTTTTTTGTCTGAGTTTACACTTGAGATTCTGAAGTGACTATTTCCAATCAGTCCGTAACAGAGAGAAAAACGAACCAGGGATTTTTCATGGCTTCTCAAGGAAACCGAGTCCTTTTGTGGTCCATGGCTACAAGAACAAGTGGCAGCACTGGCACAGAGAGCAAGATCAGGTCATTAGGAGCTTTACCATAAAAATATGGGTAACAAGAATAGCTTCAAAAAAGCAGCATTAATTCAGTGTTTGCAAGTGAGCTTTCCTTGGACACCTGAATAAGATTTTCATGTCATGACTCAGGGAGAGGCACTATAGCTCCCAAAGTACCTGCGTTTCTTTACCTTGGGGAAGACGAGAACTTCTGTGATGCCACCATAGTGTTCTGCTGTTGTTATCCCAGTGTGCTTTTGATGTTGGAACTGTTTATTATTGGTATTTTCTTGTCTGGTGACATGCTTAAGAGCTTCTCCCATGGACAAGATGCCTGCTGGGTGGTATCCTTGTAAATACAAGAGGAAAAGATTTATGTTAAAGTCTGATTTTGTGATGCTTTGTCGTGTTGAGTGATCTCTTACACCATAAATTCAATTCCATTGAATTCAAGAGAACTGTTAATAGGAAAAACAGCTACTCAGCTATTTCAGGAAAGTTATCAAAATCCAGTGTCTCATAACACAATTCACTTCCAGCTGCAAGTCCTTTCAGGGAAAATCAACAGGTTATGAAATATCACCTACCCCTGGCCCCTTTGCAAACCCCAGATCCAAGAGGAAATAGTGGATATCCACTTCTGCTCTATTGGCCAGACCGAGGGACGCAGCCAGAGCAGACCGGAGCGGCGTCCCGGCAGGATTCACGCCAGCTTGCACAGCTGAGCAGGAGACATCTTCGCCTGGAGCAAGTATGATCCTAGGGCAGAACTCAGCCTGCTGTTTCTTGGAATGTGCTTCATCAACAGTAGTACCACGAGGGATATTTTTTTTCACACTGAGTCTATTTTAGGAACTCAAGTATACAATCTCTATGATAGATCAGCTACTTTACTATTAATAGTAACAATCAGAGCTTCTTTGGATTAATGATCTACTTCTAATGTGTTTTTTAACCTTAAAATAAAGCACAACATTTAATTTTAGCTGTAGCTTCCCCAGAGCTACAGAGGATAATATGATCCACGCCTTGAGCAAGTCTCTCAAGGAAAATTCAATGCATTTTCCAGTTACTCCACAGAAAATTATTATACACTGAAGATCAGGTATGTTCCAGCACTAGTATATCCAAATAGCATGCAGGCTCCATAGCTGGGAAAGACTGCCAAAGTACCATGTCAGAGGAATTAAAAAAGAAGCAGGTGTTTAGGCTTTTCATTTCAGGAAGCAATGGGAAGACAACAGGAGATTAAACATTGCCAAATTTTATGCTTGATCTTAAAAAGACTTGAATATGTTACTGCTAATGCTCAATTTCCACTGGTTGTATTAGAAGCTGAGGGTATTAAGTATTTCACATGCTGGGATATCTATGTAATGTGCATATTGATAGCAGTGAAGTATATTTAGCAAGTCATCGTTCATGTAATACTCATCTACACTTATCAATATGGATTTCCATATATAAGGGAGATTTCCAAGATCTGCAGTAGCACCAATCTATTCCACTTTTCACTTGGTTGGTATAATTTTATATCACCTTTGCTGGTTTTGTAAATTAAATTCCTTGCTTCTTTAAAACCCCTTTTCTTTTCCCATCCTATCTTAAACAAATGCCATTATACTAATTGTGGACTACCCAATCCAAAACAAAATAAATCAACGGTAAATTAGGGAGTCATGTAGCACAGCACAACCTCCTCTCTGTCTAATTTCATCACAACATTCGTGAGCTTCCAGTTCAGGAATGCTGATGCAGGATGGTGGTGTAAGAGAGAAGACAATTCCTCTGTGGGTGTATACGATAGACCACAATACACTGTGTAATATTATTTTGATATGTAAATCAATGGGCTGTAGACTTTTTAGCAATACTGTAGGTGTGGCCTTATAGAATTAACATCTGACATTGCTGATTATATTAACATTATTATGTACACAGCCTGATATCTAGACATGATCAATTTGTTGCCTGTAACGTATATACATCAACAAATACCTGCCAGTAGTCCCTTCCTTCCTACCAGTGCTTGGCACAAGGTTAGTGGGGACAAGGAATATTTGGTTATAAGGGAGCTTTGTGCTAAGTCCCTGGGTCAGGAACTGGGAAATCCCATGGATAATTGCCACAGCTGAAGCATCCAGCAGAAAACTGAGGTCCAATAAAAAGGTCAGTATTTCACATGCACCAGTTAATTCACACCTGCACTTGTATCTTCTTTATTTCTGCCATGTTTCCAGGTTTTGACTGATAATGGCATCGGGGTAGAGGACAAGGTGACCATGCACTCTCTGTGGACTGGTTAAAAAACGCCACAGGGCAGAGACTGTTATCCTGGGGTCACTGAGACCTGTGTCCTTGCTGAGGTGAATGGTTAGGGCATTTCTATAATACAACAACATTAGAGCACCAGGAGATTTTTCCAAGCCTTGGGGTCCGGATCCATGGACTTTTACAGCTTCCTTGAATTGCTCACATGGAGTGTGCTGTCCTCGAGCAAGCATCACTCTTACCTGCTGCAAAGGTCAGGAAAGACTTATTTAAAGGAAACAGCCTGCATGCAAACAACATACCACACTGGCATCATTGCCTTAATCAGGGCAAGAGTTTGTGAGCCTGCCTGTCTTCTCTGATACTCTCAGATATGAAGAGTCTTGTTTAGCTTTCCTGTGATTGTAAAATCTTAAACTTTCTTACTATGATTTTCTTTGAAAAAAGAAACTATTGATTAAATTATATAGCTTGCCTGTATGCACACCTGTTTGTAAAACAAACCAAAACTAATATAAGAAATAGGAAAACTATAATATTCAGCACTGGAGAAAAAGAGAGTTGTTGTTATTTTTCTTAAGCAATGAATTAAGAATTTGCAATGAATCTTAACTATACACAATTCTTCGTTTATCCTTGATGAGGAACAAGGACTGTTGCAGTCAACTCAGGGATGCCTAATTCTTCCCTAAAATGAAAAAAAATTAGAGTAATCCATCCTTACAGAACCCCACAGATTCAAAGGAGACCTTTTATCTTCAAGCTAAAGGAAGATTTTTGCTAGAAAACAACACTTGTTTCTTCCCAATTCTTCCCAAGCAACTAGGTACAGAAGAATGTACTCCTAAGCATATAACACTTAATTCTTCACTGCATGGAAAGGTCACTCATTAAAAGCAAGCCCAAATTTGAGTACAGCACTGTTGGGCAGATGTAAAGCCAGAGTAAACACCGGAATCAGGACTCATAAACTTTGGTGGGCAGTTTATCTTACCTTCCATCATCCTTCAAAATATCTAGATGCGATTTTCACCTGCCACACTGCTAATTTGCCCTCTTTGCCTGTTCTCTGACAGCTTGGAGACAACTCTCTCATTAAAAGAGACAACTGGGGAACCAGGCTCTTTGTCTTCTAATTCGGTTATTTAAAGTACTTAGGAAAAACATCCAGATTTAGCTGGCAGATGACAGGTCTCTAACAGAATTCTGGTCATTATCACCATCCCAAAGATAAGTTTGCTTGTGAAGAACTCCACTTTTGCTATGGGATCTCTACGTGTGTGAAAATAATTTCCCTGTATAAGTTGGGTTAAGTCACATTTACAATTGTTTGCAAATATTTTGTATCACAAATGATTCTGCTTTGTAATGGAAGCTCTGAGATGTGTCAACAGGACATTTATCATGCCAAGTAGAGCTCTTGGCACTGATATTTACCATCTGTGGGCTTGCAAAGTCCTCTGCCTTGGGGTGTCTTGTTTACTTCTTTCACAGCTGAGTAGTATTATTTCAGAGTCTTCTGCTGATAACAAGGTTAACTACACAAGAAAAGGAGCCCGAGGTCAGTATGTTTACCAGAACACTTAGAAGACAGGGTTGTTTGCTCTGGTGTGCCATCTGTGAACACTGCTTTAAAACAATTTATTTTCTATGATGCCTAAGTCATAGGTGTCACCATACGCTTTTATACTGTTGTAGTTTTGGGGTTTTTTTTCCCTAAGAGGAGCAGCAAATTTAGGCAGTGACCTGCCTGGGGATCATTCAGTTTTTCAGATGGAGGAATTTTGTTGCAGGGCATGTAAGCAAGTGGTTTAGGAAGTTATTGCTGTTAATTCCTAGATTCTGATCGGAGGTGGAGGGACAGATTACAAGAGTGCTTCTAGGCCACTGTCATGCCAGGTAGGATGGATTTGCATAAACTCTCACAAGTTCATTAGGGGCATTAAACTTTTATTGAAGGATGGTAGCTCTTTAAACCACTCTACCAGGACCTCAAGCCCTGCTGCATGTGGAAGGAAGCTGTCTCTTGTTGTCATATAGCAGTTTTCACCTCTTTTTTCCCCTAACAGAGTCCTTTTCAAACTTGTTGCCTTTGTTTCCACAGTAAGTTCTCCACTTCCTCAGAAAACATTTAGCTTAAGGTGAAATTGCTGTTTCCAGCTCATAAGCATGTTCCACACCTTCAGCTTAAGCTCAGCAAAGCAAGGAACATTTCTCCTCCTTGATGGTATCTCCTTTCTTCTCTTCACTCTTATCCTTAGGTGTATGCCCTAGGATTTTCTACAGAAAATTTGAACAAGCTTTATTTTTAGAGCTTGAACCTCCTCATTTCAAGGTCTTTTAGCGGACACAGGCAAAGGAACTGACATTTTGACTCAAATCCATGGGAAGCAATCAAATATTCTGATATGCAATAGGTAAGCTTTGGATTTTAGGTTTTGATTCTGCGTTGTACAACTATTCCCTACTGCTGAAACACGTGCACAAACACAAACATTAAGGCAGCCTAATGATTTTATGAGCAACTTAAATTTTTTTCAGGAGAAAGGCATTATGAAAGGACCTTTCAGGAGTAAAGTATTTTTCCCATCTAACCTATGAAAGAAAAAGCAGCTGGGATTTGTGAACCAGAGTATTTCTAGGTAGTAGTAATAAAGAGATTGTAATCATGCATCAGGCTTGATATTTTTTTATCAAATGCCACAACTGAAGGAAATATGATGTTAACAGTATTGGTGCTCTCCAGCCTTAGCCTGCTCACAGCAAGCTCCTGGAGCCACTGAAGCGTGACAGAACTTTGCCAGGGACTTCAGTTGTGCTAGCCTTGTGGTTAAATGAATGTATGTAGACATAAGGAGTCTTAGAGCTCACACAAATAGGGGAGATGATAAGCAGGCAAGTCAATTACAGCACTTTGACTGATTCCCCATATGGACATGGTATGTGGGGAAGCACCCGCACCACCTACTCCCAATTAACTTATTGTTTGCTTTGAACGATCCCTCGGGGAGTCAGTGGAGAGCAGGCAGGACCCAGCTCTTTCAATCCCCAGCTCAATTTGATGTAGGACAAGCTGTTAGTGTTTATGTACGCCCCAAGGCTAGGGAGAAGGAAGGAATTTAACTGAAAAGTCCCATCGCTAAACCAGGGTTTTCAGTACAACTTTAAACCAAGGTTCTGAATGCATCCTTTTATTCCTTGTGTCCACATCTTGCATTGACATCAGCAGTGATTTTAAGTGCTTCATAATCCAGCCTTTATCTTCAACTCATTTGTTTATTGATGACACGCAGGGATACCACCCAAAGTCTCCAATAATGCCGTACAGCTGTCAAACCTGAGGCAGACTAGTGCATGTTAAGGATTGCAAACTGGCTCCAGCCCAGACTTTTCTGCTCTGTAGCTCTAATCCAGCCTGTTATTAGTTGAAGGCAGCACTGTGTGACTTAATTGTTCCTCTGTAGGAAGAAGACCATATATAATAGCTCCACTGACTCTCCTTGTCTTCCAAAGCCTTCAGGTGTTAGCCTCTGCAGTGGGACTTCTGTTTTCCTCCAGTGAACAGAAGGATTAACTTGTGCAACCCTTGGCTCCCTCACAGGGGCACGTCTCTGGTTTACCTTCTTTTCCAGCCTTTCCTGTAGAGAAGCCCAAGCTCTGATTCAGCTCCCAGATGATCCTTCTCCCTGGAGGAGGAGGAAAACCTAGAGCGTGTCTCTCATGTCCCAGTGTCAGAGCAATGCCCCGACGCTCGCCCCACGTGCCTCCTACACCAAAGCAGTGCCCACAGAGATGGCCTTTCCCTCACAGCAGCCACTCCTGATGGGCAGACCCCAAGCACCCTGCAAATTTCAAGATTAAATTGTAAAGTTAGGAGGCAGCCCGGTCAGTCCAGTGTGTGGCTTGGTTCTTCCGATTTACCAAATGAGCTTTGTGGGAGCCAGCTCTCACCGAGCCCAGCAGCTCCCAGTCACCACAGCAGCGCTGAGGGAATAACGCCGAGGTCTTCCCAGCTCTGGTGGGGGTTGTAGCCTCTAAAAGCAGATACACCAACAATCTTTGGAGGTGGCAGTCTGTAATCTCTGCCCTGCCCCGGCCATCTCTGCGTGAATAGCAGACAGGCCGTGACACTTCTGGTCGCAGCAGAACCAGAGTTTTTAAATTCCTTCTCAGCACATTGCAGGCAGTTTAGATGATGCCATTTTGCAACATAAATATACTCCATGCTCTCCACCTTAGGAAATGAAGTCTATCAGAGGTGGCCCGAGGATGCTTTTTCTGAATGATGACAAAAATGCAGCAAGACTGAAATGACATAAATCTGTCTCTCTTCCAGGGACGTTGGTTCAGTAAATCTGCGGACGCTGCGAGTCATTCTCCCTGCGAGCCGTTCTACCTGCCTCTCTTCTTCTCATCCTCACTCTGAAACGGGCGGTCTCTCCGAAAATCGCGTTAGAATAGAAAAATGAAGCATTGGGGGTGGAGAGAGAAGTGTCTCCCGCTGCGGAGCGCCGGACCCCCGAGGGGCGCTGACGGCGGGCGGCCGCCAGAGGGCGCCATATCTCCGTGGCAGTGCCCCTGCCCGCTGCTCCCGCCCGCCCCGCTTTCCCGCCCGCCCGCCCCTGAGGCGCCTCGCCGCCGGCCGCCGCACGTTCCGGGCCGGCCCCTTACAGCTTCCACCCCCGGCTCGGTTCCCCGTCGCCCCTCGCACCGGCAGGCTCCCGGCTTGCGTGGCCACCGCCCGGCTTGCAGGTCCGGGCAGCAACGCCTGTGTTTGCCTGTTTGCGGCGCCAATTGTCCCGGCCTGGCGGCGAGCGGAGCTGTGGGTCCGGTCCCACCGGCCCTGGCGCTCGCCCGAGGGATGCTCTCCACAGAAACCTGCGTTTCGCCAGAGCAAGAGCTGCTGGGCTTGGATGGAAGCAAACTCCGGTTTAGGTTGGATGCTTGAGCAAGGCTTTTAATGGTAGGGTTGTTTCGGGTAATGGCGGTGGTGGCGAGTCCTTTGCTGTGGCAAGTTCTCAAGAACCTGTTGAGACAGGGACAGACAGACACCCTGCGGGGAGCGGCCCAGTGCCCCCCGGCACCCTGCTCAGGGGCTGCTCAAATGTCCCACCGGGTCTCCATTTGCCACACACCTGAGATCGGTGACAGCACTGGAGCCACTCGGGCTGGTGTCACCATCACTGCCATCGGTTCCTCAGAAACCTTCTGTTGGAGTAACTCGTCAAGAAAAAGCGGGGAAGAAGAGAGAGGAAGGGAAGGAGAGAAGAAATGGAAGGAGAAGTACATCTAGCTCCTCTCCCTGCTCCTGCCCCATCCTGGAAACACCTGTGCCTGGGAGCAGTGTCATGTGCATAAGGAACCTTTCTGACACTCTACACAATAAAATGACCTCAGATATACCATGCTGTGGCTGGTAGCTACTCAGTGAGGCTCAATTTTCATAAAAAAAAATAAATAAAAAATATTTTTTTAAAAGGCAGTTTAAGCAGAGCTGAAAGGCTGAAGAAATCCATGAATCAGCTGCCAAGCCCTCTCTTCACCACTGGCATCTGCCATTGACCTTAGAGCAATCCCACGTCAACAGTGACATTTAAAGAAGAAGATAAACAAAGTATTAAAAACAACTGTTAAGAACTGGATTTATGTTTCACTAGGCCACTTAGCAGACACCAGCGACCCATCTTGCAATTGCTAATTAATGGGGCATTCAATTACCACAGCCCTCTGCAAATAGAGATCAGAGCACAATCTGCAGCCACGCACGCTCCTGCGGTGACACCACAGCCTCCAGTGGGATCACGGGCACAGTCCTGGCCAGCGGCCACCTCTGAGGACACCAGCTCCCCTGGGATTGCCGGCCACAGCAATGCCGGTGGCTTGATGGACTTCCTCCTGCGCCAGGGCTCCCGCTCTGCTTTCAGAAGTGCCGTGAGCCACTGGGCTGAAGCAGCCCAGGCAGAATCTCCATCTCACGCCAGTGGAGACCTGCGTCTTACCTTGTAAAGGCACGTTCAGCCACGGCAGCTCCTGCTGAGCCAGCAAAGGAAACACCGCCCGAAGTAACCGTATGCAAGAGCAGCAGCACAGCTGACATAATCGGGGTGCAGCATCGTGAGCTGAAGGAAAAACAGGCTAGCGAGGTTCACAGTGTTCCCACAAGCAGAGGGCTTGCCCATCAGATCAGGTGAGGCCTTTCCTGCGGGCTAAGGCAGTGCTCCCCAGCTCCGACCAAAAATCATGGAACCTTTGCAGCTGAAGCAGCAGGAAGCGTGGGAACATGCCTGTAGCCTGTTAAGGGGCTCACAAAGTGGGCACAGGACACCAGTGGTGGTGTAGCGAGAGGAGCCACTGCTCAAAAATGCTGAACTGTCACCCAGGATGCGCAGCTTGAAGCAAACACATCACACTGCAATGGCCGGGGCTTGTGCACACACTGATAATTGAGCAAATTGGAGGAAAAGAGGATAAAATGCGCGAGCGGCTGCACAAGGGACACGAGTGTGACTTAAGGTTCAGGTTGCTGAGCAGAGGGACCTCTGTCACGTGCTGCTTACCCAATGCTACAGAGTGTTGTCTCTCCTACCTGCCACGGAAAACCTGTGGCTGGGCAAGGCCTGTGCCTGGATGAGGTGGGATTAGAAATGGACTCAGAAACCAGCAGCTGTGGTCAGAGGGGAGGAGCTGCCTCTGGGAAAGGCAGTTCTCAGAAAGAGGTGTCCTCTGATGCCAAGGAAGCCAGTCCCCAGAAGCAGCAACCAGCTTGTGCTCATCCAGTACAGCTTCCCATCCTTCTCAGTGGCCTTCACACAACGGTTGTGGAAAAAGAAAAGGTATCTGAAATTGATTTTAAATGCCCAAGGTATAAATCTTCTTATCTGTCAGACACTGGATGGCTTTTTTTCCCAGAAGCGAAGGTCTGCACAGCTTACATCTTTACTTGACTCCGTGTATTCCGAGCGTTCCTGCATGAAATGCCTGCTCGGTGATGGTACAGCAAGTGGAAGCTATTATTACACCAAACGGGAAGTGAAATTCCCAATTGCCTCAACACGTCTGTACTTGATTTCTACACCGCCCACTTCCAAAGCTCAGCCCGGTCCTAAACTAACCCTGGCTAGAATATATCCACGAAGTAAAATACGTAATAAAAGATCAGAAAAGGTGCCCTCAAATCTGTACCAGTGAAGCTGTGTTTAGGTAATAAACCCGTGCCAGACTGTTTTAGCACGGGTGTTTTAGCCGTACTGCCATTGAGCTATGATCTAGCAGAAACAGAACAGAGGAGCAGGAAAAAAGGAAAATAATCAGCAGCTATAATCAACTCCTGACGCATCTTCTAGGAAAAAAAAAAGTTTTCTAGACCAATAAAATAGTTGGATGTGTCAGCGCAGTAATTTGAAGTAGTGTCAAGTGCCGCTTGTCCTTAAGCAGGTGGTGCAACACGGATTTCTGAGGTCCCGTGGGTGAAACGTTCACCATCCCAGGGGAGGAGAGGAGGGCACAGCAGCAGCACCAGCAGCAGGGCTGTGCCAGGAGGAAGTCACGAGTCAGTGGAGTGATGACAAGAGTTTGGAGTTTGGTTTCCCAACGTCTTCCATCGCCACTGGACCACGGCCACGGTGTGTTTTCCGCATGGACATCCCACGCAGGCCCACACGTAAGGGTTTCACAGATTTGTCAGAGTTGGAAGGGACCTCTAGAGATCATCTAGTCCATCTCCAGGGATGGGGGCTCACCAACTTCCCTGGGCAACCTGTTCCAGTGCTCCACCACCCTCACAGTGAAGAACTTTCTCCTGATCTCCAGTCTAAACCTGCTCCCCTCCGGCTTAAAGCCATTACTCAGGACTGGGAGGGTGCAAGTAAGGGCGCTGCTCTCGTACCCCCGATGCCAAGCACACATCCCCAAGCCACAGCGTCCAGGTGATGGCCAGCACTGCCTTGTCGTTGGTGGCCACCGCGGGCACGGCCACCTGAGCAGGGCTGCAGGGTCACAGTCCAGGAGCAAGGGCCGGTACCAAACCCTGGCTCCGGTGGGCCCGGCTGGGGCGGGAGAGTGGCCGCTCAGCCTCAGCTGACCGGGGAGAAGCGGCCTCCAAGAGGACGCGGCGCCATTCCCTGACAGAAAGCCCGCCCCTCCCCTACCCCAAGGGACTCTCCGAACCTTTCCCTGCCCCGCTAAACCCCGGGCGGCCTCTACGAGCCGGCACGGAAACCCGGCAGTGGCCACCGGAGCGCGGCCGCGCCGGG
>NW_015094506.1:37614281-37657640 GCF_001431845.1 Calidris pugnax | reverse complement strand
GGGGGGGGGGGGGGGGTGGAGACCGGCCGCTACCGGGCCCCGCGGCCCATGCGCCCTCCCGGCCGCCCTGGGAGCTGTAGTTCCACAACCGCCCGCTGCCCCTCGCAGCCAGCGGGCCCGGAAGGGGCGATGGACTACAAATCCCAGGTTGCCCCGCGGCGCCGGGCCCGCCCCCTCCCTTATGAATGACTAATGCAGCATGTTGTCCGGCTAGCGTGTCCCCGGCGCCGCCGCTTCCTCCTCCTCCTCCTTCGGCTTCTCCTTCTTCTTCTCCACCTCCTCCTCTTTCTTCCCGCAGCGGGATCCGGCGGCGCCCAGCACGGCAAGTGAGCGAGGCGGCGGGCCGGGGGTGGGGAAGGAGGGCGGCCGCGGTGCCCGTTTCCTGCCAGGGGGGCGGTGGCGGTGGTGCCATGTTGGGGCCGAGCCGCGGTGCGGGCGGGTTGCGTGAGGGAGGCCGAGCTTGCCGCCACCCTGCCGGGAGAAGGCCCGTCCGCCGGGTCAACGGCGGGCCGGGAGTATGTGAGGGGGCAGGCGGCGAGGGGAGGCGGCCATGGCCATGGCCGCCTCCCCTCGCCGCCTGCCCCCTCACATACTCCCGGCCCGCCGTTGACCCGGCGGACGGGCCTTCTCCCGGCAGGGTGGCGGCAAGCTCGGCCTGTCTGGGTAAATCCCCGCTCCGCAGGGGAAGGGGAGGCCGCTGCCCGCTCCCTTTTCCCCGCCGGAGCCCGGCCGGCGAGCTGCTCAACTCGGGGAAAGCCGCCCCGTTCCCCCGCGGCGGGACCGTTAGGGCCGTTATGGCCGTTCCCTGGCTTGAGGGGTCGGTGTGTGGTGGTGGTGGGGTGTGTTAATGGAAGGGGCCGTGGGGGGACGGCGCCGTTTGGGCGTTTTCTGGAGCGTTTCGTGATAAAAAGGTGGGATTTGCTCATAGTTTTGGTGGCGACGGTGAGCTGAGAAGGGGGGGAAAGCAAAAAATCACGTTTTTTCTTCTTTTTTTCCTTTTTTTTTTTTTCCTGTTGTGAAACAGTTGTGACTCTTTCAGGCTGTCCTCACTGTGCATCACATGCAATAAACTCTGAAATCAGGATTATTATTATTTTTTTTAGTTCGTCTCTGAAAATAGTTCTAATTAACCCAGGTCTGGAAGATAACTCGTGTCCCAGGCATGGCCTGGCCTTTTCTCATGAAGAAAATAGATGTACCCGTGAGCTGGTATCCCTGTGAGGAAGGTGTTTATTTTGGGCCAGCTTTCAGGAAGAAAGAGAATGTTTCTGTTTGGTGAAACTTTGCGGAAAGTTGCAGCAGCTGAGTGATTGCCGCTGGGTTGGACAAGCAAGAGGCCGGGCTTTTAAATGTGGCGTGTGGCTAATTGTGTGTGTGGTGGTGATGTTCGTAGCAGTCCCGAGAAATGCCAAAGGTGCCTGGAATGGTCTGGCTTCTCCTTTTTGTAGAGATGTGTGTCAGTGCACCTACTGTTCAGCTGCTAGTGCACGTATTCCTTCCTGGAAAGCTAACAGAATAAAGCAAATGTTTAAAGAGAAAAAAAAAAACCAAACCAACAAAACAAATTTCAGGTTGCTTCCCTGCTGTATTTTAGCAAGGGATAGATCTTACACAGGAAAAAACACGTGTACATTTAATTGTCCTAAGCTAAATGAATGTATTAATTGAAAATACTGGGTTATGGCTGTGGTGTTGCTTCGTGCCCTGCGGTGTGTGGGTTTCGATAGACTTTCAAGTTTCAGTAACTTGAATTGCTGATTGTAAATTTGTCATCCGTCGCAGTGTCTGGCGCTGTTGTGTCTTAACTGTAGACTCATATATCGTTTAATTCAGTGCTGGGAGAGTTATATGTATTTTTCAGTGTGTTCTTTCTTCCATATGGTAAATATGATGAAACATTGCTGCTGCCGCCACCACAGCTGTAAATAAAGCACAGTGGTATTGGCATGTGGGTTTTGTTGTTTTTTTTTAAAAAGTACTTTTCAGAAAGCATCTTCTTTTTCTTTAAGTGCTGCTTGGGAAAAGTGAGAATTTGGGGCAGTCTTGGAAAACAAAAAAAAATGAGAGTAGGCCAGAGATAAGCGTGCTCCAGATTTAATGGGAGTGGTGTGTAACTGGAGCTGCCTGAAGAGACACGGCAGCGTGTGCGCTGCCAGCCGGGGCCAGCAGGAAGGAAGGGTTCTGCAGCCCTCCTCACCATCCTGCCAGGGAAAGTCCAGGCTGGTTAGCAGCACTAGCTGTCTGACAGGGACAATTTACTTCTAGATCTCACCAATAATTTCTGTTGGTAACGGTTGCTACTGGAGAGGTATTTGCAAATAAGTTTCCAATATGAGAGAGAATCAGACCTGAGATCAGACCTTCAATTATTGAAGATACTGTAAGTGGCCGTTCAAATTTGAGGTGCTGTGGCCATGTTAATACTCTGGTTCTGCATTTGAACTTTCAAACTCTACAAATGGGAGTGAATATTTTTTTCCTGCCTGCAAAATGACTTGGGGTCATATAACTTTAATGTTAACTGCCATTTATAGATTTGTATGAAAACATGCAGTATGAAAACATGCATGTACTTAGTGACAAGCTCTCTTACTTTACACTTCTTTTTCTAAAGAAACCCCCCCCAAAATAGTTAGAGGGGCTGTCTTCTCCTCCTGTCTCCTTCCCCCTTCCCTCCTGCCCTCATTTGACATGCTGTGCAGTCTGATGGAAGTCACTGAGGGATGCATGGACTCAGCATCTCCATGTAGATGAATTTAAGTCTCCTGGTGACACCCCATATCAATCTGCAGGAGAGACTGCAGTGGAGCTCCAAGAGTTCATGCTTTCTGGTGGTGAAGCCCTGCAGGCTCTCTGCAAAACAACCTCCTCTGTTTGGACAGTGCAGCCTCACATATCTGTGTTGAGAGGTCTGTGTCTCTGCAGGAAGGGTGTGCAGGCTTGCAAGAGGGAGCAGGAGCTTGCACTGTGGCTGAACAGCAACAGGAATGCTGAAGTTGAAGAAAGGTCTCCAGTCACCTGTGCAGTGCCTCTGGAGATTCTGATCTTACCTCAGTAGGACGTGTATCTCAGGTGTTCCACAACTGGGAGCCATCCTTCAGTTTTACAGTAAGATGGCTAGGTACAGGGTAGACCATAAAGAAGGCCCATGTGTGAGGAACTGGGATTAGGAAATGCTGAGGGGTTTCTTATTTCTCTGGAGGGCGGCAGATAGGAATGGAAGTAGAAATCATCTTTTGAGGGAAGATCATTTTACTTCTGAGTTTGTCAGGCGTGGGGTGCTTTACAGGTTAGATGAGCGGTGCAGCAGCTGGACAGAGTTGCAGGTAGAATGATTTTGTTCGTTAGTGTGCGTGTGTCTGTAGTGCTGAAAGGTTAGTGCTAACATGCGAGGCTCCTGTGTTCTGCGGGCAGGTAGCTGGAATTAGCTCGCTTTCCTGGGGTTTTGTCTCTCTTAGGTCTGTCTCGAAACATGACCCTTTTTTCTTCACTTCCCTGCCAGAGTAGAGCTGTGTACCTGTGTTTGTCCCCAGTACGTGGGCCCCTGTCATGCAACAAACCTTTTCAGCTTTTGTGATCACCTAATGATTTTGAAAAAGAGTAGATAAGCTTGTCCCTAGCTACTGTTTGGAGACTAGGATGGAAGGGGCAGGCAGAAGAGCACGGATAAATGTGTTTGGCAAGGGCGCAAAATTATTTTGTCCTGCAAAATTCCAACTTTACCATCATAAAAGGATTGCATTTAAAAGTGTTCAGAACAAGATGAATGAGTGTGACAATGCACTCAAAACCCAGCTGCTGCATATCTCAGCAGACAGCCATTGACATATGGAATAAATGCGTATATGGTTTTTAAGAAGACTTCTGCAGCAGTTTTGTGGCCCCCAGTCAGTTATCTTCCAAGCCACTAGTTAGTTGTCCCCAGCGGAACTTCTTGATCTGCCTCCTTTGCTGGCTGCTTGTAGGTAATAAACAGAGAGTGGAAAATATACTTCTTGTTGAACTCCACCGAAACTGTGCCATGTGGTTGCTGTGCCCTTTTCCTGTTGCTCTGCTTGCAAGTGTTTTGCAGAGGGTTCCCCAAAATCAGATATGTTACTTGGTTCATCGTTTTGAATGGCCTGAAGGGAGGAGATGTGCTGAGTGGATATCCTACCCCAATCTGCTGATCGTGGGAGGGTCTAAAAAAATTACTTTTGTTCCAAGTCTTCCCTGAATTCACATGATTCATATTGGAATAAAATAGGAAAGTGACTGGGGTAGATAATAAGACAATGTGAGTTTCTGAGTTGCTGGCCAGGCTTGGGCCCCATCACAGGGTCTTTCTGTCCCACGTTTCTAAATTTAGCAACCTCTTTACAGCCTCTTAAAACAGTAAGAGTTTGGCCTGTTGTTTGTTCTCAATTCTACTCTGCATTAGCATCCTGATTCACCTCCTACTTACTCATTTCGTCTAGTAGCTCTAGTGAATATAATAGCAATAATTTCTAAAAACACAAAACATACAAAAACACCTTCTTGTCTCTCACTGATAAAGATAAATGTGTTTTCAGTGCATCAGTATCCCAGGCCAGGTATTTTCATGTTCCTGCACCTTCTTTCAAACAAAATTAATTTAGTTGTCTGTGACTTTTATCTTTTAGCTTCCAAAATATGCAAATGGATGTTGTCTTCAGTGTGCAGGGACCTGAGTTTAGGCTGCATGCATCGGCGCAGTTCATGTTGCACAAACATCTCATTGATGCTTAGAGGGTAAAAATCTGTGTTTTGAAATTTATGAACTCCTGAGTCATGAGAAACCAGAGCCGCAATCTACAACCATCTGTGATGACAGAACCAGTTGCTCAGTTGAGTTTCAAAGGCGTGGGTTGTGTCAAAGAGGTACGTGCAATATGTAGAGTAGGTCACCTTGGTGATGGTTTTGAAATACGTTCCAATTTCTGAATTTGTGGCTGTTGCACTAATTGGCAGTCAGGTTTCAGCTGATGCATCCTTCAGAGTATGAGCAGTCAGTCTATCAACAGAGCAGAAACACCATTTGGAGCTGATGATGGTTTGTTTGTAAACATTTGTGAGATTTCTGTGCATGAGCATGGAAAAAGCCTCATCAATCTTAAATACACTGCTTCTGTTGCAGGGGACGGTGCAGAGATTTAAGTATCTTTTGATTTGGTTTTGCCTTCTTAGTAGGTTAAATGTTAGGCATGGAAGGTAGACAGCAGGTAATGAGTGCAACTGTTTCTCAGTGGGAGAAAAGTTGTGTCTGTGTCTTCTGAAGTATTGATACGCCTCTTGTGCTCACATAAAATGAGTGGTCCTGTTAATGGGTAGCAACATTCAAATGACATGTGCTTGTGCAGTGCATAATATGAATCTGAAGTTCGCAGGCTGTACCAGCTACACCAAATATCCGTTGCTAGTCAAACTGCTGGTTTAAAGGATAAAAGGAACATGGCACACTTGGTGTATGTAGATGTAAGTACATTTTTATTGCTGCATCTCATGCTGAGCAGACGGAGGCTGTGTTCTGGCCAGGGATACTGGTGTTAGAGGGCTGGGTCAGGAGGCTGTTCATGAAACTAACCTGATCGTCTATGACAAGGTGACCTGCTTAGTGGATGAGGGAAAGGCTGTGGATGTTGTCTGCCTAGACTTTGGTAAAGCCTTTGACACTGTTTCCCACAGAATTCTGGAGAAACTGTCTGCTCGTGGCCTGGATGGACGCGTGTTTTGCTAGGTGAAAAACTGGCTGGATGCCTGGGTCCAGAGAGTGGTGATGAATGGAGTTAAATCCAGTTGGGGGCTGGTCACAAGCGGTGTTCCCCAGGGCTCAGTCTTGGGGCCACTTCTGTTTAATACCTTTATCAATGATCTGGACGAGGGGATTGAGTGCACGATCAGTAAGTTTGCAGATGACATCAAATTGGGTGGGAATGTTGACCTGCTTGAGGGTAGAAAGGCTTTGTAGAGGGATCTGGACAGCTGGATCGATGGGCCAAGGCTGATGGTATGAGATTCAGCAAGGCTAATTGCCAGGTCCTGCAGGTCACAACAACCCCATGCCGTGCTACAGGCTTGGGGAAGAGTGGCTGGAGAGCTGCCTGGCAGAAAAGGACCTGGGGGTGTTGGTGGACAGTCAAATGAATATGAGCCAGCAAGCAGTGTGTCCAGGTGGCCAAGAAGGCCAACAGCATCCTGGCCTGTATCAGGAATAGTGTGGCCAGCAGGAGCAGAGTAGTGATCATACCCCTGTACTCAGCACTGGTGAGGCCCCACCTTGAGTACTGTGTTCAGTTTTGGGCCCCTCACTACAAGAAAGACATTGAGGTGCTGGAGCGTGTCCAGAGAAGGGCAATGAAGCTGGTGAGGGGTCTGGAGCACAAGTCTTACAAGGAGAGGCTGAGGGAGCTGGGGTTGTTCAGCCTGGAGAAAAGAAGGGTGAGAGGAAACCTTATCACTCTCTACAACTGCCTGAAAGGAGAGTGTAGTGAGGTGGGTGTTGGTGTCTTCTCCTAAGTAACAAGTGATAGACCAAGAAGAAAGGGCCTCAAGCTGCGCTAGGGGGAGGTTTAGGATGGATATTTGGTAAAATTTCCTTCACTGAAAGGGTTGCCAAGTGCTGGAACAGGCTGCCCAGGGAAATGGTTGAGTCACCATCCTTGGGGATATTAAAAAGACATGTAGATGCGGCACTTAGGGACATGGCTTAGTGGTGGCAGTGTTAATAGTTGGACTGGATTATGTTAAAGGTCTTTTCCAACCTAAATGATTCTGTGAAATAGTTGTTTGCGTGTGGCTGTGGCTTTTGTCCAGCGCGTGTCAGTTCTGGCTTGGTTATGGTGTGACCTGTGTGAGGTGTGCTGTTGGAGGACACCCACTTTATTGTTTGACAGCTTGCTCTTAAATCAAGTTTGGTCCTTAGCCTGCCTCTTGTCTTCCCCACAGCGACTCTAGAAGCACAAGCATGAGTGATGTTGGCATGTCACTGTGAGGAAGTGCTGTTCCAGGGGGGCAGTGATGGTGATGGTCTTTTGAAGGCTCAATGATTAAAAACAAAGGAGAATTCACAATGCGAAATCGAGATGCTTTGAAAGCTGCAGCAGCCTCCGAAATACATGTTCAGATACCAGAGGTCAGGTTTGTAAATGAATTTAGGTATTCACACACCTCAGTTTCTTATTTGTAAAACAGGGAAGTATCTCTAATCCCTGCAGGGGATTATATATAAGGCTGCAGGATTAATACCCTGAGTACTGAGAGATGTGGATGCCTTCTGCAAAGCTAGTGAATATTCTAAGTATCAAAAGCAGCAATACATGCATTTAGGTTTGGGGGTGGTGGGTGTCAAACACAAAAATTGTTGTCTTTCCCTTTGAATAAGAGGTGAAACAAGTTGTGGTAGTTTTGTGGCTCCTAGTTTCTTACTAGTTACTCTGATGTGCATGCAGCACAGAAAATACAGAGCAAGTATAAGACTACAGAGAACTTTTTTTCCCCTCTAGCAGTATCAATGTGTTGAGGAAAGCAAATGCTGCTCCTGAATTTCTGTATAGCTCAGAAGGAAGAAAACATTCAATAAAAACCTTCTTTTTAAAGAGTAGCTGACTAGGTTGTTTTATAGGTAGGAGCATGAGAGTTTTTTAAAAAGCTTTTATTGATTCAATTGAATTGCTGTCTGAAGGAAGCAAATTTAGACAGGACAATAAAGGAAGAAATTCAGCCCTACTGTAGGAGGATACCTTAATGAATTGCCTGTCCATCCTCTGTGTTGTGCTTGAATTTTCTCACTGAACCCCCTAATTGAAATAAAATGAGAAAGGGCATTAATTCTTTAACAGTAGCTCATGTCCTGGTGTCTGTAACTTGCCTTGCTAGAACTCCCGTCTTGTGAGTGTACCTCTTGTCTCCTCGGAACTGGGAGCTAAGAGAGTTTCAGATGCCTAAATATGCAGCTAGAACTGAAACACTTTGGTCAGCTGAGGCTACCCAGTATGAAAAATGAGCCAGTGGTTCATGGGCAGATTTCACATGAAGAGGAAGCTCTGCTGAAGCTGCTTTACGTAAGGAAAGCTGAGGACTGATGTGAAATAACATGGCAGGGAGATCTTTCTCAACTCTGTTTTTGTCAGCCGCTGTGCAGGATAAGCACGGCTAGAAGATGTGGTACTTACCTGTGGGTTACTTTCTGAACTTACTGTGTTGTGGGGAAGAGAGTAATCCCCAAAGTGTAGGGGCAAAATATAGCCCTTTTTCTGCTGTGCTGTTGTGAGTGTGAATGGCTGCCCTGCATGTGCTGTCAGGACAGGAAGAACTTGAAAGGAAATAGGTGCCTATCAGTAAGATACGTAATGGCTAAATTTTAGGCTTGTAGTTCTTTGCGTGGTCTCTAAAATTCCTGTTTGGTTGCCTAGGTGTCTTAAGAGTTGGGAAAGGGGTTTCATTTCTTCATATATATATACGTAAAGAACAATATTTAATCACCCGGTGAATGGTAAGCACTTGGGGACTAGCGAAGAGGAAACAAGAATTCCACTGGAATGGAGAAAAAGCTGATTGAATGAATTGGGAATTCAGTCGTCAAGGAGTCCTTTCAAGGAAATTCCAGAGGCCAAACCCAGTCTTGCTGGATCATAAGGAGCCAGGTCAGGCTCCTTCTTGTTTCTTCTGGCTGCAGGAATTTTCTTGGTGGCACTCTCAGCAGGAGGAATGAATCCCAGATTAAGACAGTCTCCTGGCAGATAAGAGAACAGAAATACTTTCTAATCTCTGATCTTTGAGTGCCTAAAAGCTGCAGCTCCCAGTTTGTCTGAAAGAAATGCACTGTCATATCTGAGACTTTCAGTATGTGATTTATCTCACGAGGGCCTCTTACAGGCCTTTGAAGTAGCTGGAGGAGAGGGATTTGATTGGTTTCACGTGTTCGTGCCAAATCCCATGGTAATTAGAAAAACTTGAGGTTATGAGATGTTGTGGTATACATATTATGAGACAGTAAATAATTGTCTGACAGCTGCTTTTGCCTGTGGCTTTACAACTTGGGGTTGAATTTCCTTCTGTTCCCTGGCAGATTCTGCTGACCTCTTCTTTTTCACACGCACATGCACCACCTCCTGTAATCTTCAGTAATTGTTTTTCCTGGAGGAGCGGTGCTGTGCTCTGCACCTCTGAATGACCGTGAGACTCTAACCTCCCTGCCACGTTTGTTTAAAATTCACCTGTGGGTTAGCAAGCACAGATAAATAAGCTTTCAATCAATAAGATAAAGGAAGTTCAACATTAATGAAACACAAAAATAAACTGCAAGGTTGAAAAATCAAGCCTTAAGAAATTGGGAAATGGTTGGATTTAAGTTGCCCAGATGCTTGCCAGTGTTTGATCTGAATCAGCACTGTTTTTCTCACTGTTGGGTGCGGTGGGAGGAAGTGCCCACTGATTCATATGCTTCAGTTCCTGATCAGTGTAACAGCAGGGTATGTTCAGTCCTCTCACAGAGGCTTCAGAATTCACATTTCAAGGATCGTAGGATGTGAATATCTTCTCTGAATACACAGGTGTACAGAGATGGTAACTTTTCCATGTGGATGAGCCAGGTCAGTCTGGAGTCCATGGTATTGGACTAGTTCCCAGAACTTGCTTCTAGGTTGTTGATGAGGGCATTGAGCTAGTCTGTACTCTGTTCTTGACGTATTTTGTGGCTTTTGTCCCTCACACTAAGGAAGAACTTGAACACACACAGATTTTCATGGCAGTTGTTTGGTTGAGTTTTAGTTTGTTGTTGACAAACAGTTGTAAGAATTTTCTTGAGGATGACTAAACAACCTGAATTCTAAGCATGTTCTAAGGGGGGGAAAAAACAAACCCTAAAAAAAAATCAGAAACAGGTCTTCTGTGTGGAAAATTTCACCTCCAATTGATCTGGAGCAGATCTAAGCACCTGAGAACAAGATCTCCTAGAAGAAAGCAGTGGCAGACTTGCTTGTTGATGTGACTGCCCAGTCTCTCTTCTTACCATTGTGCTGTGGGTTCCCTGCAGAGGCTGGAGCCCCTCTACGGTGTACTGGGAACCACACTGAATATGTAGCTTTGCTTCCTCTAAAGGTTGTGCAAGTCAGATAAAAAGCAGTGCTAGTTTGCATGAGTACCCTTGAGAAGATCTCCCTCCCTCCAGTATCAGGTGCATCATTTACCCACTGGTGGTGAGATGGTGAGAACGGGGTGAGGTTTTCTGAAATGTCAATTGGTGGAGGAAAAAAAAATCACTTGGTGCTTCTGTATAGAAATCTATTCTTCCAATGAAATTTGCAGTTTACTATTTTTAAGAGCACTCTCATAGATAAGAGATGTGTTTTCAAACCCCAGCAGGCTTTAACCAAGCTTAGAATTTTAGTTTGCGTTCAGGGCCAGCTGATTCACTGGCAGAAAAACACTGTGGTATTTTGCACATAAACCAATTGAGGACCAAGCCCAGAGCTGAGCAGCTGAGCATGGGAGTATTGGTACACACCTGACTGATGTTGTGGTCGAACAAATACTTTCTCAGAGGCCAGTGTTGGTTTCAGCATCTCCGCTTCATGCTATCTCTTCAATTTTGCAGCCGCAGTTGTTCCTGCAGCTGTTCCATCAACTGAGCTTAAAATGCCTTGGTAGGCTGGGGGCGAAAGGTGAGGGGTTTTTTAACCTGAGTCTGGTCTCTGGTCTGGGTCACTGCACAAGTCAACAAAATAGTTAAACCTGTCTATGGGAGACAGGACAGGATAGAAACAATTCTGGATTCACTTAAGCCCATAGTGCCAGTGGACAACTCTGGCCAGGCTGTCCATTGTGAGGTCTCAACGGGCTGGCACATCCCCGTTTGGGTTGCGGGTCTTGGGGCAGGGGTTTGTATGAGTGAGTTGGTCAGGACCACTCTGCAGCCTAGTAAAATAAAGCACTGTTTGCTGTGAAACAGGTCAGGGGGAGGTAACCCAAAATGCTGCAGTGAAGAAGCAGCACTTCCTTCGAGTGCTTCAATTTTAGTGGGATGGCAGTGAGGATAAGGAGCACGAGAACCAGTCCTGTGCAATCCCCTTAGAGTATCATCAAAGTCAAATCATAGCGCTCTGCCAGCCTCAGGGAGAACTTTTGGACTTAACAATGTAGATGGAAGAAAGAATCTTAAAACTGAGACATGGAAACCAATTCACAGAGGGTTTGAAAACCCAATTCCCAGGGTTTTTCATGCAGACATGATCTTACTGATGTCCTGACCCTGGCATACTTGTAAATATATACATAATAACATGATGCAGAACAGATAACACTGTGTGTGGCTCTCTAGTTGAATATTAAGACTGTGACTGCTCAAGAACTGGATTGAAACAGGATAGTTTAATCCTACTGGGGGCAGGGGGTTTGTTGTTTGGTGTGGTTTTGTTTTAACAGAAGCGGAGTTCAAAAGGCAGCATTTGTAAACTTGCAGTTTGCCACTTTGTTACTTCAACTTTATTATTAGAGATTGTAGAGACACCTCTGCTTTTTTTTTTTTCCCCTCCTTACAGTTCTTAAACAAATATTCTGGGTTATGCCATTAATTTTTAATTCTCTTCCGTTTCTTGTTATAGTTCTTTTGTGGTTGGTGGAAGTAAGTCTACGCTGAAGGGATGCAAGAGGAGCAACAGCCTGAGGTAGGGCTTGGAGCTGAAGATCTTTTTTCTCAGTAGAATTGCAGGGAAGGTGAAGACTCTAAATCAGCCAGGTTCTTCCACTCATCCTCAGGGAAGGTCTGCAAAGTCAGAGGGTCCAGACGACCAGTGTGAGATCCCTTTTAAAACGGGGTGAGAGGGTGGGGGCTGAGTGCTATATTTTTGCCACTTTAGGTTCTTCTTTTCAGGGTCCTTTTCACTGTAATTGCAAAAGTTAAAAAAGGTCTTTTGTATTAATTTACTTGCACATAAGGAATTGTAGAAAATAGGCCAACCTATGAGCTTAACCCTTTAGAAGGAAAAAATATTTTGGGAATAAATGACACAATTTGATTGTATACAGATGATCTCACTGCACATAAGTTAAGTACCTTGCCAAATTAAACTGAAGTGCTTTTTTCTACCCTTTCTGTTCCTTTTATTCTCCTTTCATATGCATGTGTATCAAAACCTTTTTCTGGCGTAATAGGTGAAGCTCAGGAAATGTTTTTCTTATGAGATATAAGAATGTCGGTTCCTGTGTCCTGTTAGTTAATTTAAAAAAAAAAAAATAAATAAAAAAGCAATGGCAGACTCTTAATGTAGTGCTTAGTTCTTTTTCCCACTGTTATGTTATGATGACAAAGCCAGCATAAGTGACAGGATTAATTCCATATGTTAGATGGATACATTTTTCCAAAATATTTTTGTGACTGGAGTTACATATGCAAGCAGTAGAGTCAAGCCATATGTTGTGATCAAAAGCTGAGCTGGTGTTAAATTAAATTTGTGAATGTAATTGCAATTTGCGGTGTAATTGCAGTTTGCAGTTGTAAATGAACAGACTTTTGCTTTGTAGTGAAAGGCTGATACGTTGCTGTGAATGTTTTAAACTTTGCCCTGTAAAGCTGTTGTACTTTTTGGTCTTACTAAATGAAATGTGCAATAAATTTTGCCTTACCTTCGGCGGGACCAAGGTAAGACACCCAGGATTTATTATCTGAAAACTATTGTTTGGCATACTGGAATGGAAGAGGAAATTAATTACTCTTGTTGAAAACTCTGAACAACTGGATGTGCTTTGTACAGTCCTGTTTTAAATCTTACCGAGTTAAGTACAAAGTGACTAAACCAGTCATTCTAGCTAAAAAGCTGACATCCTTCAGGAGGGCTTGGCTCCCTGCTTGCTGACTCATTGATACTGCCTCTCATTTGGAAGGTAGTTGAATGATGATGGATTCACATACTGTCTCTAACTTTTTGACTTACCTTGTTCAAGAATTCCAAATTATCCCAATAATCATCTTGATTCAACTTTGAATTAGTGTAATTGCCTAAGGATAGTTCATAGTTGAACTTTCCTTGATTCCGAAGTCTCTTTTCTGCACTAACTCTGCCTCTCTGGTTTGGATGATGTAGGCTGAATGACTGAGATTATTTGAATTTTATGCATGTGTTTTAAAACTTGCTTGTCAGTTCAAAACAAGAAAGGTTTTGTTTGCCAAAGACCTGCCTCATACACTTTTAGTGATAATATTGAAAAGTCAGTCTTTGGGAATCTTCTTGATTACCTTCAGATCCTTTAGAGAACGAAACTATGCGGATGCTTTGCATCCTTTTGGCTTTCTGATGTATGTAAAGTCAACATACACATAAACTGTGGAAGATCGGATGTGTATATCATGTAATTACCTCACACTTATTCCGACAGAATAAAATACTTGAGCAGACTCTTCTTAAATGGGCATGTGCTTTCCTGCCAGTGCTGATTAATTTTGTCAGACTCCTGACAAACTAATGCTGGCTGATAGTTGAGTCAAATACGCCATCCTATAAGTGAGAAAGGTGTTACAATAATGATGCACATTTTAGTTTCCAACAAATAAAACACTAGAAATTCGTTCTTTTTACTCTAGAATCAGATATTATTTTTTTAAACTCCATGTCAGGTATAAATATTATCCTTTAAAATAGGCATGAAATTGTTTTTACTATGTTCTGTCTCGCATTTATCCAGCTAGGAGAAATACAGTTGTAAAACCACAGACGTTTTGAACTGTTGACACTGTTTAAATTATTTACTTGCTTGAATGTTATATGTAGCTTCAAATCGAAACTCACAAGGGGAAAGATGCATTAAAACATTCATTATAATTCCCAGCCTCCTTTTGAATTTGTTTCATGCAGGCTGCTGCAGATCCAATGTCCTCCTCTGATGCACCAGAAGATGGCCCAAAGGAAACCTCAAGTGTATCACAGAATATCTGTATGTTTCTGGTTTGACTGGGGAGGGTGTATCACGTTGGAAGTGTATTAAACTAAATGTCTGTGCCTTTTCCGTACCTAATGAGGATGTGGCTGTTAGCACAGGAGGGAGATGCAAATGAGGTCATATCTGACTTAACCTGTTCATGATTTCTAGAAAAGTCCAGTTGCATAAACCAAATTTGGAAAGAGCAATGACATCGATTGTCAGTTTGCTGCTCCCATGCTTTCAGAAGGAAGTAAATGAGTTTTGATTTAATAGATATATTCAACTCTTGTTTTAAACTCGGTTGGTGCTGTCTAAGCCAGAGATGGATAAATAAGTACATGTTTGCTTTGTTCTGGCATCTAATGTTATGATGTTGGATCAGTTGTCCCACGTGGAATACTCTGCCCATGGTAATCTTTTGATATGAAGGCCAAGCCTTCGGGATGTGGGAATAGAAGTATTGCAGACAAAACTCTCCTATGAAGCCAAGAAGAGTATCAGTCCTTATCTATTAGTGGTAAGGATCAGATAATGTCAGACATTTTTTTCTCAGGAGGAGAATGCAATGGTTTCTTAAGATTTGCTTTGTGTTTATTGATATACCGTTGTGATGTTAATGTATATAATGCTTATTTTGAGCAATAGAAATATTCAAATTGTGGTTTTTGGCAAATAAAGGGCAAATTAGCGGGCCACAGCAACATTACTATAATGCTGAAGTTGCTGAATAATCCCTATCGGTGGCAGCTTTCAGAAATAACAATTATGGGAGCAAACAGAGTCTTGACTAAAATGATGGGAGAAGCATTCAGACCTAAAGCAGCAGATTAATTATTTTATGTTGCTTTTTTCTCCAGATATAGGAGTTGGTTTAATAAAAACCATAGCTGTTTCTGAGCATGTCTTCCTTGATTAAGTCCTTAAATGATAACATCTGGTACTGCACTGTTATAATAGGTTTCCTTCACATAAAATGTTATTCTGAATATATGTAAGAGGTGAAGACTTGAAAAAAATTAATAGGAATTAAATCCTTTAAGGGTCACTGAATACGTAGAAACCATTTTCAACTGGGAGAATCTGAGCTGTAAATGGCTTTAGGCTAGAAGAGTATTTGGGAGAGGTATTGTGCACACTTCCCTGTTTCTTATTCTGCCTTAGATACCTACTTTTTACCACTGCGGGAGGCAGAATATCTGCTTATGTAGATTTTGGTTGATCTATAGCTGCTTTTATGATTTTGTGACTGAGAGTGCTACAAATGCAACAGCCCTACCTCTTTTCCTTCCTTTTACAGTCATGTTTTCCTCACCCCCTCCTTAGCATCACCATCTGTTCTGGCAGCAACATGGTCTTAGATCAGACCGTACTGATTGCAACACACCGCGTTCCTGGGTATTGACCATGAAGTAGCAGGCTGCTAAAATGCTAACTAAGAAGGATGTTGAAAAGTGGCTTTTCTTTTGGGTTTTTTGACATAAAATCTTGCAAGATAAATATTCATGGGACAGGTCTGAGGCCAGAGCTACATACTTAAACCAGATTCGTGAAGTGAATGAATGTATGGTAGGAGGTTGTAATTTATCTGCATCTTTGACATCCTGCCTGCAGACTGTTCACTAACCCTTTTTTTTGTGGGATTATGATCCTGTTCCAGGCTTCTGGGCCACTTGAGACCTCTGCTAACTTGTGCAGCAGCTTGCCAGAGAAAGAGAGTTGGTTGGAAACAAAACTCTGCTTTCCTACTTAAAGCTTTGTGTTTGGTTGGTTTTTTTGAGATGCATTACAGCTTAAAGATGACTCATTCAAAGTTACTATATTTCCCATTGATGTAAAACTGAAACTCTCTATATCAGTTAATGAGGTTTTCTGGCATTTAACAAGCAACTGTGGTGGAACTGATAGATCTTCCTATTTTCCATGGCAAGCTTGACATAAACGGGCTGAACTCATGTTGTACCATTTTGGTCTTAAATAGTTTGTTGTTGAAGCTATGGAAGAATGGTTGGTTTCCTGAATACTACTTAAGGTTTAATTTTCAATTGTATGCTGATCCCTGGTGTGTTAATCCTAGAAAAGGCTAAGATTGGTACTATAGGTATCCTGTATGTGCCAATATGTGCAGGTGACGTTAGCATGTACTCATACCAGTGTACATGGGTTGCTATCGTTTATACAGATAAAATCCCAAAAGGCAAAGCTTTTGTTCTAGAAGTTAAAAAAATGCTCTTTTTTTTTTTCAATTTAGTGTATACTTTTTCTAAGTATTCTTTGCTTCTCTATTCACCTCACCTGCCACACAGCTTCTGTCTTTCCCTTACTGAACTGCGTGGGCAACCTGTCCCAGTGTCCACAGGGTAGGAAACCTGGACTGAGACCCATGCTTGGAGGCAGCCTCTCCAGTGGTGGCACTCAATGATGTAGCCTCAGAATTGAATGTAAGATTACAGTGGTAAATCAATGGCCTTTTAGCTCTGCTCTGCTGTTTAGTGGTGACTTTTTTATTTTCTATTTTCACTTGCCTGCACTTTATAGTCATGTGTGCTTTTCTGGTTTTCTTTCCCTTTATAGCTGATGCAGATGCATTTAAAATTCTCCTGGAGATGAAGATGAAGAAGAGGCAGAAAAAACCTACTTTACCAAGCACTGTGACTGAGCTTGGCACTGAGGATGGTTCAAAAGTCTATGTGGTTGGAACAGCCCATTTCAGTGACAGCAGCAAAAACGATGTAGTGAAGGTAAATACTAAGTGGGAGCCCACTCAGCAGCATGTAATGTTGTGAACTTAGCATTAAGTAGAATGAAGTCCAGCTCTGATTTGGTTCTGTGCTGTAGCCTCCAGACTCTGGTTTTTTTTTTTCTCATTGGCTGTTGGAGGGCTAACAGCGCTGTGGGATGAACTAGGAGACAGCTATATTATCTTAGTAATTTTTGGTGCAATACATTGCTCTGCCATCTCAAACATTTTTATTTGCCCACCCTTAAACAACAAACACAGATACAGTGCCAGTGTTAAAAGTAGAAGTCTCACTAGTGAAGCTCAGGGTGTCTGTCACGATACAGCATCCCATCACACCGACAGTGTGTACTGAGGTTGCTGCGTACTCACTGGGGTGGGGACGTGCTGAGAAGATGCAAAGCCTAGAACAGAAACTGCAGCTTACAACTTCTGTGTGCTGGGGGTGTATAACACTGAGCTGTAAAACCATGTCAGCCCAAACTTGGATTCCATTCTCAAGATGCAAATAGGTCTGAAGCTCTAGAAAGCTCTATTTCATACCTCATGCAAGGTTTGCAGTTTAGAGTGGCTTTATTCTCCAGGAGCTAGAGGGGGAGGAATCTCGTGCCAGAATCGTCAGCCCTGGTTCTTACAAAGCTTACTCTAACTCACTTTGCAAATGATGGCAGAGTATGGTCAAAGGAACTTTTTAAATGTGAAAATTTTAACATCGAGTTTTTCTTTTCCCCCTCCCCAGCAAAATGTGTTCTCCATCTTCCTGTCCCAAAGCATCCAGTAACTAAGGCATTTCACTGTCTTCTTCCTTAATGATTTTCTCAATACATAGCTATTTGGAGGTCTTATTTACTCTTTCACTGTTCTTCTAATTAGAAATGATAATAAAAGCACATTGCTGGAATTTGCTTTTATTAGGTCCCTTTTCTCATTAAAGCATCAATATTGCCTGTGTTTCTGTTTAATCATTCCAAAACTGGTGTAAATAAATTCATCTTTTTCAGACAATACAAGAAGTGCAGCCTGATGTAGTTGTGGTGGAACTATGCCAGTACAGAGTTTCTATGTTAAAGATGGATGAAAAGACGTTACTAAAAGAAGCCAAAGAAATAAATCTGGAAAAACTTCAACAAGCTATAAAGCAGGTATGATTCCCACAGGGAGAATGAAAGGTTTGTGCTGAGAGCAATTTGTCAAGTTACAACCAAACCCAGTGTTCCCACCAGCTGGGAACCTAGTACTGCTCATCTAGTGAGAATACCAGGACTGTGGCAAAGTTGGGTTTGGTGGGGTATTCTTTCAGCTGTGGTGTTGAGGGCTTTGGATGCACAACAGGAGTGTTTGGGCAGTTGTTAACCTCAGCAGGAATCCTCCCGGGTTTAACAGTTGCTCCCTTTGCAGGACACAAGTCTAACTTTGTGACTGTAATGCTCTGCTAATATATTTAAATATGATTACTATTCCTGCAATCTGTATCACAGCTATTTAGGGAGTACGTAATTTTTGGTATTGTTGTGATCTGTTAAGTTGCATTCCTTCGTCCTAGTGTGTTGCTCTTTCTTTTTAATTCTCATCACTTGTCTTTTGAGTAGTTTCTAATTGACAGTAGGCCTTGAGGGAGGTTTTCGAAATGTCTGGACTGAAAAATGTGGGATTCCATTCAACTTACAAGTCCTCTGGCAATTTGCTGTCTGGGATGTGTGTGCAAGCAAATGTTGTCCTGTATTTTTTCAGTTTCACCCAGTTAGCTTGTGTTTAAGTAATTTTAAGCTAGGCACAGTGAAACAGCAAAAGTTGACTTTAAAACGACAGAATAGTTTGAATAGAATGGCAGTATGTGAGCAATAGTAAGAAGGGTTTCCAGTGTCCAGTTGAATGGACAAATTCATAGATTGTTATTTTGATAGGGTGGTAATTACATATTGGGATGGTTTTACTGATGTAATTGGGGAATTTCCAGGATTGTACCCCTTGTTAGAATATAATCTTCATCCATGCAGAAGCAGTGGCTGAGGGCTACTGTACTTGTGTGTGTGTGGTGTCTTAGTGCAGGCTTTCTGACTCAGAGTTAGGCAATAATGCATCTTTCCTGTTTTCTTTATGTCCTGTCAAAGGAAAGAACATTGCAAAACACTTGCATATTGCATGAATTACTGCATCCATCTGTTTATTTTAGGTAAGGTGGATTGTTCTGATGCATGTAGCCAAAAGAATGCATGTTCACAACAACCAGAGCAGCTGAGCTGGGGGTCTTCTGAGCTAGTAAACAGGCGTAGAAGCATTTATATTTTTTTTATATATCTAAGTTCAATGCAACAGTTTTTGCTGTGCTTCCCTCTTAAGAGGAAAAGGACAATGAAAATAAACGACCAGACTTCTTTTCTCTGTGATGTAAATTCGTGTTGGCAGCTTTGTAATTAGCACTCCTACCAGGGCTTGAAGTGATCTCCTGTGCAGACACTAGGAAACGCAGACTCGGTCGGCTCCAAAGCCAGAGAATAATACAAAGATCATTCCTGTTGTTACAACTCAATCTTATCCCTGGTGACAAAGGAGACTAATGCAAATAATAAAATTTGGACATTGTGCCTTTTAAATAATGTATTTCTCCATCTATATTCTCAACCAAAAAAGAAAACCCCAACCTTTCCCCTTTGATTCAGTAGCAGCATGGGTTTTAGAGGGAAAACCAGAAAAAACAGTCCAACTGTCTCATGCTAAATTATAGTGTCTTTGTTTTTCTCTAGGAAAAATCAAACCAGCTGCAAAGTTGCTGAGTTATGTGTCAGTTGTCCTCTCTCATTGAAATACGCATTTGGGCCCAAAAATTACACCAAAAGTTAAAACTGCTTGTAACTTTCATCCTTGAGTATCACATTAGGGAAAGAAAACCTGTGTCATCTTATAATAATTTGTATAAATCTCAAGCAGTAAAATTGTGTTCCATTACTCTCAATTGGAGTTGGAAACTGAGCAGAGCGTTAACATGAAACCATTACACACTTGCAGTGGGTCCCTGGTATTCACAGCTTATCAAGCAACTGTTGCAGGTTAAAAACGGCCCTCCTCCAGCCCCTCCTTGAATTTCAAAACCCTTACAGATGGTGCAGAGAACTGCCTGTTTGCTTGCCATTAAGCAAAGCAGCACAGTGCAGCCTGGTATCTGGCTCAGGTGCAGATTACCTGAAGACGCACAGTAGCGGTTGGCTTAAGCTGAACTGGCAAGGCAGGTTTTGTCTTATCTTCTCCTGTTTCCACTTTCCCTTCTGGGGAGAGTGTGCCAGTCTGAACAGGGCTTTGTAACTGGAATTGTGTGGCTGTAGTACGGGTGGCTGGCCCTGACCGGAGGAGGAGCTGAGAAACCTTGTTCTGGGGCAGAAGAGAAGGTGGGCTGGTGGCAGCAAAATCTTAGCTCAGCCTCACTCTTTTAACCTACTCCTTCAGGCTGAAGTTACCTGTGCAGGAATATACTGTAATGTTGGATTTTTTTAATGCTTCTTACCCGTGAAAACGCCCTTGTTTTGCACCATGTGCTACAGCCCTCCATGTTTAGGTAACCTACAGGATTGTCCTGTTAAATAAAATGGATATAATGTGAATTGGTGGATGATGGGTACGTCCATATGGAGAGGAGCAGGCTGCCTTCACTTGTGCTTTAAAGTCTAACCTCCGGTGTGCATCCAGTAGTAGGACAGCCAGTTCCAGGCTCCAGGTGGTGAGGTGGTGTTTCCATAGGGCTGCCTCCATGGGAACTAGGGTTTTTAAAAGAAGAGATCCAGACGATGAAAATACAGCTTGTTTCAGCCTGCGGTTCTGCGGATGATGCTGGATCTGTGGCTTGTTATACAGTCAGAGAGTAGCGGCAAGGCCCCCTCCTTATCTTGTGTTCCTATACGTAGTATAAGCATGGCTGTGCTGTGTCTGGTAGATTTATCTGCTCCAGAAGCCCTCTGACAGCTGCCAGTACCAGATGCCTCGGGAAAGGCATTAGAACCTGCAGTCGTACTTTACCTGAGTGTTCATTCCTCTCTTCTCCTGTCCTTTTCACTGTCTCCATGATAGTCACAGTGTCTGGTAGAGTATTAATCTTCCTCAGTCATCCCAAGCCTCATGAGTATTTAAGATATTTAATCTCTTCTCATATGCTTGGTATTTCTTTGCACATTTTCTAGTTCAAGTATCTTGTTTTCAAGACAAGTCCACCAAAGATTGTACAGCAGCACATTGATGGTTCTGTTTTGTTCCTTTCCTGGAAATCTCTCTCGCTTTTCTTGCTCTCTGACCGCTGTTGAGCATTGGGGTGATAAAATTAGTATTTCACTCTCTCTCTCTCTCCTGTGTGCTTATAGCTCTGCAGCCCTCTGCCTGCGCTGTTAAGTTTCTTTATACGTGTGCATAGCTTTGTGTTTATAGCTGTTGCATCTACCCTGGGAAACTACTGCCAGCCACTCAGAATTTAATGTTCTTTTGCTGTCAGCTTTCCTTTATCTGACATTGAGTAATCTCTAATTGATGATAACCTCTTTTACTGTTTTGCTCCCATCATTTTTTGGTACATTTTGCTCTTTATCCCTCAACACTGTGGCTGGTCAGTTGGTGCTGGTGGCTGCTACATGTGGCTGCTTGTCACCTTTTGTCTCCTTGTTGCCGAGCAAATATGGCAGGCACTGAGCTTCATGCAGGTGAAGAGCACAAATGACTCGGACATGCTTCAAAGATGCATCCCTCTGTTAGCCAGCAGGATGAATCTTTCTGTCACTGTGTAAAAATATAGCTTCAAGTGTATCAATGCTGAAGGAGAGAACAGCCAGCAAATGACCTCAGGCTGCATCATCCTAGGGTTCTTTTTTTTTTTCTTGGCATTTTTTCTGAACTTCTGGAAACCCTTGTCCCCCAGGCTTTTGAACTGGATCTTAAGGATGCTGAAAGCCCTTTTTCTCGCTGCACTCTTTTCCTTGTCTCTCCCCAGGAGGCCAGTGCTCTGTCTTTCTGCCATGCTTGCTAGTTTGTAGCATGATAAAGCAGATAATCAATTGGCTTTGAAAATAGCCCCTCTTTTTTGCCAGTTCTGGTCCTCAGTGACTCCTGAGTCCACTTACCTGCAGAAGCTGCCTACAGCCTCTGGAGAGGTGACACACGCATCAGATCTGGCACAGGGTGGGTCATGTGAGCATGGCCTTTGGAGCAAGGAATGGAGACCAGGTGGTTCTTCTGGTAACTTCAGGCAGTTATATTAACTCAAGCTGTCCCACGTAACCTCATCTTCAGTTGCGTGAAGCTGGTAATACAGCAGGAAATCCCTTTGGCAAGGGAAGAGGGAGTGTCCCTTTTGGTAGCAGTATGGATTGATGCCAAACTGGAGGAGATGCGTAACCAAGGCACAGGTTAGCTTGGGGACAGGTAACACTCAGCCACTGATAAAAAAGAATAGACTTTGTGTGAGGAGGAGCCTGTAGTTTACTCGTGAGAGTGAGTCATGCTCAGGGTTGTGAGGTCTGTTCTGCTGTGCTGAGGTCATGCACAGCACTGGATTCTCTGTGTTTCTGCAGCTGTTAACTTAACCAGTGCTCAGCCTGGTGTTTCCCAGCATTGGAGGAGTGTTCATGGTTAGACCACTGGCTGTTTCCCTTTCAGTATCTCTGTAACATGGCATTCACTCTACATTCCATTGAGTGTACTCTTGTGGTCCCCTTTTTTTAACCAGACAGATCAAGAAAAATTAAACACACCGTATGAGCTATTTTACCATTCAGTTATTCAAGCAATTCCTTTGAGCGTAGCAAATATATTCTCTTCTTAAGTCTGCCATATATTTTTGTTGAAAGGGGGAATATTTAAGCTGCACACTGAAGTGAAGAGTTACTTCACAATGGATAGAAACTGAATTAAAAGAGCTGTATTGATCACTGAATTGGTTCCAAAAGGTAGCTTCAGTGCTGCTTCTTCGCTAAGATAATTAATGTCATTTTCATGATTGAACAATGCATTGTGGATTTCTCTGAAGAACACAGTTTATTGATTTTTCTAGGGTTTTTCCAATGTTTTTCTCCCTTTTCTGCCAGAATGGAGTCATGTCTGGATTGATGCAAATGCTGCTTCTGAAGGTTTCTGCTCACATCACAGAACAGCTGGGAATGGCCCCAGGAGGAGAATTCAGGGAGGCTTTCAAAGAGGTGAGAACTTGACATGTTTTTTCTGAAGTCAAATTACTGGCCTTTTACTCCCCAAGCTGGACTAAATAAAACCATTTGTAATGACTGGGAAAGAGCACTTTGGCCACACTTGTGCTGAAGCCTATGAAGTAGTAAGAATGATCTTTGGCTTCGAAGTGTACTCGAAAGTACAGAGGTTTGTAGCCCTAAGTGGCATTAAAGCAATTCCAAAAATGGCTTCACATGATAAGGGTTTTTCCTGGTGATATTTCTGATGGTTTTATTTCATTAATAATTTATGTTGTTCCTCTTAAATTGTTGTTTTCAAATTCTGGATATGGATCTTGGTCCCACCGTTGCTGGTGTCAAGATTTCAGGCTGTGAACATTAATGAGGTCTTAACACATTCATCTAGAAGGAATGTTTGGGGAAGGAAAATATCTGTTTCATCTGTTAGTCCTATCTGGTATTTTAACATTCCCTTTGGTACCACTGTCAGCTGTGATACTGGGAAGTAAATAGTAGCTGGACTTCTACTGTATATCACAGCTGCTCTTTTAGTCTGTGAATTCTGTGACACTATTTTCACTGTATGTATCTTGTTATTTTTATGTAAATTTGGTACTAATGAGGAGATCTGAGAACTTAGCTGTTAAAGAATCTGGAATATTTGATGTATTTATCATTAGAAAAGTGTTTCATAGCTTATTTTCCTGAGCATTCTAGACCAGAGTGAAACATTTCAAATGTTTCCTGTTTTAAGTGGGAAAGAAGACAATACATACATATCAGCTCTGTCCTGTACTAAAGTGGTTGTTAGAAATTTTTAAACAGGTATGCATAGGAAAGATTTTTCTAGAAATTCTATACTGTGCTAAAATCTGTCAGTCTAAGCTTCAAAGTCTCACCTCGCATTGTTGTGTGGTATCTGACATCAGTTCTTGTTTCATAAGGTTCTTGAATACATTTTACCATGGCAAACTGATAGGTTTGTGATCCTGACAAATCCTAGGTACAAGCAGAATGAGCACTGTCACTTTAGACTTTATTCAGACCCGGATAGGTGAATAAACAGGGCTCAATACCTTTCTTTTTAGGTAAAAGTAACCTAAAGAGGGTGGCATTACAACTTAATGTTTTTACTGTAATACCTACTGCATCTTGTAGCTGAGGTATTCTTTTATAAAGTAGTATTTTTTTTACATTTTTATTTACTGCAAAGCCAGAATATTTTATGATGTTGAATTATGACACTACTTGCTCTTTAAGATACCTTGTGTAACACAATAAAACAAATATTTTAATGGGGCTGGACTGTGCAGTATGAAATGTTGACTATCTTCTCTTTCAGGCCAGTAAAGTACCATTCTGTAAATTCCATCTTGGAGACCGACCCATCCCTGTTACATTTAAGAGAGCGATTGCTGCGCTTTCTTTCTGGCAAAAAGTGAAGCTTGCCTGGGGCCTTTGCTTCTTATCTGACCCAATCAGGTATGAAAACATTTTTTTTCCTTTTATTTTTATGGGGAAAGTAAAATCTTTCCCACTACTGTGTGTTGATATTGTAAATTGAAGGGAGTAGGGCTTCAGTTTGCTAATTTCCTTAAGTTTTCCAGAGGACATGGGCCTGCTGTGTTACGTTGCATCTAGATCACGGCAGCTTGAGAACCGATTCTGCTGTCTGAACAGATTTTTGGACCAAAGAAAAATGTTTAAAATCTGTGAACAACATGTGGACTCTTAATGAGAGACGTTGTTAGGAACTTTTTTGCCTTACAGTAACACTTATCAGACAGCTATTCTCTTGCTCAGCTTGGTTTCCCCTGCCCTTCAGAGACATCCTTGTGCCAAATTTGCTTCCTCTTTCCTTCTGGCCACAAGTAGGTGTGTGATTACTGGCTTGATCTGGGTGAGAACACGTGCACAGCTGTTCTCCTAAATTCAATCTGCTCCTCCCAGACTCGCAGTGGTGGGAGGCTTGCCAGAAACGGGTTCCCCATGCACGTAGTCCCTGAATCTCCATGCCTTTCTCATACCCTGTGGCCGGAGCTCTGCCCAGCTCATGAAATGAGCAGTAGCTCAGAGCTCTGGCAGTTTTTTCAGGCTTTTAGAATTGAAATGGGGCTTGAGCTCTAGTCAAGTCAATCAAACCTTCTGTTGTCAAGTTTTAGCATTTGCTTAATTGTTGTTTCCTATAAATACTTGCTGTTACATTCATCTGTAAAATGAGTTTGACACTCTTTCAATCCATTAACTCCAGTCCATGCACAAAATAAAATTTTCTTACTGGTCTCATACCAGCATGAAATTATTTGCAGGCTTTTGAGGGGCATTGGAGGATGCATTTCTCTGCAACTTCTCCTGTTCTCCTATTTGTCCTAAGGACATTTTGGTTTTCAACTGCAATATTAAGATAATTACAGTATATGCACAGTAGCTTCCTCCTGAAGTTTGGACGTAACATCCCAGTTGTTGTATAGTTGATTAATTTTTTAAAATAATGTGGGTAGAGGTTGAAAAGGAAAGGAAGCTGTTAGGGGGATATTTTGCACTTGGCCATCAACATGAGATTCTACATAAAATAGAGTAATAATTAAACATTAAATTTCTGTCAGTCTGGCACTTCTATGATCTGTTGAAAGCCAGCAATGCATTTCTTGTTTTGGTTTTCCCAGTTGACATTTGTAGTGTCCTTTTGGTCTTGGAAAGTAAAGAGACCATCTTTGGCATCATTCTTCAGTAGACAACGATGCAAAACCAGATGATTCTGTTGCCACCACAGGTGTGGGTGCAAACAGAAGGTTTAACAGCACCTCTAAAAACTATGAAAGCTCATTACGTTTCCTCCTGCAGTTTTTATTTCTTGTCCATTTCCTGCTCCTCTCTTCAGGGAATGGATTTATAACTTTGACTTTGCTGCTGGAGGTGTGTGATTGACCCTAGGAACGTGCAGAACTCTTTCCATCCTCTTAGGCTGTGCCTTACAGTGTACTTTTTTTGTTCTTTAAATATAGCCTCTGTGTGCTCAGTGATCAGATCTGCTTCCTCAGGTGTGCTCTGTGTTGCCTCTTCTAAGCTTATTATACACACTGGAAGTGGGGCACTGTGATAACTATTTCATTTGAAGCCCTGGTGCTTTTGCTCAGTTGAGTTGGCACCTTTCAAACTGGGCAGGGTGAAAATCCAGTTGCACTGCCTCCAGGCAAGTGACCTCTCTCCTTTCCCTCACTGTAGAGGCATTGTTAGGTATCCAGTTCTACAGGTTGAGGGAGATTCTTTTGCTTTTGGAGAGGAGAACTAGGGGAGGAGAAGTGAGGAGCTTGGGTTTAGGTGATTATTGTGTATAATACCCAATTGTTTTTATTCATTGGTTTGTCTGTATTGGGCTTTAAAAGCAACTCACCTTTCTTTCAGTAAAGATGATGTGGAGAAATGCAAACAGAAGGATTTACTGGAGCAGATGATGGCAGAAATGATTGGAGAATTCCCTGATCTTCATCGAACGATTGTCTCCGAGCGAGATATTTACTTGACCTACATGCTGAAGCAAGCAGCAAAGCAGATAGAACTACCTCGAGCCTCCGAAAGTAATTGTTTTAAATATATATCATAACCAGCACAGTGTTCTTTGTGTGCTAGTCCAAAGTTCAGTTCTTGTCAGGAAATCTAGGTTGTTCTGTTCATGTGTTCCACATGTCCTGTAAGATTATAGTGCTTGAAGTTAAAAAGGGATATTACTCTTCTGTTGCAACCACCTAGAGCAGTAGACTCCAAATTGTGATTCCTTTCTCATTGGGCTGTTCTAAACTGGAAAATACTAATTAGCATGACAAATTTTGAAAAAGGCAGGCATCTGGTATTACAGCACAGCATGGGACAGTCTAGGCTTATGTCATATGTCTCGCTTCTACCCTGTTATCTCACCAAATTAATTGTCATCACTAGCTGCTCAGGAGCACATTTCTTCCTAAGTTAGTTACCTCTAATTTCAGTGCTCTTCATACTTTACTTGCTCTGAATTGGGCTGCTAGGAGTCCTGATGATGTGGCAATGATGATGAGTGTGTGACTCTGCATGTTGCAACAACATATAGGCATACAGAATAGCTGCATTTCTCTAGCCTTTGGAAGGATTTTGCTACTATATGCGATCTGCATGGCCTTAGTATGTATAAGACTCCTGAGGTATGGGTTACCTCTGATTTGCTTTCTTAGGATGATGCTGTTTGTTAATGTCTTAAGTGCAGACCTCTGGTACTGTCATGTGACCTGAAAAAATAGCAAAGTGATTGTGCTTGTGTTTTTGCATCTCCCTTCCCTGATATTGCCTCAGTGCTGCCTTCACAAAGTTTGTCCAAACACACAGTATTTCCTGTTGGCTCAGTCGATGTGGCTGAAAGGGGCACAGATGTGTTCAGTTACTTGGTCCAAAGAGCAGGCTGAAAATATAGCTTTATTGTTGGTCCTTGGCTGGGTCATGAGCCCCAAGAGGAAATGCTTAGCAATTCCCCTGCTCTTCTGTTTTCCCCTTTAAATCTACCTTCTTAAAAGCTCAAGTCTCTGGATCATGGATTTAGTGAATGTCTGTGAAACTGGAGGGGATTTATGTGTTTTGAAGGACTTAAAATAGAAGACATGGTGCTCACAAGAGGCAAAAAAAAGGCAAATGATATAGTTGAGATACTTGTAAAATACAAAACCCCACAATTCAAATGAGCAGAAATACAGCGTTTTCACCATTTTCCAAATCATTTGCTATTGTAGGGCCAAAGCAAGGTGAAATTCCTGGATACTATTTGCAGGACTCAAATATACTTTTGGTCTGATCTATTCCTAAACTAGGTCTGCTTTGTTCCCAGCCTTCCTCTGACTGTTTCCCTGGGTGAACTCTTCCAAAGAACTTGCAAATGAAACTTTCACATTTAGTTTTTCAGTCTGTCTTTACTCCACACAGAATATTCTGAGAGGGATAAAGGTTTCTTTCAGGACTAAGTTTCAAGCAGGGTTTTAAACGTTACTGGGGTCATCCTTGAATCCTGCCCAGCAGCAGAGAGGAACATACAGGTGGAGGCTGGAGCAGACGTGAGGTGCTCTGCCTCTGTTGTAGTCGCAGCTCTGATTTAGAGCAACCCTAGAGCAGGGTGAGAAAAGTCAAGTCCAAAGAAACAATTTGTAAATGTGTATAATAGTTTTAATGTTTTTAATACAGGTTTGGGTTTGGGGTTTCTTTTGGGGAGGGCGAGGGGGAGAAGCTGCTTTTGAATTTTTTTAATTCATTCCTGGGGAAAAAAAAAAATCAGAGGTGGATATCTAAACTAAGACAGTAGGACTTGTTTTTATGTATGTATTTACATACAATTTTCCCCATAGAAAAGCAGCCTGATTACTATTACTTAGAAAGTTTTCTGTGAATTATTTTTGTTGTGGTGCAGTGCTATTTTTTTCACTGGGGAAGAGGCAATCCCGAAACTTTCAGGAACAACATTTTAGCTTCCACTGGGTGTTGTGGACTATGGGTGGTAGATGGGAGGTGAGGATGAGAGCTGGCTGGTGTTGCAGTGGTCTAGTGGTGGCCACCTGGCCAGCAGCTGCACACGAATGGCACGTGTTTTGCTGTGAATTGCTGAGGCCGGGTCTGTGACAGGAAGCTCTTACCAGGGGCAGGTGTGGTCTCCAGTGCTGTTCTCTGGTTGTTCATTCTGCTTGTTAGCCCAGGGCTTGTCATAGCTTGGGTGTGAGCCAGCTGCCACTCTCCAAAGCACTGGAGGAAGTTCTCTGCTCAGGAGGTGGCAAAGACCAGGGCTGTTCCTGATGAGCAGTACAGAAATGTGACCCGCGCAGGGAAGGAGAGAAAATTAATTTAGCTTGCATCTGCTGAGCCTCTCACCCTAAGACTGGAGTATGAGCCCCAGCCAGCTCTGTTTAGTGAAACAGACACAAACTGATTCAGTTTTTCCCCAGACTTTCAACATAAAAAGCAGTAGGTGAGATGATTATTAACTTCTAGTATGTAAAAGAGTTTTAGTATCTAGTAATAAGAGTCCCTACCTCTTAGAAAATTTGGTTTTGTAATCTCACTCATTACCTATATTTATAGCTTGAGATTAGTTATTTTACTGATGTATTCCTTTTTTTTTTTTCCCATCTTTCTTTCTAAGCTGAACCTAGAAGATATATCCCAGCTGTTGTAGTTGGAGTTGTTGGGATGGGTCACGTACCTGGAATTGAAAAGAACTGGAACTCTGACTTAAACATCCAGGAAATAATGAGGTAACAGTCATCCTTTCCTATGTGTTCACCTAACAGCTTCTTTTGCTAAAAGCCAGCAGCAGTTGGCTGTGTTGGATTTTTTTGGTTGGTTTTCACTGTTTGAAGAAACATCACTACTGTCATCTCTGCCCTGTCAGTTTACTGACTTGCTGTGCAGTGCATGGAGATGTGCTTACAGCAAAGGAAAAGAAAATATAAAAGGAAGAAAAGTAAATAGTTGGATATCAAAGGAAATAGAGATGAGAAAGATGCCCTTGCTTAGAAAGAAAATGTATTGATCCACATTTAAGGCTTTAAAACAAGAATTTAAATGAGGTCTGTAGAAGATGGTGAAAACAAACAGGCTTCCAGTCTATCTTAGGTAAACACAAACTTTTGGATTAAAGTCTTTTGTTGTGTCAGGGCTCTGCTGGCTCTGCCAAGTTTATGATCACAGTTGCTCAGAACCTATTTTTCACTGTATAAAAAAGTAATAATATGTTTTAATGTATATACCTAAATATGGGTGCTGATTTTAGCCATGTATTTGGAGAACTCTTGCTCCAAAGTCCCTGTTAAAACAGATGTATCGGCTTTGTGAAAGAAGGAAGAACCAAAATGTTTGTACTATGCATATCCTATAAGGCCACAAAGGTCAGGACTGTAGAAGGGATTACAGTGTGACCTGGTAATACAGGTCTGGTGTGGTTCAGGACAATAGAGCCTTTCAAATACTGGTACATTACCTTATCACATCACATCCAGTTACTGTGTTTATATAAGCACCTCACTGGCTGTTCCTGTCTCATCAGAGGCTCTGAAAAAGAGAGAAGACTATTCCCTATCTAAATGGTGTATTTAGGCATCTGGAATGTGATTTAGAGACACTTTAAGTGTCTGGATCCAAGAATGCAATGTACAGAAGCCTTGCCTAACCATTTATTAGTCTATCTCAAGGCTAAGCCTTTCCTGGAGTCACAAACAAGATGTTCATATTCCTCTGCACCCTCACAAATAACCTGTAAAATGAGGTTTTCCAGTTCCATGTAATTGTGTGGCTGATGGTTGACGTTACAGAACTGAATAGCCCAAAGCCTGACCACGTGTCTTCAAGTTTACATAGAGGGTCTTTTTCATCAAAGTTTACGCTCTTTGACTTGATTTTCTTTACTGTGCCAGTGCCATAACTAAATGGAAGGGATACCAGTATCTTTCATCAGACATTATTTTAGAAAGGCAAGTTAATGGAATATTAATCTGAAGCAAATGATGTTCGTAAGGTTCCTGTGTTTGAGTCTCATTTCTCATTAAGCTTTTTTCTGCTGTGCTGTTGCAGTGCAGTTGCAGAGCGGAGGTACAAAGGGGTTTTGAGTCCATGGTTGTCACCTCTCTGAGAAGTTTTTAAGACTGATACAGGTATTTAGTTAGATTTTACAAGCTGCAAAGTGACCTTGGAAATTATCTGGAAACATACATTTCTGAGACTTCCAATTTTTAAGTTCACATATTGAACCTGACTCTGAGCAGACCTTACTATTTGCTTCAGATTCTTATGAGTTAATTGTTTTAAATTGCACTAAGGGACTGGAATCAAGAAATAATAGATAGAGAAGCATGTAGGGAGGTGTCAAGGGCCAGCTTTACCCCAGCCTTTGTTGAATGTGTGTGCTTTTATAAAACTCTTCCCAAACATTCCTTTAACATGCAAAATCTTACCAGTAATAACTTTGCCCTAGTTCGAGCACGTGGATCTAAGCTCAGTTGTTTCCTCATGTCAGCACATCTAACCTGCTTTGAATGTGTAATGTTATTGCACTACTGTTACTGATTGCTTCTGAATACATGAGAAACAGTTTCTAGTTATAAATGAGAACTTGCTGCTTCTCTGAAAGAACATTTGGAGACCTCTCCCACACCTGGGTTGCAGGGCCAGCTGAGCTCCTGCACAGCCAGGTAGTGAAGGTCCTGGCCGCACAAACCTGACCAGGTCCTGACACACATTATCCAGGGTATCCAAGCTCTGTTTTCCTCCATTACCCTGAATGACAGGGAGTGGACTGTACAGGGGTTGGACTTTGGCTGTGTCCTGTGTTTCTTCTGACTTTTGTCTCTGTGCAGAGATATGTGCAGTAATATTATAATCAGTTCAACAAACTACTAACTTCTAGTATTCTTCAAGAAGTGTTGGTGTTGTCTTAGCTATTTTAGTAGGGTGATGGCCAAGTCAAGGTCCGTCGCCATTACATAAGTATCTTACGTAAGTGGAAAAAGCTTCATTATTATTTATTACAGAATCACAGAATCTTCTAGGTTGGAAGGGACCTTAAAGATCATCTTGTCCAACCATCAACCTAACTGACAAAAATAGACACCCACACAACAAACAAGGAACATCATCACTAAACCATACCTCCCAGCACTACATCAACCCGTCTTTTGAACACCTCCAGGGATGGTGCCTCAACCACCTCCCTGGGCAGCCCATTCCAATGTTTGATAACCCTTTCAGTGAAAAAATTTTTCCTAATATCCAGCCTGAACCTCCCCTGGTGCAACTTGAGGCCATTTCCTCTTGCCCTGTCGCCTGTGACTTGAGAAAAGAGACCGACCCCCACCTCTCTACACCCTCCTTTCAGGTAGTTTAGAGAGCAATAAGGTCTCCCCTCAGCCTCCTCTTCTCCAGGCTGAAATTATTATTGTTGTTGTTGTTCCTATTTAATGTCAATGTAGCCCTTGAACATGAAAGAATACCTTGCTCATTCATGACACATCTGTTACCTGAAAGTCTCCTGCACTTTAGGGGGAAGGGGAGAAACGCTCTTTGTTTTGATTGGAAAATGCCTGTCCTTTCCAGCTCTGCAGATGTTAACGTTGTTTTCTGTCTCTTGCCTCAGTGTGCCTCCTCCATCAGCTTCAAGTAAGATTTTCAAATTTGTCATAAAAGCCACAGTATTTGGACTGATGGGATACGGCTGCTACCGAATAGGTCAAAGGACGGTTCAGTTTATCCTCTCGATGCCAGCAGCACAGAGCTACCTTCAGAAGCTGACAGAAATCAAGTCTCAGCATTGAACATGGAGTGGAGGCACTATGTGGAGAAGGTGGGACAAAGGATGACAGGGGCAACAGCTGTGAACCGGACTGAAGGAAGAGGGAGATGAGGATTCCAGTCGGAGGTGATGGATGCTGAACAACGTCGAATCGCTGTATAATAAGAGATTTGATACTAAAGTTACACCAGCTATGATCTCATGAATAGGTTTGGTTCCTGGTAAGCGAGTTGCATGAAACCACATGATTCCAGATTGAGGTAAAAGAAGTATGTACGCAAATATATATATTATATATATGCATACTGTATATATAATATATATTACTGATGATGTAGTACGGACAGCTTAAAGAGTGTGTGTTCACGACTTTTCCGGAGGAACAGAACAACACAAAGTAACCGAATTGGCTGCATCTGCTCCGAAGTTCAGGGACACTTGTCTTGAGTGGTTCTTCGCTTTTTTTCCTTAGGTATGATAATACCTAGTGGTCGTTTCTGGTGCCAGACACTTTTACATATAATTTAGAAGGACATCTTCTCAATCTGTGTTTTATACTTCAAACATTTAGGCTTTTTTTAAACTTAAGAGCTTTCCAGAAATTTCAGAATTGTACAGGCTGTCATACGTACACTGCTCCAATTTTTTACGAGCCTTACTGAAGAACAGGAACGTTGCCTTTAGATTGCATCCCTTGTTACCGCCACCAGGTGAATTGTCTTTCTCCTGCATAGAGAAGGTAGGGCCACGCCATCAGAATGCAATGTGGTTTGTGTCAGATGTTTACAGGACACTGTGTTCCTTTAGATTAGCTTATTTAAACTGTCTTATTTAGCCAAATCCTGCTGGATTCAGTATTGTAAATTTATGTGACTAGAACTACTGTACAATTTACTTCTGTTTCTCGGACCTTTCATTATTGGGACAAGAAGTCTGGAATTGGTTGTACCTGCCCCTCACTTTTGATACATGAAAATATTTTATTTATCACTGTAATTTCTCAGTGAATTAATATTTTAATCTATTTAATAGAAAAGCAGTGTTCAATTTAGTTTTTCAAACTAGCTGTAGGGTTTTATTTGGATTATCTGTTATTTATACAAAGAATTATGGGTACTTCAGACTGCTATGATTTTCTTGCTTAATTATCTAGGACAGCCATCCATCATCGATCTATTTATTTATTTTTTTTTAATCCTAGGTTCTATTTCATAGGAATTTTTCTTGGTACCCTTTATACAGGGTTGTCAGTGATTGTAAAGCGCCCCCTGCAATCAGCTCATCCCAGTCCAACAGAACAAATAACTGTAATTGTCATATCAAAGTTTTAACCTGATGTATTTGAATGGAAGAGTCCCGTTCGCTCCTCAGGCTCATCTAAAGTTGCTTATGGCTTAAAGTGAAGTTTTTATCTGTATTAACTTCTTTTGGGAATGAAAGGTAGGAACCAGTGTGTGAGGCAGGAGGAGGAAAAGGTGGTGATGTATTCTGTGTTTATTTGTTGTTTTCAGTTGGTTCAACAAAATCAACAAAACGCTTTTAGTAGGGTGTATTTCCAAGGCCTTGTGTTGGAAATTGTCCTATATGGTCTGTTGTTTGCTGAAAGTATGTAGATGGATCTTTTTAAATGAAATTAAGGGTCTAATGCTCCTCTCTGTGGTGGCACTTGACTTTGCTGGGAGCTGGTCTGTCCGTGCAGCCCGAGGCTTTTTCTGCCTTGCACTTCTAAAATGTTATGAGTCCCAGCACAGCAAATCATTTAAGTGCATGTTTATCTTTAAACCTATTAAATCAAACCGGATCCTGCAGAGCTCTTGAGACGATGCTGGGTGCTTTTCTGGGTCTGGGCCTTAGAGTCGTGCAGGGAATAAACCTTAGCGAATGACGAATGGCAGCAACTCACGCTTCAGACACAAAGTGCAAACAGTAATACAGAATACAGTGGAGGCAGGTCCTTTTATTTTCCATCTGTCAGTGCTTGAGAAACCACCAGCCATCTCTAGCAGCATTTGTAAACAATTTATAGATTAGAGTGACTGCCTGAATTTTGATTCCTGATTTTTTTTAAAAAAGATTTTATGTATTGTTTACATTTAAGCAGTCCTATTTGAATAATTCTATTACATTTTATGTACATTTTTAAAGGATGAAAGCAAAAGCTTAAGCTCATTTTTCTCCTGGCTTTGCTGACATACCAAAATCTTGTTTTGTTAGTTGTCTTTTTGAGAATTTTTAGCTGGTAGAATTCGAGATATTGATGTTTTGCTTTAAGTTATCTACGGATTTTTAAGGTATCTGCAGATATTTTAAAAGTTCTGTAGATCTTTGATATCTGTGCTCAGGTAATTTTACACAAAGGAAAACAAATCTAAGGTAAATTTTAGATATGAGCCTTAAACTAGGGTGGGACTAATGCTAAATGATTGTCATGGAGCATTCTTGCAGACTTAATGTCGTGTGCTTTTTAGCCCAAAGTGATTACTCTGTAAATTGTCCGTTCATTATTCACTTATTCCCTCCAGTTAATACCTTAAGTCTGTTGTTTCACTCGGTTTTCACAAAGCATATCAGCAGATTCTTCAAGGAGCCTGTTTGTGGATGGAGAATTTGCAATTTATCTTCCCACTATTGCAAACTGGCAGATCAGCCCCACGCACTGTCCACGCAGCGGCCCTGGAAAGCCTGATGAATTTGCAGAACTCACAATCCTGTGAATCCATACCCCAATGCTCAGTGTTGCGTATTCCATGTGCTGTGCTATTTATGTAACATAATCAGTGTTTTAGGTCCATTCTTTTCTGTTCTAGTCAGTCCTCTCAGTGTTAACAGCATCCTGTAAAATTTAAACACGTGTTGAATTGTCCCAGCCCCGCCTCAACCTTATGAAGCCATATTGTATTTTTTTGGTGACATGTACATCTGTTTTATGCATTTGTACATGTGGTGTAAATTTGAAGTATTTTTAACAATGTGTGCCTTTACTCTAAAATGATTTAAAGTAAACAGCAGTATGTTCTATGATATAAAAAAAATAAAATATTTTAACCACCATATCTGTTGAAGGCATTTATTTACCGTATTAGTATTTTTGTTGAGAACGAGCACTGGTTAGCTAGATCTAGTATGTGATCATTTCAGCATTTTTCTGAACAAGAATGTCAGTTGGAGTAAGTGCCTCCCAGCACGGGGCAGCTGCATGTGACCCTGAACGAGGGAAACCGGTTTCTCTGCCTCCAGATGTTGAGAGAGGAAAGGATGAGTTTCCCTGCCCTGCTCAAGGAGAGTACCTAAATCCAGAGGCCAGAGTCGGGCCTGCTGAGGGGACTCCTTTGTTGCAGTTGCTTTTCTTTTAATGTCTCTGCAGTGCTCAGTGGTGCGAGGAGCCCGTGGCCTTAGTCCCAGTCCAGTCCAGCAGAGTGCTCACACACTGCCATCGGGCACAGAGGGCTGTGCTTACAGTGCTGCATGGGAATCAAGGGGCCCTGACGTGGAAGAGGTGTTGGATTAGTGGCAAAAAGAGTTTAATCTTTCAAATTGAGACAGGTAAATCAATTGTCTTTGTACCAAAAGTAAGTATATATGATAAGCTGTATTCCATACAGATGATGGAGACTGGTAGGAAGAGACTGTAGGCTTTGTCAGTCGCTACCCCATAATTTTTGACTGTACCTGTGTGAAGCAAAGTCCATTCAGGCAAAGTTCCCCTTCGGTTGCGCTTGGAGCTGCCTCTGCAGCGAAGTGCTGGGTAAGCTGATCAGGTGGGAGGAAAAAAAAATCTAAATACTGTAGTGAAATAGTGAAATCCTGTCCCTGGGACTGGCAGCTGCCCACTTTGGGAGTGTGGTGTTCACCAGCGCTGGGTGGATACTGCTGGCCCGGGGCATGTTTATCATGTGTCTTTACCCAATGCTGAACCAAATTTTAAAAAATTGGATTTTTTTGAGGTGGATTCATATTGGCCGGATTTCCACTGGCAGCTGTTTTTCTGTGCATGTATTGTAGAACATCTACAAGGCAGTGAGAAAAATACATCCTTATCTCACAGTGCCAGGCAGTAGTGGGAACTACGCATGGAAAAGAAACAACATGTTGTCACTTGTGTAACTAAGATACTGGTGTACCTCCTTTCCTGTTCCTTTCTAAAACTGAAATAAACTCTTATTTTAGACTTCGGTGTTTTGAGACGGGTTTTATTGCAGGATTTGGGTTTTTTAAGTATTTGCAGGAGCAGAGTCACTGTTCCGGCTGTGACTGGTGGCCTGACCTCAGTGTGGTGCTCAGCCCCTTCAGGTGGCTGTGGAGACGTGCCTGGAAGACACCAACCACAGGACACAAGCAGCTCCAAAGATGCAAAGCCGAAATGTGTCTGCTGACTGACTGTTCAGGTGAAAAAATACAACTGCTGTATGTATCCCCACAGCAGCAGGTCTTCTGTGTCCGTGTGTGAAGGGGACAGGGAGTAGCTGAAGTGGGTGTCCCGTTCAGCAGCTTCTAATTGGAGAGGCTGGGAGGGGGGAGAGTTGTCTAATTATCCCTTCCCTTGTTGCTTGCCATCTTATCAACCAGGAGCAAATGAAGCTTTCTACACGGCAGGGAAGGTGGGGGTAGCCTTGTCCTTGCTCCCAGTAGGGAAAAGGGTGGCAACTGAGGGCACGGGTGCTCTTTTCCATTGTGAGACCTTGCCCTGGGTGCTGGCACCTGGGGGTGGGGGCTCCTGGGGTAGCTCCGTGTTGGGGGAGGTGAGGAAACACTGGCTTTTGCTGGTTTGATGTTTTGGTTCATTTAGTACTGTACAGGGAGGCTCTTGTGGTGTTAGTCCAAGGGCAGAAAAGATACATGCTACTGCTTTTCCACTTGCCTCATCCAAGGTAGTTGGTGCCCGTGCATCAGGGAAAGGGGCAGGAATCAGACTTTGAAAAAAAAACCAAAAAAACAACAAAAACTCCAAAACAAAACACAAACCTCTGTTACACACTTGTTTCAGCAGGTTGCGTCTCCTCCTGGCTCAGTGACATTCTTTCCGTGGTAAAAATATCCCTGTGTTTGGCCAGAGATGACTCAACTGGGCAAAATAATTAAGAGTAACACTTTGATTAGAGCATAGTGATTATTAACACGTGGTCTCTGCAGCGACTGAACCGCACACCTGCCACCTTCAGGGCCAGCAGGAGTATCTGTGGAGTCCCTGGAGCTGTGTGTGGGCGAGGTGGGCAGGACTGCTCCCTGCTTCACCTTCCAGCAAGCACGGCAGCTTGCCAGGTGTGCACCACCTGCCAGGGAGCATCTTCTCTCTGCCTCCCTGCATCCCCCTCCCTGCCCCCAGCCCTCTGCTGTCTCTCACCTCCTCATCACAGCCCCAGTTCTTTGGAGCCCAGGCCCGGTCTGTGGTTCTGCGTTCCCATTTAGCTGGAAAATACAAGTAACAGTAATAACTTAGTGCCACCTACTGACTGCAGACGGTTTACCTGGTGTGTCTGGTTTTAGGTGGAGGTGTCTACCGGACCCTGAGGCTGTTCTTCAGAGACGGTAAGTGCACATACCTCAGAGAGTTTGGGTTTGACTCACTGATGGTGTACCTGCTGTTAACTGAAACGGCACAACAGGAGCATCCTGGATAACCACAGACTTGTAGCCTTTGCCTATTTCTCTTATTGTGATTCTGTTGGTGCTTGAAAGGCAGATTCTTGGTGAATCAGCAATAATGTATTCATCTTCACTTAAAGTTAAATATCTACCAAAAAGCATGATTATATTGCTTCTAGGGTACTTCATGGAAAACACAGAATTACATTGCTAGAAAACATCCTTCTTACACCTGATTGATTGCTTCATTTGTAATGTTTCAAGGATAGACTTACTTTGCCCATCATGTAAGACCCCACCTCAACAGGACTTTTACTCTCATTCTATAATGTTTAACGTATTTTTGTTTGTTACCTTGAGGGACTGCTACTCTTCTAAGCTGGAGACTGTGGACTTCCCACCCAAAACCACATCTACTGTGGCCACCCCGGCAGGCTCTTGGTGCCACTCTTTAACATGGGGCAGAGTGGAAGAGTTGGGGAACCCACACGGGGCTTGATGGTCTATCACAGCTATCAGCGATTTCTGCCTGGTCACTACATACAAGGATTTCTACCTCTGTGCACAGACAGGTCAGTAACAAGTGTTCTGGCATGTGGTGGTCAGACCTTGTCCCACATGTGCCCTGGGATGCCCAGGCTTCTCAGATAAAGGCTAGTGGTGGGCAGGACTCCCACAGCATGGACCACGGCTCTATGACTATGCCAAGGTGTAGCTCCCCTCTTCAGACCAGTTACCGAGACATAACTGAGGCACACTGTTTATTGACTGGTGAACACACGCTGAGGAAACTAGCAGAATAGAAAGATAATCAATAACCTAAGTAAGTCCCATCCCAGTCATCAAGTTACATATGGTTTGCAAAAATAAGGCACAGCTATGAAGTTATGAGCTCTCAATCTCAGATCTAATGAGTCTCATGCACTGCCAACCCTCAGTGACAGTTCTGTAAGTCCCAAGGTTGCACCTTGATTCATCCTCCCACACCACGATGTACAGCCAGAGAGCTGATGGAGCAAGTCCAGCGGGTTATCCCAGGTGATGCCTTCCAGCCTCCCAGGGCTTGAGTCTGCAGCTCAGTTTTGCTACCGGCCATAGGTGTCCAACTGTCAGCAGGAGCCCTCTGGTCTTCCTTCTTGGATTTCGTACCTCATTCTTCAGCACCAGGGCCCACCTCCTCTCCTCCACCCAAATCCGGCCCAAATAAACAACTTGTCCCCGATTACTTCCTCCCAATTGATCCTGGTTTTGCTACAGCCATACTTAACTGCCATTATTTTCAGTGCTGTTACCCCAGCAGTCGCAGCCTTACAGGGTGTTACTGGCAGGGACACCCAACCACAGGCAGCCTGGCTCCCTTGTAGCTGTCCCCTTGGGTGTAGGTTACCTCCTGTGAGTACTAGACACAGCTATTCCACGTTAGCCTTGATCCCTGTGCAAGCTGGCCAAGCCCTTGCAGGGCCTTATCTGGCAGTTTACATACCAGAGAGCAGCAGCAGAGGCACTTGTTTGTCACCCTTCTGCCAGCACTGCTGGGGCCTCAGCTCTCTGGGGCTGCATGCTCCAGCGGGACCTCTCACTCACAAGCCACCCCCTGGTCTGCCTGACCTCCTCTGAGGACATTCAGACCACTCTGGGTGCTCATGAACTCAATCCCTTCTGGCTGGAAGCCACCACAACTTTTACACCAGCAATGCACATAAGATGTTCAACTGGGCATGTGAGCACACTCTTCCCTTCTGAAACAAGCAAATCATACATAGAGGAATAAAGAACATCATAACTTCTATCATAACTAATAGCAAGTACAGGATTAAGTGCATTAAGTGCTGCAAAGCAGTGGCTTTTGGAAACCAGCCCATGGCAATGTCATACCAACAATGTACAGTTCACAGTCTCAGGCTCTGGTTCTGACAGTTCCTTACTCACCAAGGCCGTCCTCAGGCTTGCAAATTCTTGTCTGCTCTCTGGTTTCTCAGGTCCCTTCTGTATACTGTCACCTCATCCCAAAGAGGCCTCTCAGCTCCCAGACAGATGTCATGAGTTCCTCGGTCTGGAACAAAACCCTGCTTTTGAGAACAAGCAAATGAATGTATACCACCAACAGCAGTAGTGCCACATCTTTGGTCTTCTCCTGGAGCCACAGAGGCCATTGTTATCCTCCCACTCTCCCATTACAGGTGAGGCGACGCACACACAGCCTGCACTGTTACACAACACCACTGGCATTCCCACGCTGACTTCCCCCACTGATGTGTGACAGTATCCTCCTGTGGTTCACAAACAATTGTACAGAACTAGTACATACATTTCATTTAGTTGTCCATTTGCAACAGCGGTTGGTGAAACTTCCCTTGTAATTGGGGTCTCTGTTGTACTACCCATGAGAACAGAGCTAATGCTATTGAAAAAGCTGTTTTAAGAGCTAGCAATTGAGCTTGAATACAATAGGAAGAGCTATTATGGAATTTAATCCCTAGTAATTTGTTGTTTTGTTAACTCAGCAGTTGCTTTTACCATGTGCCTGGTTATCCCAGGTAGTTACCACTGCTGTTGCAAACAACAGTCTGAAGTTTATTACCCATTTACCTTGTATACGATTCAAAAGTGCAGCTGTTTTCACAGAATGAATCACAGAATGGTTGAGGTTGGAAGGGACCTCTTGAGATCATCTGGCCCAACCCCCTGCTCAAGCAGGGTCACCTAGAGCCGGTTGCCCAGGACTGTCTCCAAGGTTGGAGAGTTTGCAATCCTAAGAGAGGTGCAACCCACGTACATACGGGTCACACGCTAGATGTATCTAGAATGGTTTGTGCCTCACATATTAATTCCCCATCTCTTTCCCCCATCTTACAGCATTAATATGGATACTGTTCTACAGGGGTTTTGGATACTTGTGGATGGTGTGATTTTAGTTTTGGACATGCTCAGTGGCCAAAACTAAATCTGCACCATCTGAACCACTCAAAGCACATCACGCAATACAGCTGCATCCCCCATTATTACACTAGTTGCAAAGGTACCATTTGTATCCCATGCAGCTTCTGTGGCTGACACATACTGGGATCCATGCTGACTATCCATTTTATCAGTTCCACCTTTTTGTTCAGTCCATGCTCTTTTACAGGTGAAATTAGTTAATACAAACTGATACAAACCGCCTCCAACCTCTTGAAGGGGCCCACGTAATCAATTTGCCACTGCTCACTCAAGTGGTGCCCGCTCCCAGGGGTCAAAAGCAAAACAAAACATGCATTTACAGTTCACATAGTGGTTTGGGTTAGAAGGGACCTTTAAAGATCATCTAGTCCAACCCCCAGAATTGCAAGGAATCTCCATCATCCACATCCTCCACACCCCTGGACTTTGACAGAAATTGTGTCAATTGGTATTTAAAATCCCAATCTATTCAGCCTTCATTGCCCATTACCTAGGACTGGAAGAGGGAGTCTCTGGCTGGAACCACCTCATCCTCTTCATTTACTGCCCCCATTTCTGTTTTACTCTTAGACTGGCACTTCACTGACTTGCAGACTCCTGCAATCGCTTCACTTTCTGAGGCAGCAGCACAATACAGTTTTCCCTTGAACAGATCTACCTTGAACTGAGACAGGAAATTAATTCCTAAAATGTTTGCGTTCTGCTTTTAGCAGAATTCTCCACCCATCCAGTTTATCTTCCCCTACCCACAACTGGGCTTCTACCTCTATTCCCCACATTTTTTCCTTCCCACTCCCAATATCCAGACGGATTTAGCCAGGAGTAAATGACCTTGATAATCTAATAATGTTGTCTCTGATCCCACAGCACTTAAGAAAGTAACTTCCCACCCCCCCTTCACAGACATCATCCCTCCACACAGCCCCTTCTCCCTGCACACCAGGTCAGTGTGGTGGAGGTTAATCCCACTGACACCCGGCTTTGGGACTACTCATCTTTAAGTTCCGCTAAGGGTGGGTACAGCTTTCTCTTTGGAATAGGGGGAGGAGTTGATTGATTCATCTGTTTCAGTTTGTCCCACATCTCCTCTTGCTTCATACCCTTTTCCTGAATGATTTTCTTCATTTTGGCAAGTAGAACTCCTGTGGGCTGACTATCTAGCTCTCCTTCATTCACGCCCTGGTTTATTAAATATCTCCAAATCGTCCCTCTAGGAATGTATTTCCTCCCCTTTGCCCCCATGCCGAGCTTCTTCGCCGTCCCTTTCCCCTCAGCTTCCATCAGGGTCCCCATGTTCTCCAAGGTAGTCATGCATTCACTGAGGGGGCGGCCGATTAAAGTAGACCCCAGGCTGATGAAAAACCCCTTGTGCATCTCAGGAGCACGGCAGGCCAGCACCCCCACATCCCCCTGCTCCACATTCACCCCAAAGATGTCAAAGTCAGGGGTCACCGGTTTCTCCCTTTGCTTTAACGTCCGGAGTAAGACATTCCCACACAGGTAGGCTGATGCCTCCTGGACATCTCTCCAGGGTGCCCCCTCCATGTTGTCTTTGAGAGGCTCATACTCTCCCAAATTTCTGATCACCAGCCTCAAGATCTCCCCCCCCAAGGTCTCATCAGCAGGCAGGGCCCTGATAATTGCCCCTACTTTGGGCCACGGCAGCCCGATGGCCGTCACCACCTGCTTCGCCGCCTCACGCGTGAAGGGCGTGCACTGCTCCAGGGTCCAAATTCGGTTTACCCACACGGGCCACCCCTCCTTCTGTTTCTTCCAAACCTTCTCTTTCCTGGGTGCATCCCCCGCTCCCTGGCCTCTCTCTCCCTCCGTGGGCTTTACTTTCCTGGCCCCTGCGGCGCCCACCCCTGCCACCAACGGCTCCTCCAAACTCCAGCCCTCCCCGTCCCACGTCTCCGGGTCCCATTCCGCCTTACTGAGCGCCGCCACCTTCCTCTGGTCCAGGCCCTTCCCCAGGGAGAGCAGGGTGCCCAAGCACTGCACCTTCCTCCTCAGGCGGGCGTTCTCGGCCGCCTCGGCCCTCAGCTCTTCCCTCAGCTTGCCCAGCTGCTCGGCCTGCTCGCTCAGCTGCGAGCTGTCGCACCGCAGGGCCAGGACCTCGTTGCGAGCCACCTGCAGACTGTTCTGTAGGTTCTGGATGCACTGCTCCTTCTCCTCCACCGCCGCCTGCAAGGCCCGGGCCAGGTGGAACAAGAGCCACTGCAGGGCCGAGCACTTCTTCTCCCCCTTGGGGTGGTAGGACGAGACGTAGTTCAGCCAGTGCCTCTCCGCCGCCTTCAGGGAGGGCTCCTGCCCGACCACCCGACGGTCCCACGGGTCGCCGCCGTGCTCCAGCATAGCCTGCACCAGCACGCCCCGCTCCTCCTGGCTCGGGGGGCTCTCCACATCCTCCTTCTCCTTCGACTTCCCTCCCCTCGTTAGCCAGGACATCTTGCGGCCAGCCACCTTGGCCGAGCCCGCGCCTGCCGCCCCGCGGGGGCTCTCCCTCCTCGGAGGCGCAGCTGAGGCGACGGGACTAACGGCCGCGCTCGCCCGGTAACGCCCGCTAACGGACCGGGCACCGGCAAAGCGGCCCCGCTGGCGGCTCCGGCCGGCCGCCCGCCGCGACGCCTCCAGCCTCCGGGCGGGCTAGGGCCAGCGCCCCGCGGGGGCGGCTTTTATACCCACCCCGGCTCCCAGTGCCGGGCTCCGGCTGTCCGGCCCGCCCCCCCTCCGCAGCC
>NW_015094506.1:37571637-37614258 GCF_001431845.1 Calidris pugnax | reverse complement strand
GCCCGCCGCTGTCCCGGCGGGGCCCGGCGGCCCCGAGGGCGGCGGGGGGTGGCTGGGCGGGCTGCGCTTCGACAACCTGGCGCTGCGCTCGCTGCCGGTGGACGACTCGGAGGACGGCGGGCCGCGGGCCGTGCCCGGCGCCTGCTTCTCCCGGGTGCGGCCCAGCCCGCTGCAGAACCCGCGGCTGGTGGCCATGTCGCTGCCGGCGCTGGCCCTGCTGGGGCTGGAGGAGCCGGCGGCCGAGCGGGAGGCGGCGGAGGCCGAGGCGGCGTTGTACTTCAGCGGGAACCGGCTGCTGGCCGGCTCGGAGCCGGCGGCGCACTGCTACTGCGGACACCAGTTCGGCAGCTTCGCCGGGCAGCTGGGCGACGGCGCCGCCATGTACCTGGGCGAGGTGCTGGGCCCGGGGGGCGAGCGCTGGGAGATCCAGCTGAAGGGCGCCGGCCTCACCCCCTTCTCCCGGTAAGGCCCCGCGGGGCGGTGGCGGCGACAGCCATCCGGTGGGGCTGCGTCCTGGGCGGGGGGAGACTGCATCAGTGAGGTGCTTCTCCAGCAGATGGTGGGGCCTTCCCCGCGGCAGGGGGCCTCTCTTAAACCTCCTCGCTGCCCAACTGCAATGCTTAAATGCCAAACCAGAAGGTGGCAAAGTTTTCTTCTGGAAAAACGAGACTGTAATTGCATCTCCTTCAGGTGGTGTGGGCTGTAGGTCGAGGGGGGTCATTCTCCTCCTCTGCTCTGCACTGGTGAGGCCACAACTGGAATACTGTGTCCAGTTCTGGGCTCCCCAGTTCAAGAGGGACAGGGAACTACTGGAGAGAGTCCAACACAGGGCAACTAAGATGATTAAGGGATTAGAGCACCTCCCTTACGAGGAAAGGCTCAAGGAGCTGGGGCTCTTTAGCCTCAAGAAGAGAAGGCTGAGGGGAGACCTCATCTATGTTTACAGGTATCTAAAGGGTGGGTTGAAGGATGATGGAGCTGGACTCTTTTCAGTGGCTCCCAGTGACAGGACAAGGGGCAACGGGCTCAAGCTGGAACATGGGAAATTCCACTCAAATATGAGAAGAAACTTCTTTACGGTGAGGGTGACAGAGCCCTGGACAGGAGGTCGTGGAGTCTCCTTCTCTGGAGATTTTCAGGACCCCCCTGGATGCAGTCCTGAGTGATGTGCTCTGGGCAATCCTGCTTTAGCAGGGGAGTTGGACTAGATCTCTAGAAGGTCCCTTCGAACTCCAACAATTCCGTGATTCTGTGATTACTTCAGTCCTTGGTTATCCTCTTCTGAGGTTCCCCTCCCCTTAGGAGGACGCAGACAGCAGTGGATGTGGGGACAGCAGTGCAATAGGCACCTGACTGCTTGCTGCCATATTGCCATCCCTATGGCCCTCACAAATGGTATTTAAACTGTGGGTGTTTGGTTGGCTTGTGGTGCCAGTCCTGCTGCCAGCGGTGCCTTGTCCTCTATCCTTCCTGGCTGTGGGAAGGAAAGGTGGAAAAGCCCCCAAAAATGGCATACTGACCAAGTTCCTGCGAGGGATGGATATCTTCATTAGTCAGTTTAGCCTGCACTGCTTTAAATCTTTCAGGTCATTTTTCCCACTTGCATTTCCTGTATTTTCTGTTCCAGCAGTGCACAGGCTCTGTAACACCATAGTGGCCTACATGTGGTGCTCTGAAGGCCACTTGCAGGTCTGTGAAGTTTAAAAGTGAAAAGTCCCCAGATACAGTGGTGGTGCTGTGGGTCTGCCCTGGGCAGCTCTACTGCTTGCCTGTGGCTCTGGAGGAGTCCTAAGAGTGTGGGCTGAGAACCACCTGCTCCTGTTCCATTTGCTAGATTAAATAAGTTTGCTGTCTGTTCAGTTGGTTTTGTTTGTTTTTTTTTTTTTAATGCAAATGCCATGTGTGCTGGTATTTAACACCCTATTTCCAGATTACTTACCCAGAAAGATCCAAAATAGTATTTTTCAAGAGGCCTAACAGTAGACATTTTAGTAAGAGGAAAACAGTGCCTTCTAATAAACGTGTCTACAATTTTTTACTTTTTGAAAGACTCTGTTTTGTCAATGAAAACAAGGTTAATGATTAGAAGGGATACTTGTACCTGGAAGGTTTATTTTCTTCCGTTACATGTGGTCTTCACTGCAAGTGTGTTGTGTCAGTCTGGTTGAGCTTTAACAGAAGTTTGAAGGTCTGGCTTTTGTTTTCGGATCTGCCACTGCTCTTGTGTGACTGGGGACAGAGCATGTCACTCCTAGGCTTTTGTTTCTGCACTGCTGAGGGGGAGACCCGAGTTCCTGCCTTTCCAGCCTGAAAGCTCTCTGTGTCTTCTTGTTGCAGACAAGCCGACGGTCGGAAAGTCCTGCGGTCCAGCATACGGGAGTTCCTGTGCAGCGAGGCTATGTTTCACCTGGGAATTCCAACAACGAGGGCTGGAACGTGTGTGACATCCGACTCAAAAGTCGTCCGTGATGTATTTTATGACGGGAATCCAAAAAATGAAAGGTGTACAGTTGTCCTGAGAATAGCTTCTACGTTTATAAGGTAGATGCGTATTTTGTTGGGGTTTTTTTTTCCATTCTTTTAAAATCAAGCACACCACAATCTTTTAAAATATCATTTGAAGTGTATTTCCATAACAGCACCATTTGCCTGTTTCTTGTTCTGGAGGCTTGGAGTTCTTTTGCTGGGCTGCAGGAGGCTGCTCTTCTTGCCCAGCGGATGGGATAAGCTGGTGGCTTTGCACTAGGATGCTAAGCACTAGGGATGCTAGCCTGGGAGAAAGAAGAACTTAAGTTGTGCAGACCTCAGAAGAGGTTTTTCATGTTTATGCCTGCACAGAATACATGCTTTTTTTTTGATATTTGTAGTTAGTAGTGACGGCTTATACTTCTACCCTTAATTCCAAAGCTGTTCTAATGTAGTAGTGTCAAAGTTTGGGTGTACTTTCCCTGCCTGAGATTTCTGCTCTGACACAAAACATGAGGAGTTTTAGGAAGTTGTACTGCTTCTTGTAAGGTAACAGAGTATTAGAGGAAGGTGAGGCATAAGGAATATGGGCATGTATATGCATGTGTATATATGTGTGTGTGTGCCTGTGTGCATGTATATATATATGGAGAATCTATTTTACACACTTGCTTTACAGTATGGTATTTTAAGTAAGCCCTGTTCCTGTATATTTACTCAGGCTAAGAATTTTTCTGTAGAAGTGGTTGTAAGAAACTTTAATGAGCTGATGATCAGTTACTGGCTTGGATCTTGATCTGTTGGTTTATTTACCCATGGATATATGTGCTTCCTTGCATTGAGTCACTGAGCCTCGCCAGTGTAGGAACTTCCTACGATGTAGGTGTCAGAATCTTGTGGGTCTTTTCCCTCAGTCAGAGACTGGTATTAAAGAAGGACTGGTATTAAACTCAAGAAGTGATGTGGTGTTATTGCAAAAACAGTAAATGTTTTTACAATATGTAATGTCAAATGAAGCTAATAGTATCAGATAATGCTAAAACATGTTTTTTATTATTTTAAAACAGATTTGGTTCTTTTGAAATTTTTAAACCTCCTGATGAATACACAGGACGCAAGGGTCCCAGTGTTAACCGAAATGATATTCGAATACAGATGCTTGATTATGTGATCGGCACCTTCTATCCAGAAATCCAGGCGGCTTATTCAGACAACAGTATTCAGAGGAATGCTGCTTTCTTCAAAGAGGTAAGAAATACCGGATTTTCTTCATAAATCCACAGCTGTCATCTTTAGCATTTTCACTGTCAAAGACAGATGACAGAGTCAGTTAATACCTTGTATCGTCCGATCGCTTGAACCGTTGATTGCTTGCTCCACTTTCTTTGGAGAAAACACTCTTAATAGAACTGCTTATTGATGAAAGCAGTGTTGATATTGATCAAACCAGTGAAAGCATTTTAACCTTTTTAATGGTAAATCATGATTTCTCTGCTCTGGGAGAGCTTCTCAAGACTTGTCTTTGTTTGCTGAGAGTGGCTTAGACCGTGAGGAGGAATTCTGTCCCCAACTGTCAGGTGACGAGTTGATGGTACCGAGACATCGATTGCAAAGCATTGTCTTGTAAAGTACTGAGAACATGGAGTCACTTCCTGTCTCTCACTTTTCAAATTACCAACAGGAATGTTGACTGCAAATGACTTTAACTTGAGGCTTTAGAATCAAAATGGTTAAAGGCAGTCAGGCACTGCAAGGGCTTGCCTGAGAAAGTTACAAAACCTTCAGCTTTGGGAATGGTAAGGTCAGGTGAGATAAATGTGTTTTAGATGCAGTGTAGTATCAGGTCATTCTGCAGTGGCCCAGAGGAGAGGCTGGGTTCTATTTTGAACCCTTTTTCAGCTACTGTATACATTTGGACCTTAACAATTACTACAGATCCATAATAAATAATCAGAACTATAACATTAGTAAATGTAGAATTGCTATATTTCTCTTTGAAGTAAACTGCAGCTAAATTAATTTGTATCTGCAGTTTATCTCCTGGATATACCTTTTGCTGCACTGTTGATGTTGTATTGCTGTTTCTGACATTGAATTTCTCTTCCTTTATATCCAACTATATTCCTTTGTCTCAGTGAGTAAAGAAAGAATTTGGGGTCAGGGAATAAGATACTTCTCTTCCTGTTTTAGTGATCAGTATGTAGTCATGCTGCCCTTGCAGAAGGGATGCAGTTGGAAATTCCTGGAGAACTGTCATAAAGGCTTCGGTTTGGATTACCTGAAGTTCAAATAATGTTAATACCCAAATAAGAATGTTGTAACTTCTCAGTAAACAGAATAATAAAAAAATACCACAGTCTAATATATTTAATTAGACTACATAAAAGCAGTTGTGGTGCTTTAAATCTGAAATGATCTGGTAGGGACTGAGAGAATGGCTGCAACAAGGTAATGCAAGGTGTGGTGTGTGTGGTCCACCAGTGGCTGCCAAAGAGTTTACCTTCACTGGACAGGCCTTTTGCGTTGAATGATGGAGCTGATGGCGAGGACTGTGTCTTGTCCCTGCGCTCTGTGCCTGCCCAGCTCTGCAGTTGATGGCATGTTTACTTTCTGATGGCAGAAAAGTCGTGGGACTCGGGGATCTTTGCAGATGCCTGTGTGTGTGCCCAGCCCTGGCTCTTTTTGTGGTTGCCTGTTTTTCCTGGCCCAGTTACTACTGGTTTCCTCCCCTCATCCTGGCATCCTTATCGCCCCCATTTCCATTCTTTAGTTTGCTGTGCTCCTCCAGCCTGTGCCTGTCCCTGTGCCCGTGCCAGCATTGCCTCTTTGTGTTTTCTCTCCTCCTTAGTGGAAATTTTCCATACCTGTCTCCCATCTGAAAAGCACCCCAGTCCCATACCTAATTTTCCAAACACATCCATCTTTTTCAATAGCAGGGAAGTGCTGTCAGCTCAACTCTAACATGTTTTGTCTTTCTTTTTGCACTGTGGAAGAAATGGAGGTAAAAAGTACAAGTGATTGCATCAAAGAGCACTGTCTAGAAAGCCAACAGCATTATCTGGACTCCTCAAACAATTGTAGAAGTTGTTTAAATTTTAATGAGCATGTCCTTGAGACAGTGTCTTTATTTATGTATACACCATCCTTGTTTTTCAGTATGGCTAGCAGGAGGAAAATGTGATCAAAAAGAATAAAGGTCAAAGTGAGTGCAAAACTGTCCCTTTCTAATCAATATACCCATCTTTGAGTGATGCCCATGCTTTAATTGCTTTCAGGTGTTCTCATTAGCAGGATTTATTTTTCACCAGGGCACTGGCAGTGTGTGATGCATTCATACAGAGACTCCAGCAGTCACAAATTGCCTTACCCCTGGTGTGCTTTCATCCTGTCCCTGCTGGCCTGAATTTTTTTTTTTTTTTTTTTTTTAAAGTTTTGCCATCTTCCTGGCACAGAGCCATCGTGCAGGGTGTGTCTCCCTTACTGGTTTATGGCTGGTAATCAGTTTTGGACAGGCACAGCTACTTGGAGTAACTTCCTCTCTGTTAACTAGCTCGGGTTTTAAGCATTAATAAAGTGCACTTCCATTGCAGCTATAGAGAATATTTGCTTTAAATTTCTGTACACTGATAGCTATTTGGGAAGATGAGTGATTTTAGCTATGAAAGTAATTCGATTTTAAAGTTTTAACTAATGAGTACATAAATTTTTTATTTACAGCAATTCAGTAAAATATCTAGAAATACCCAGGTTTATTTAAAAGCCAGGTTAGCTTCCTGAATTTTAGATTTCATAGGGCATATCTAGTTGTGATTGACAGGTGGGCTAGTTTAATTAAATAACTAGAACTATTTTAAAATATCACACTACTTATTTGAGGAACAAGGCACATGCAGTGATTATAGTCATGGATGCTACAACGATAACTCTCAGTTAAGTGACTGAAAAACTCTGGTGAAGCATGGAGTCAGTGAAGAATTGCATTTAAATTAAATTGTCATTCTTGGAATATTTTACTTGACCTTGTAGCTTTTTTCCACTCTCAGCAAATTGAGATAAGTGCTTATCAGTGTTAAAACTTCTTGGCAGGGTATAATTTTTTTGTGTGAACCACTTACCTTCCTGTAAATCACTCCTACATACCAGGTAAACCAAAAGACTAACTTTACATTGGGCTTCATTGCAAATACATAATTCTGCTTCTTAGACTTTGCTTATGTTTCCTCCTGCCTGTAGTTAAAGGGTCTTTAGAATTAGTAGTAAGCTAAAGAATATATTTGTATAACTCCAGAATAGTAGGCAAGTCTGGTGTCAGTTTCTGTATTTCAGCGTTCTGTCTCCCCTATGTTTTGAAGTTGTCCAGTTGACTTAAAAGTCAGTCACAGAAGGAAAGAAGAGAAAGTGAGCAGAAATGGGAGAGTGAGAACCAGGGCAGTTACTAACAGAAGGGGGGAGAGGAGCTGTCCTTAAGATATGTGTGTGTGGCACGCTGCCAGAATCTGCTTCCACTGGAGCAGTAGAAAGATTGGTTCAGGCTAGGAAATGCTTGGAAATATGTGAATGTATTGGAAATATTGAAAAATGGAAAAAAAAAATTTCTCTTTTAGATAACAAAACGGACAGCGAGACTGGTTGCTGAGTGGCAGTGTGTTGGGTTTTGCCATGGCGTGCTGAACACAGATAATATGAGCATAGTTGGACTAACCATTGACTACGGCCCTTTTGGATTTATGGACAGGTCGGTGTGGCATAATTATTTGAGATGTGCATGTGTATTTTTTATGTGGAACAATCTTCATGTTCACAATTGCTTTAGTATCTTAACTCTAAAGCAGATTTATGAACCCTCTTTATGGTAAAGTAGATTAACTTAGTTCTAGTTGTCCTGTAATTTTTCTTTTCAACTTCTTTTTAACTGTATTCACATAATCTCTGACTGTTAGACTGTCCCTGTAGCCTGTGGGGTCTCCCAGTGTTTGAGAGGGCAGGAAAATATCTAAAGAAGTAACTTTGGGAAAAGAATCAAGGAGCAGCGCTCCCTTTCAAATCTTTTACTTTCCTAGAGACTAGGAGACTAAATGAATCCTTCCCACGGTACTGCTGGGCAGATAACTAGAAGAATGCTAACCATTTCTTCATTTGTAGATATGACCCTGAGCACATTTGCAATGGTTCTGATAATACAGGGCGCTACGCTTACAACAAGCAGCCGGAGATCTGCAAGTGGAACCTGGGGAAACTCGCTGAAGCTCTAGTTCCAGAGCTGCCTTTGGAAATAAGTGAGCTCATCCTGGAAGAAGAATATGATGCAGAATTTGAGAAACATTATTTGCAGAAGATGAGGAAAAAACTAGGCCTAATCCAGCTGGAATTAGAAGAAGATAGTAAGCTGGTGTCTGATCTCCTTGAAACCATGCATCTCACAGGTTGGTGAGGAACACAGAGGGTTATTATTTAATAGCCCATCAGTATTTTATAGTCAAACTCAAATGTGGTTTTTGTCTTGACCTTACAAGAAAGCAGCGTCGTACAAATAGGTTATCATCTGAGAGAAGAGCAAAAGACTGAACACCAATTACCATCTTGTGAACTGTGGGACAGTTTTTGCCTTATATAGGGCTCCCCTGTCTTTCCTTTGCACATTCCCTGAGGGAGCAGTTCTTGTGCCTATTCAGAGAGGCCACCTGTGCTACTGCAGGGCTAGGAAGGTTAGAAAGAAAATATGGGGCCTGTTTTTCTGCTGATTTATTAGTTGCATTACTCATGGAGTTCCCTTTTTCAGGTGGAGACTTCACAAATATTTTCTACTTGCTGAGTTCATTCTCAGTGGACTTTGATCCTTCACAATTGGAAGATTTCTTAGAAAAGCTTTCAAGTCAGTGTGCTTCTGTAGAGGAACTGAAAGTTGCTTTCAAACCGCAGATGGATCCAAGGTAATACTCTTCTTTACTCAAACACTTTTGGCCCGTTCTTTTAATTTCATTATAACCCTAATGAACTCTGCATGCTGGGTAATATTTGACTAAATTTGGAAATTTCACTGTTAAGTAGGCACATCATGACAGCAGTGCAAATTCTTGTATGTTTGTGACTGATGAGTGCTCAGCAGTGGCTTGCAGCAGTTGGCTCTTGGGCTAAAGATGTCTGAGCTTTTGTTTGGTCCTTTTTGCCTCTGCTGTCTTTGCTGACTGAGGCAATGAGAGTGCCAGACAGTGAGGAGATACAGAAACATTTTACAGAAGAAATGGATTAACTGTTTTCTGCCAACAAATAGTCATAACCTAAATGCACGCTTCAGGCTCCAAAAACTGCATGGTGCCATCCATGTCCCATTTGATGGGTTATGTTCTGCAGCCCAGCTGCTCTAAGCATGGAAAAATAGTAAGTTTTGTTCAACTGCTGCTTCTAACAGTGATTGCAGCAGTTTTTCACTTCTTGGAGCAGTGGAAAACAGGAAATTAATGTGACCCATGAATTTGTCAATTATTTTTTTTTTCTATCATCTTCCCAGATGGGGGAAAAAATCAAAGTGGGGGTGTTTTGAGTAGGGTCTCCCCTGTTTAATATGTATTCCATGAAGGTAACAAACCTACCAGATTCTTCAGTGTTTTCTATGTGTTGATATCACAGTTAATTTGTAGAAAGCAGGGAGTTCAGAAGATGTACTGGTGTAAAACTCGTTCATGCAAGTTTGCTGTTATGCCAGCGTGGTTGGCTGTAGTCATTCGTCATTTTGGAGAGATTAATGGTCATTTAAGTTTTAGTGATGATACACTAGAATGAAAAGGAACTAAATCAAGGTGGTGGTTGCTGCTTATTTTGTTTTGTTCCCGATTGCAACTACTTTGAAACTTAACCAGATATGGAATATGAATATAGTTCGTGTGACAGATGAGACAATATATTTTTTTAATGTTACATTCAGGCTTAGAGGAATGTGAAAAGTAGCTATAAATTATCATTATATGGATATCAAGCTTTGAAGGGGACTAGTACTGTGTTAAAGTGAGTGATGTAACTGATTTTTTTCACAGCACTTGGATATCATAGAGCTGGGCATGTCAGGTGTGCAAATCAGATTTGGATAGTACTTTATATAAATTTAAAAATCAAAGCACCTAGCTTATCTCTGTTTATTAAAAGTAGGAAAATATAATCTGAAAATAATGAGTTGTCTGTTTCAAGGCTAGGCAATAATGTTTCTTTTCCCCTTTGTTTATAAATGCATTCGTAGAAGGGAATAAAAATGCTTAGTGTGTTTTGATATGCTCCAACGTAGGCTTTTTGGTTTTTTTATTTTTATCTTTTGCTGTAGTGCAGTTATTAAGCCAGGAAAAATAGAAGTTGGCTAGCATGGTATCAAAAATGAGGTGAAGCTGTTGTACAGCATCCGCTAACACAGTCAAATGTAAAAAGATACAATTCCAGTCAAACTTGCAGCAAAATAGCCTGGATATTGTTAGGAATTTACTACTACAAAGAAGTTCTCATTCTGTGATTTAGACTGGCTAAATTTAAAAAAAAAACACACCATTGTCTCATATGACTTAAATGAGGTATCTTTCCCCATTTGATTTGAGTTTTTCATAGTAGTGATAAGATTAGTAGGTGTTAGATCCTTACTCTGCATGCTATTGCACTATTAATGTTAGGAAAAGAATTCTATATTGTCTTGGTACCTAAGTAAGATCAAATTCCTTATTCCAAATTCCATTCAGAGTTCCAAGGGTGTTTTGATGAGAATTGCAGATCTACACCCACTGGTAATTCTGAGAATCTGCTGTCTGCACTTCATGTACCACGGGAATGTGAATTGAACACACTGAAGAAGGGGGAAGGAACAGTAGAATTAGTATAATTTATTATAAATTTGTTCTGTTAATTATAAAGTACTGTTATTTAACCTCTCCAGTGAAATCATAGGTTATTGCAAATGTTTTCTTATCCACTTTATGGTGGCAAAGAAGTGGTTCTTGACAGGCCGCTCAACTTTAATATCTAATGTGTTTGTTTTTCTTGTTCCCAGACAACTGTCAATGATGCTAATGTTGGCTCAGTCTAATCCTCAGCTCTTTGCATTATTTGGAACAAAAGCTAACATAAATAAAGAATTAGAACGCATTGAACAATTCTCTAAACTGCAGCAGCTAACAGCAGCTGATTTACTCAGCAGAAATAAAAGACACTGGAAAGAATGGCTGGAGAAATACAGGTGAGGTTTCTCAGCATTCAGAGCTGTGTATTTGTTCTGCATTTTATGTGATTGTGTCTGTCTCACAAAAGACACCTTGTCTTGATGTGTATAGGTTGGGCAGGACGTGTGGGGCATGAAAATCAGAATATTAACTACTCCAGAGTCAGCATCTTTGTTGCTGGGCAATTTCAAGGGCATCTGTGTATTTTGTTTACTAGATTTTGGGGAGGGATGAGGGTATAGAAATCACGTAGCATCAAATCTGGTATTAAAAGTGGTGATCTTAATTCTAGCAGAGACTAAGGTGATTTGTGAGTCTTTAAATGCTCAGTAATTACAATTGACTGACCTCTCAGTGTTTCATCTTTTTAATTTTTTTTTTCTGAAAGAAAAATCTCTGTATGAATATAGAAAGCAAGTTAATCAAAGAGTAACTGTAAAAGAAATAATAGCCAGGAAAAAGATATCCAGACTATTCTAATAGGTGTAACTTAAAAGCCTAAAAACTTAGTGTTAGCAGGAGATATTTTTTTTAATAAAGAAAACCCTTTAGTAGAGCATTAGTTGTTTCTGCTGCATGGATTAGATCAGGACTCCTTTCCCCCTGGTTGCCTGTGGTTCTCCAGTGGGGCTGAGAGTTTCAGCAAGTGTTCCTGCTAATGGGTAGATCAAACTGCCTCAGCAGTATTGTAGCCCTTTGCTTTTATTGGAACATCAGAAGCTGCAATGCATAAACAAGCGGAGAAACACTTAAGCCAAGTTCTGGATGTGGTGATTATTGCAGAGCGATGCAGAACAGACCGTGCACCAGGAGGTGTGTGTGGGGTGGTCTCTTAATCTGACTTTTCAGTGAACATACAAGGTGTGCCCCTTCCTCGAGCCTCGTCAGGGCCTGCTGGCAGTCTGTAATGCTGCTCTTAAATCAAGTGGTGGTTTGTAATTTGCTCTTGTGCTGGATTTTATAAACTGAGGGGATTGTAGATGATGTAATATTTATTCAGAACTGTAAACTAAGGTTCTCAAGGAAACGGGTCAACTTCTTCGTGTGATTCTTGAACCAAACCAGTTGCTTTCACTTGCTCAATTTCAGAGCCCGTTTGCAAAAAGAAATAGAAAGCATTAGTGATGCTGACACCTGGAATACTCATCGTGTGAAGGTCATGAATTCAAACAATCCCAAATATATCTTGAGAAATTACATTGCCCAGAATGCCATAGAAGCAGCTGAAAACGGGGATTTCTCAGAGGTATGCTGTTACTATGTAATGTTCTCTGGGTTTGTGAGGATGTGTAGGGGTGCTGTTGATGACTGACGCTATGCTGGGAGAGATTCTTTCTGCTGTCTCAGGAGGTCTGGGAGGTCTGGGGTGTTTTTGGTTGGTTTGGTTTTGGGTTGTTTTTTTGTTTGTTTGTTTGTTTGTTTGTTTTGAGGGAACTGTGGTTTTAATGACTGTAGAAGAAAAAAAGAAGTTGAGCTGCTGAAGTTCAGCTTTAGATTTTCTTGTAGGCTGATCCCAGGACAAGACACTCACCCTTGCTGTTACCGTCTTCAGGATGGTGTTTACCTTGGGAGGCAGCTGGGGATTAATTTATACTTGTTCCTTGCTGTGCTAAGTGTTCTCTTTTAAAACGTGTGCCTTTCACCTGTGGTGTTCAGCACGTGAATTGTTACACGCAGAATATGGGAAATTAATTTATTTTGAGAAATTACATAAGAACTCGTATTTGAGACTTGCATTTTAAGTTATTTGAGCTTGAGTTCCATACAGACACAAACTCAGCCAGTTATGATTTTACAGTTTTCAATCTATTTGATATGTATATTGTTCACCTGTTTCATATTTGGCTTGTTCAGAGTTTGGGTATTAAATAGAGTATACTCTATCATTATAAATACAATACACTCAGTCATTATTTGGTGTGAGGTTCTTCTCTACATCATTTTGCCTTTACTTTCTAAATTCTCATAACCATGCTATGTTTTCTTTCTAGGTAAGAAATGTACTAAAACTCTTGGAGAATCCATTCCAAGAAGCAGAAGGCGTCAGGGAGGTAAAGGAAGATGCAGAAGAGGAGGGAGCAACTGCTACAGCAGCTGCTTGTGCTCAGGAGACCAGAAGCAGACTACCATACTGCAGTAAACCTCCGCTGTGGGCTTCTGAGCTCTGTGTTACATGATCTTCGTAACTGCCTTGTTTTATTTTTTGCTGTGAACTGAAGACTCTGATCCTCCTTCAGCAGCGAAGAATTGAGCAAGGCAAACAGCAAAGTGCTATGAAGTTATTGAAACAACCCTGCATTTGGATGCACCTGCAGCAGTCCTCAGCTGTGCTTAATTTGAAGCGATTGTGGATCACTGAAACCAGCCAATGACAATCAACAGTCCGTACTCGTCAGTAATTTGAATGTTTTGAGACCTAAAGTCTTCATTCATATCGCACTGCAAGTAAAGAGCAATATTTTACGTTGAGGCAGGCTGGATTTTGAACATCCAAATGGAGTTGTTGTTATGTGAAGACAAAAATAGCAAGTCAGGAAACTGATCTGTTTTTGTCTGATGTCTTAACTAATAGCACTTCTAACATTTACTTACTGCTTTCTCTATGCAGGGACTTCTGGTCCTCTTTAATGGAGGAATAGATTCAGTGTTGCTTGTTTTAAGCTGTTTCATTTAATTCAGTAGTTCATTTCTTGTGAACCTCCAGAATGATATTTACCTATTTTTAGAGAATTTGTGCAGGCCGGGGTTTGGGGGCAGCAATTGAATGTGGTGTGGTTTTTGTTTTTAATACAATAAGAGCAGAATTAAGGGATACTATATTTATTTGCACTTGAAAATCAGGGTGGTAAGGTTTCTTCAGGTTGTGTATGTTTGCATACAACACGTGTAAATATTTACTAAAATCATGGGGGCAGCTTGTAAGCCAATTGACTTGGGCAAGGTCAGTTTGCCAAATTAGTGTGAACCTTAAACTACGCAGTGCTCAGATCCAGGTTCAGTGTCTGTCTGTTTGTGTGCTCTTTACAGAGCCTCCTTGCAGAAGCGGCGTGTGAGGGGGGTTCCTGTCGCTCCCACTGGTCGGTGGGAGCCTCCCCCTCCTGCTCTGGTCTCGTACCCCTTAGGTTGCTGCCGTGGTCTTTGAAAATCTTTAGGCTGAAAGCTGCCCTTCAGGGATGTGCTGTTTGAGCTTGTGTAAAAGATCGTAGAGGCTGAGGGAGGAGGATGGGAGCTGCCCTGCTTGCAAGTTACTTATTGATAGTGGTTCAGCTGAGGTTTCAGGGGAAAGTTGGTTGCCTTTATTGCTACATCAGCACAAAAAAGTTGTTGTGTAGTTAGCTATTACTTCGCTTTCTGAACTTCTTTCTAAGGGACTCTATTACTGGTTCAGAAGCCTGAAATCTTGGGAAAAAATTTGGTTTAATGCAAAGGTTTCTCTTTTCCAAAGAGCCCACCATTTTACACTGTGAGTTTAAGTGTACTCTAGTAGATTCTTCCTCCAGACCTCTGCGAGCTTGGGATTAGCTCAGGTTGAATTGTGCTCTTTTAAGTCTTCCTCAAAAAACAAGCTATCAAAAACCAGGGAGAACAGTTGGGCTACTGCTTATTCATCATTACTAATAATCAGTCTGTTCTCCTTGCTGCCACAGTACATAGGTGATGCTTGGAATGTAAACATTCCTTCTGTCTTGCCTTTGACTTGGAGAAACTGATCCATCAAGATGAGCTCTGGGCTGATTCTGTTTCTCAATTTATATCTTTCATTTTGGGAGGCAGAGGGGGACAGTGTTTTGGAGGAGCTCTGCCAAAGCTTTTGTCTTAACAGAATGGTCTAAATGTTAATGATATTACACCATACTTAAGGGACTGAGTGCTTTTTACAGAATTCTGATAGGAATTTGGGGGGTTTGAGTGGATCTCTATTCGTAAAGGTATGGAGAAGCAGAATGATATTATAGCCATGTGTTTGGACATAGGAGAACTTGAATTAACTACCAAATTATTTTGCACCTCTAGTGCCAGAATCATGGAGATAAGAGATACTTAGAAATAATTTGCTAGCAATTTTATCCTTAAAAAGGGAAATTGAATGTAGCAGTGAGGAATGAAAATGCGGTGTCATTTCCTGCTGAATACATTCTTTGCTTACATATAGATCATGTGCAAGAGGTCTAGAAAGCCTGAAATGATGACTGCAGACCCTTGGGGTGCCACTCTGAAGTTGTATTTGTAATGGATGTGGTATGTTCACCGACTGGTAGAACTACAGAGAGGGAATTGTCGTGGTGGAGCTGCGCTGACACCCAGCTGCTGGCTTCCCCCGTGCGGGCAGTAACAGCGATGCTCTGTGTTTGAAGCAACGTGATGAGCAGAAGCCAAGGGGAATCCTTGTGCTCTGCTCGTGCCCTCTTTCCAAAGGCAGACAGTAGTTTCAGCTCTGATGATAGCGAGTTTCTTCTGTTGTTCTTCCTGGAGCAGTGTGGAAGCAGGAGGTTGTTGAGAACAATTCGACCAAATTTTGTCCAGGTAAGAACTTTATCTCTTAGCTCCGTTCTTCAGAGAGAAGGGAATACAGCTTGTAACATTTGGGAGTCTAAATACTTGAATCGTAAATTGCTGCTTGATTTTTACAGCTTGTATTTGCAATAGGTAACCCTGAAAATATTATTTCTTATTGGTCAAATATTCTGCTTGTATAAAAGCCACGGACTTGTGCTCAAATGAATTGGTGACTTTTTGCATCCACAGCTTTCTGTGGAAGCACTTGATCAGACTTGGTCTGCGGCTGACCCACAGCCTGAGCTGCCCTTGCATAAAAGCAAGTGGTGCCCAGGTTACAAAACTGAAATGAGAAGCTTTTGGAGACGTGTCTGGATGGTCTCATGTGGTGGTGGGACTCCAAGCATGACTTCTTAAGATTTCACCATAACTCTGCTTCATGAGCTTGAAAATCAAAAATTGCTGAATGTTTTATTGTCGGCTCTCACTTTGGAATGTTTTGTGTTGGGTTGTTTTTGGTTTTTTTTCTTTCAAACAAGTGCTATGGCTTTGATTCTTTTATTAAAAAAATAAAAAACGCAATTTTAGTAATCTTGTTCGTGCCTGTTTCCTGGAAGAGGTTTGCTGTGAACCACACTGTTCTGCAGACTTCATTCTGTACAAGTATTTGCTCTGTGTTAGTATCAGATGGCCAGGTCGTATCACAGAAACCTCACTTTTGCAGTGTTTTTGCAGTGTTTTCTGAGGACTGAACTATTCCAGGTGTGGTCTGTGAATTACCCCGATGCCTCAGCAGGGATTCTGGCAGCACGCGTGGAGCGAGGTAAGGACCCGCACTGTTTTTGGAGAGAAACCTCCCTCTTAGTTACTGGGCCATAAGACCCGTGTGCTGACACCTCTCTAATTGCAGCGATGCAGGGCCCAGAGGCTCAGGAGGCTGCTCTTGGGTGAGGATCACTCTCCACAGGGAGTTACTGGGGGAGCCAAGGGGTTTGTGTAGTCCCACACCTGGCTGCAAATGGACTCCTTGTTTTGCTTTGCTTGTGTGGCTTTTGCTTTAATTACTAAACTATAAAAGCAGCAGTTGCTCTCAGCTGTATGAACAGGTTGTGTTCCTCTCCCCCCTGCCTTTAGCACCTCTCTTCTCCCCCACCCCAGGTGAGCCTCACAGCTGATGGAGGAGCTGCCCCGTGGTGTGGGACAGGTACCAGGGCACAGACACCAAGGGAGGGCAGGGGTGGTGAGAAACTGCCAAACAGCTGCGAGCACAGACTGCCTTTTCCAACCCCGTCCGTAATAAACAACCAATCATTCAGTTTTGACAGTAACTGCCTAATTAACAGGGGAGCAGAAATCCAAAGGGAAATATCAGGTTTATCTGACTGCAGTCAAGGCAGGCAAAGAACGTGAGGGTCTGCACCCTTCCTCCCCCCCTTCCGCAGGGACACCTGGAGCCCAGGCTGAAAGCAGCAGCATTTTTGGCAGACCAAGCTGACCTGCAAACCTTATCTCATGTGTCTTCTATTCCACAGCTGAGTTAAGGAAGAAGAAATTAGCATTTTAATAACACAGTAGAACAATAGATAGTTTAAATTGATATTGAAATAGCATTTGTTTCCTTTTTTTTTTTTTTAAAGTTTTGCAAAGAAAGGTAAGTAATGTTACCAGTTTTCAGGTGGAGGAGCTGAAGCACAGAGAGATGAAGTGATTTTGCTGCTGATGGGGCAGCAGTGTAGGACAGCTGCCTCTGACCAGCCCCATACACTGGAGGCCGAGCTGGCTGAGGGCACTTCGCCCTCCCACCTTTAATTAGGAGTTAATTAGTTTAATTAGGAGTGCCACAATTTGCATCAAAATTCTCATTTGTAGGTGTTGCTGGGTGACTTTCAGTCCACTGCACCCAAAAGTTTTACTGTCCAGAAAAGCAAGGAGCTACTGCAACCATTTCTATACTGAAGTGCTCTTAGAACACCAGAGTTGAAAACACAAATTAGTTTTTCTAGTTTGAGGTTGTTCTTGCTCTTTCCAAACTGCCCTTTCCACACAGGCAGTTTGTCCAAAGCAAAGTTAATTGTGCAGTGTGTGGATGGGATGGAGTTAACTTTCTTCACAGGAGCCTGTGCAGGGCTGTGTTTGGGATCTGCAGCCAGACCAGGCCGATAAGGGAGCCGTGTTTTGGCTGCTGCTGAGCCGTGCCAAGGCTCTCTCTTCCTCTCCCACTGCCCCTGCCCAGCTCGGGGGTGGGCAGAGCCAACCTGAACTGGCCAAGGGGCTATTCCATGCCATGTGCCATCACGGGCAGAGATAAAAATGGGGGGTGGGGGTGTTCTTAATTTCCATACTTTGCTCCCATTTTTTTTTCTAAAGCTTTTTGTCTGCAAGGAAGCAGTTCCATCCCTGCAAGCCTGCACCTGAAGCCCTAACTTCGCTGCTGGATTTTTCACGCGATTCATCAAAAAGGATGAATTTGGTAAAATGGCCAGAGCTGGGTGTGAGGACAGGAAGGTAGGTGAGGCAAACTCCAACAGCAGCATTTAACCTGACACAAAAGGATCACAGACCAGCTCAGACTAGAATGGATCTCTGGAGATATCTAATCGTAACTCTCAATTTGAAAATAACACATCAAGTAGGTGTTTATGTCTGTGAATGTTTGTACCTCATACTCATCTCTCAAGAGTTTTAGAAAGTATCTATTAATTTATTTCACATATGTGTATTTACATTGGAGGAAATTCACAACACTGAAAATACAACATTTACACATTCACAGATGTACAGTTTTGCACGCTCTCCCCTGTTAAGATCTTTTCTATCTTTGCAATAATGACAACATCAATTCTCAGCAGGTCAAAAAACTGGTAGGTGTGGTGGTTTTTAAGCAGCATCATTCTCTGTAGGTGGTGGTTATATACTTCAAGCTAGTAGATGGCAGGTCATTTCACTGAAGAAAAATGCCTCTTGCATGGCATTCGCATAAGCTTCTATAAATCATAAGCATATGGGTTTATCTGTTTCTGTTTTACCATGCTCTCAGTGATACTTATATAGAGTTCAGTTATCCTTGTAGTAGTTATTGAAGTTGATTCGCAGTAGAAAGTCCTCCAAATGGGGTTGGTAGCCTCTATTTACAAGCTTTGTTACCACTGGAAGAAAAACAAAAACTAAAATAAGCTTCAACTAAGATTAGTATTCTACAGTCAGCCTTGACAGTAGCTGTGCGTTTTAACTTACTTAACCAAAAAAAAAAAAAAGCCTAATGCAGAAATCTGGAAACAAATGTCTTATTTTTGCATAAGAAAGGTTCAGTATCGCTTTCTGGAACTACAAAGTATTTCAAATAAGACGGAAGAGAAGGATTACGTGTCAGATCTAAGCGAAGCTGTGACATTCTAATACAGAAATGCTCTCTCAGTAAGAGGGTATGTTCTTATCGCAATGCCAACGGACCAGGAAGGCTGTTTAGGTCCTCTGGTGACCTCTGTGAAAGCAGCAGCTCTGCTGAAGTTTTCTTTAGCAAAGTCCATTGCAAGAAAGAAAAAAAACCAAAGAGAAATTCCTGGGACAAACATCCTCAGTCTCTATGAATGAACAAACCAACTGCTCTAAACAACCATCCTTAGTAACAGAGGAAGAAAGGCCAGAGGCACTCCCTGAGCTCATAACCATCCCATGCACTAGTACGAAGGGAAGGAGCAAGCAGCAGCAACATGCAAGGAAGAAGGGGGAGTGTACAGTTAGAAGTCAGGGCCTGAGCCAAAGCCATTGAAGTCCAGACCACTTTGTATTGGCTTTCAATGGATTCTGGATCAACCCACTGTGAAAGAGAGCATTTTACAACAGGTGGTGGCTGAAGGGACAAGTGTAGAGGAACAAGCACACATTTCTTTTGTAGTGCTTAATGAAGAGGGTGTAAAGAACTAGGTCACTCAGCAGTTTTTCCTTACGGAACGGTCTATTAATCTCTGTCCATGAAGCAACCATAGATCTCGTAGTATGGGCTTAGTTGGCTCCCAGAGATGTTCTGACTTCCTGCAGAATTTGGAAGCAGCCATTCTAACTCATCCTGAAATACCTGGGTTTGGTCCTTTGACACCACTTTTGGACACCCTTAAAGAATAAAAAGGGCAGCTCATTTCCTGAAGAATACAGTCTGACTAGAAAATATTCTAGAAAAATAGATCTAAGGAAAAAAAGTTGCTCTTCCTTCAGGATTTAAGAGATTCCTAAAAAACAAAAACAAACCAAAACCAAACCCCAGGAACCACCTTTGTACTCAGGGGAGAGATAAAGTAACTTCTACTAAAAACACAAGCAAGATCTGAAAGAGAAATGGAAAGAAAAGACAGATGAACCATTTCTTCACATTATAGGCTAAGCTGACAGGGAGAACAACTTCTATCATGTTAAAGGAAAGAACATTTGGCAAATGATCTGTGCAGTTGAAAATCACTTCCCTGGAGCAGTGGATATGAGCTCCACCTAGTGCTAGGAGGGTCTCGGAGCTTTAGGCCAAGAGGGGAATCAGAATTTTCAAATCTCGTAACAATGGTAATACTCAACTAATGCAGGTGTGTCTGAAGTTAGTTACTTCCAAGTGGCATCTAACTGTCTCTCATTGCGGCCAATAAAAAGTTCCAGAACTCAATTCCAGAGAAAAGAAAAATGTAAGCACATACATAGAGCTAAATACCAAATACTTATTTTGCAAATTAGCAAAAACTTATGGTCAGTTTGGGGGTATCTGTTAGATTTCTTGTGTGGGCGTTTTAACTGATGGATGTGCAGATCTTTGCAAACCACAATAATGCAGTTTTCATTTGGGAGCTACGTTTTCTAACACAGGCTAAGTACAGCCAAGGCATCTTCCTACTTTTACGTTACACTTCCAAAACCTCTTTGTAATTTTTTCAGTTGTCAGTCGACTTTTTCTTCTATCTAGTACGTAAGCAATTTCTTACCTTTGAACAAGAAGTGGGAGTAATACTTGAAGGTGTTGTAGGACTGCTGCATCAGCCCGAAGTTGGGGTGAACAGCCATTTGCTTCCCTGCGTCGAAGCTCCAGGCCTGGGAGATGAGCTGGCTGCGGAACTTCAAGATGAGGCTGAAGATGCTGTGGATAATGTTCATCACGGGGGCAGCCTTCTCTGTCAACAGACCCCTGACACAACAAGAGCAGCTTTAGAAATGCGGTTGACATAATTTATTGGTTGTAGGAAGAAAAATACAAGGGGCTGGGAGTCCTTTAAGTTTCCTCTTTAATTGCTTTTAAAAATAAATCCACAAAGCTGCAGTCAAATGTAATTGTGATTTTAAAATAGGTGCCTAAACCTAACATAATTTGCTTGCACTTCCAAGAAACTGCTATTTGTATTGATGTATCTTATTTCTAGAAAGACATCTGCAGTTGCAAAAGAGATTACATTTAAGAACTTTATCATGCTCTGAGTTTCCTTAAACTGTAATCCCCTCTCATCCCATCACCTGGTATCCAGACAGCAGCTATAGCCAAGTGTTTTCTTATTAAAACTGAAAAGGAGAGACATGAAAGGGCAGATTTCTTTTCTTGTTTATAATTTCTGTTCTTTATCATCTCTTCTCCCTCCATCTCCCCACTTTATGACTCCCCTTTATACCATTTAAGAAAAAAAACAAATAAACCCAGTCTCCTCTCCTCTTATTCACACCACCTTTCTGCCTCAGTAACCAAAGGGCTAAGAGCTCGTGATTCCTACAAGAGAGATGTCTCCTGCACCGTTCATAAATCTGGACAGAGGTCACATAAGTTCCTTCAAAGTCCAGTCCTGGTCACTGCACATATGAATGTATATGTATCACTATACACATGAATGTATAAAATGTATTACTGTATAAAAGAAGCATTTTACAATCCTTGAGAGAGGCCAGCACTACTCATGCTGAATGAAAGAGCGTTCATTTAGAAAGGCCATGACAAAGGTGGGATGAAAGAAAAACAGAACCGTGGCAAGTGTGCCCTTGGTCTTCAGGTCAGAGCTGTCCTGAGTGGACTCGAAACTTGCAAAAGGAGGGTGAACAGGAGCTGGAGGCAGCTCCAAGGACTCTGGGGAGATGAAGAGGATGGGGAGCTGAGGAAAAGCATCGAAGCATAGACCTCATAACGTGCCATGAAGTTTGTTTCCCTTACTTAAACTTTCCTATGTAAAGATTAGTTTGAATGTCAGGTAGAAGTCATTTTTGCACAACTAGGTTAGGCTAGACTGGCAGTTCCATTAACTTAAATATATGAAGTGAAAATAAGTATGGTAGCTTGCCTGAAGATTGCTTTGTTGAGGTATTCAGCGTGTGTTCTGTGGATTTCTTCCAGGTTGCCTACAGAAGACAGTTTGTTTCCAAATTCACACCACGTAACGTGAAGAATCTGATTGGCAATATAACCTTGAATAACTTTGACAAAATGCTGCATTTCATGTTTATACAGCTGGAGCTGTCGGAACTGAACAGAATTTGATGCACTACTCACTAAAGCTGAAAACAAAAACAGGAATATATTATCATCAGCACCCACGGAGACTAACATCAGATTTTTACAAGAATGAAGGCTCCTGTCAGTAGAGCCTGTTTAAAATGCCAAGGAAGTTTCTTTAAAAACTGTGGCTCTTGAATTTTGACAAGACTGTCTATAAGCAATTGTCTATCACAGGGTGCTAAAAGCATTTCAAACAGGACACTCTCCAGGTCACTCATGACACTTACCAGTGCGTTTTAAGTGAAACCAAACGTCCTTGAGAGTCCACACCATGTGCTTCAGCTGAAGCAAAAAGGAGAAGATCTTGTTGTATTTATTCATGCAGCTCTCAGTAATGACAATGTTCAGAGGCCAGTCAACCTAGAAGAAAGAACAGCGCTGATCATACTACATTTCTGTGTGAGAAATTAGAAGAATATTTCAGATATTTCAGGGCCATACAAATTAATATAAGTATTTTAAGAATGTAATGCAATGGCCAGGCTCAATAAAGCCTGTAATTTACATTACACAATTTTTTAGGCATTCCACTATTAAGAACATACTCACTCTACCATGGTACACAAGAGCCATGGTATAACTGCAGTACTACAACCTTTCTCTGTGTTTTCTTACCTTGTACCTCAGCTCTAAGCAACTCAGAGCATCGGGCGCGTTGGGCTTGAACGCTTCTGGCAGGTATTTGAGGGCAAAAGAAAGATTGGAAGCAAGCTGGGTGTCACCATGAAGACTGTACTGTAGGGCTTTATTTAGGATAGAATTAAGAACCAGTGGATTCAGTAATTCACCAGGTGTTTGTCCTGATCCAAGCTAGGGGTAAAAAAAACCAAAAATCCTAGTTACACAGTATTAATAAAGAGTCTTGCCTCCTGGACACAGGTGAATTAAAACAGAATGGTAAAGGGGTGACAATCCTGCCTTGCTACACCATGCTGACTGCAAGTTTCTACTTCTGCTGTAGGGATGCATGAACAGCATAGCAAGTGACTTCTGAACTGTTTGCTGGTCACAGCACGAAGGTAATCTCATTCCTGTGCTGTGCTGGACTGCAGTTTGCTGTGGCTCAGGAGCTGGTACACCTCCCTGCTGCAGGGATACAGCCTTCCGGCTTTAGCGGGGCAGGAAGCCAGCGACAGGACTGGTGTGATCTACCTGACTCCAACCTGCCTGTCTCATCAACCCAGCACCCTCAGGGGTTTACAGATAAAGGCACTCATCGAGCCTAAATCCCCAAGTGCTTTCCCTAGTTGGGTCTGGAGCATTCTTAGGATTCATGGAAATGCATCAACCATCCTACAGCCAGGTATCCCCGCTGGCAACCAGCTACATTAACCTGGGCTGTCCCTCCTACCTCGCTGTCTTCCTCACAAACACAGAGGTAAGTCATCAAAATACTGTCTCACCAGAGGGCCCGGTGCTCTCTTCAGATGCCCTCCCCTCTGCTCTATGGGATATTTGAGGTAGGAGTAGGTATTTTGCAACCCAGGCCTTTTCACTGGATTTTAGCAAATGGCAACAGGCTCTCCCAGCCTTGCTGCCAGCAGATGGGAGGGGACAGAGCATCAGGGCAGCAGTTTTCACAGAAAAAAGTGAAATACCCTTCCATGACTGTGTATCTGTCAAAGCCTGAAATTATTATTTTCAATGCGCCAAATCCTTTTACTCTCTCTACTGCTGGGATAAGAAGTAGAAAATACAGCTCTCTTCCTTGGGATTTCCTTGGGCATTGCCATCCCTTCCAAGCAAACGCCTTCTTTTGCCTCAGCCCGAACAACACTAATGGAACTCCTTGCTAAGACTTCCCAACATGGCACAAAAGAGGAAAACAGCACAAGCCCGGATTCTGATTCACACCATTCCCTCATTCCCATCCAAATTAATCCAGAGGTGCCAAGCTAAAGCAGACAACCCATAAGCAAGGGTTAAGACAACACAGCAAATACCTTCTCAAACAACAGGTCGCTGAGTGACTGAGCAAACTCCCCATCTTCCATTAGCAAAAAGTGTCTCAGTGCTTCAAAATGCTTCTCCACATTCAGTTCCACAAAGTAGTAATCAACTATTGCTTTGTTCACAAGAGAGACACTAAGAATAAAAAACACAGAAAAGGTATGATTCTTACAAGCAACTCCTTCTTCACTGTTAACATTCAGCTGTGGCTACATCAGATTAATGCTCCAGTACTTAACTTCGATATCCAAGGCAGGATGATATTCACATAAACAAAAAAAACAAAGAGACAAAAGAAATCTTCATCCAGAATATATCAGAATTAAAACCTATCACTTCATATAACTGGGTTTTGAACAGTACTGTGGAAGTATTTTAAGGCTGGCTACATACAATGATTTTTAGAACACGCTGCTGGGCCCAGAGTAACATTATACCAACAGCCTTCTGTCTTATCTCTGTCACCTACACAAACAGATTAAGATAGATTATTAAATCCCTGAGAAGAATATGCTAATTGGTAAAGCTCTGACACTAGATATTGAGGGCAGGTCTATATTAAAGCGTAGTAGCATATGCTACATAGTGTAGGCATTCAAGCTAGCCCTAAATAATTTAACATGCTGAGCTCTGCCAGCACACAGCTCAGGGTTGCTTGCCTTGCTCTGCTGAATACATGAATCTGTACACAGATTGTGCTGGTGGCCAATCTGGACATTTAAAACTAAGATAATTAAATCTTTCTACATCGCACCAAACTTTGCATATAGCATACTCACAGTTAATAAATGGAAATCCAAACTTACAAGAAAGTAGATTCCAGAACACTTCAATACATCTGTGAGTACATGTTGCCATGACAGAAGCTAAGCTTGTAGAGTAACAAAAATTTTCTTTAAAATACCATTAGATATACTAATAAAATGCTCCAACATATATGCGGTTTCCCTATATATTCCAGTAGTAAGAACAGCTTCTATTTAACTTCAAAACAGCCTTGAAGCTGGAGTTCCCACAGAAACATAAAATATATCCTTATCAAGATGCATGACTTTTACATAATTAAAAAATTTTTCTTTTTTCCCCTTTATCTTTGATCTGCCAAATAAAAACTAGCACAAACACCATAAATAATACACTTTCTTTTTAAAAAAACAAGGAAATCAATGGTGTCAAAACTACTGTTGCAAAATCCACAAGCCTACGAGCAAACGCTTCCCTCCAAGTCCTTGTATTTCAAATAGACCTTCACATTTTTAATTTATACATAAAAATATAAGCTTGTATATTTATAAGGTAAGTATAAAAGGTAGATCTGAACTTTCTAGTCAGGAATGGACCATCTCTGGGAGCAAAGAGAAAATTAAAGAGAACAGGTCTATGTGCAATTCTTGTCTCAAAAAAGAACTAATAAAGAACATGACATTTCTACCACACTCACTGAGATACAAGAGGAGCAGTAATAGACCGCTTCATCAGCACTGGCAGCGACAGGAGCTCGCTGAGCTGCACGGCCGTTTCATCCGTCGCTGACTGCACCACAGGGTCCACGGGGAAAGTGTACGATCTCGGGATCACGTGATGCAAGAGATGGGACACTGGCAGTTCTGCTACATTTCAAAATATACAAACACTGTATGTTATTATATTTAAGCAATTTGATAATCTGTTTCTATTAAACTCTACAACCTCCTCTAGATTAGAAAATCATAATGTGTCAAAATGTATTTCGCATCTTTGTGCCTAGAAAGAAATTGTTTGGCTGCTGCAGATCATAGTATTGGTAATTTACTGGCAATTCTGGTATTTTTTCTGGCACTCAGCTTTCTTGCTCAAGTTTACCACATCTTCTATTAATTTATGGTTCCAACAGTTCTACTCACACATCAAATCATAACTATCTTGATATTTTTCAATACAGTACTGATCCGATAAGGCTTTCAAATAAGCTTGTTCTTTCTTCCACGTATCTTCCTCTCCCCCTTCCTCCTCCTTAGGCTTGGGAGCATCAGCTTCAGACAATAAGGTTTCCTGCGTCACAGTATCTTGTGGCATTGCTTTTTCAGTTCCTTCTACCTAAAAAAAACAAACGGACAAATTCTATGAGAGATGCTGACTTTGTCTCCTCACACGTGATGTGTTTTTACAAGGTAACTGACTGGTTGTTCCAACTGAAAATAAAAGACCTTACTGACCTGTACTTGTCTGACATGTAAAAATGATATGGTATTGCAGTGACTGCTAGATCAGGGCAGAAACTTAGTACCTTAACTACCCGTGTTCTTAATCCTTTGAAGGAAAAGGAAGTCTTCTCAACAAATACTTTGTTTCTTACCTGTAAGTTCTGTGAGGAATCTGGAGAAGGGTCCTTGTTGACCACATCTGCAATTACTGTAATTACAAATAAATTAAAGAAAGCATGTACTTAGACCTGCATATAATACATAGTTCATACTTCAGATCTGCTCCCAAAGTTCTTCAAATTTTCTCTGTAGGCTATCACAGAAAAAAACATCCCCATAACAGTCCCTCCCCATAGTCCCACCCAGGTACTTTTATGCACATTCTCCACTTGAGATCACACAAGGTCCTGTTTCATGAAGTTTCAGACCAGGATTTTTTAATGCTGTTTCTTATACATAGGAGACAAGATTAAGCTCAAATTCTCTCCTCTGAATTCTAACAGTCTCCAAAAAGTTATGCAAGGAATTAAGCAGTAAGTACCCATTTTGAAAATAAACATTTATAGTTACTTTCATAAGCCCTTAAACAAATGCTGAATAATAAACTTAATTTTATTTTACCTTCTTGTTTCTCTTCCATTGTATTTTCTTTTTTGTCATCTTTAGTATTAGCATCAGGAAAGACTGGAACACTGTCAGATGACTGTGATTGTGGTAAAGTCTTCTCCTGAGCTTGTGATGGTTTTGCCTCCTTTCTGCTCCCTTCAGCCGGAGGTAATTCTTCACTGTACAGAAGTGTCTGAACTGTGGAGTCAGATGAAGGACCTGAAATGGTTTTACGATGAGGTATTGGATCATCTTCTGTGGATGGGGCCCACTTCCCTATTTGGATGCTTGACTGGGATGCGTGGCCAAATGGGCTCCAACGAGATTTCAAAGGCTCTGTGTCTGAAACCAGTTCTCCAATTTTGATGTGTGACTGTGAAGCATGCCCATGGACGTTCCAACGAGGTCTAGCTGAAACCACCTCTGACACGTTTTCACCAATCTTGATATTGGCATCAGATGCATGACCATGGATGTTCCATCGAGGTCTTGTAGGAGCTACATTTGACACATACTCTCCAATCTTAATGTTGGCTTCCGAAGCATGTCCATGAATATTCCACCTAGGCCTTGAGGGCTCTACCTCTGAAGCGTATTCCCCAATTTTAATATGGGCTTCAGAAACATGCCCATGAATATTCCATCGGGGTCGGCTGGGTTCAACTTCAGAAGTATAGCTGCTGATTTCTATATGGGAGTCTGAAGAATGCCCATAAGGACTTGAACGTGGCTGGTAAGTGTCCACATGAGGAACGTATTCTCCCACTCTAATGCTGGCATCAGATGCATGTCCATGAATATTCCACCGAGGCCTTCTGTACTCCACATCAAATACATTTTCTCCAACTCTAACATGTCCCTGCCAAGCTGCAGATGGTCTGAGAACTGTATTAAAATCATACTCGTTTTGCTGATGCAATGCTGCATTGTCTTCTCCTCCCAGTGCTCCTCTCAAGACTGGCTGATTTTCACTTACTTGAGAAGTCTCAGAAAGATCCGAGCTAATATTTCGGAACGCCTCATCTAGCAAAGATCCTTGTATGCTAATGGCAACAGGCTGTTCTTCTTGTGGCTTTGATAAGAAATCTTCTATATTCACATTGGATTCAGGCATGGAATCAGCACTGTACAAAGGACTGCATACTTTCTCTGAACTCTGGAGGCTGCTTTCAGATCCTGCTGCTTCAGGCTGATCAGCGTGATTATTTGTTGGCTCTGGCACGGGCGGTGCTTCCTCAGCAGAAGCAGCACATTCCAGCCCAGGCTCAGGTTCTTTTCTGCCAACTGTCTCATCAGATTGCAGAGGTTTCACAGAAGACACCTAAAAAAAATAATAATTATTACACTGCAGGGCTAGTCACATAATCAAGCTACTTATTACGGCACCACTTTATTACAAGTAAGATTTAAAGTTTTCCAATTTTTCAGATGTACTACAAATAATGTGATAACTACTCACCCTGCTGTTAGAGTGAACCTTGTGCTTACCAAAGTGAAATGAACCATAAAATGAACACCCTTGAGGGAAACTTGGAACAGCAACATGGAATTTATGTAAGAAAATAAACTCACCTCTGAATGTGGACCTTTCACAACAGGGTTTTTGTCTAAAGCCAACTGGCACTGATTATAAGGAATAATATCTAATTTTCTCCTGTAGTTTCCATCTGGAAGTTTTTCAAGCATTTCCTGGGAGTAAAAATGACAAAACCAAAAGTCTTTAAGTACCAAGCACCACATTTTCTAAATTACATTTCTTAAATCTTTTCAGAAGATACCTCGATGCGTTTTTGATCTTCCAACAGAAACTTAAGACGGGCTGTTTCCAACTTGTGTCGCTGGATTTTCCATAACGCTCTTTGTTCCCTACGGGCTGCATCATCAGAAAGTTTGCTATAATGGTCAATTAATTCCTGCCTAAAGGAAAGTAAAAATAGAGCTACGTCACAGATTTTTTCATATTGATTTTCATCTTCTCATTTAAAGAGTAAGACCTTTTCAGCACTTCAGAACTGAGAAGCAATTTTTTAAAAGTAGAAGCCAGAGGCTTCAATCACAGGGAATAAACAGACAGAGAAAACAGGACTGTATTCTTAGTCAATATGTATTTCTATAACTATTCTTAGTAGGTCACTTACTTAAGTATTTTTAGATATAATAGAAGAAAGTGAAATACAACTAGATGCACAATAAGAGCAATTCAAATAATTACCAATATAACTCCTCCATCTGCTTTTTACTTCTGCTTTGACATATACGTGACTGGTTTTGCTGTGGGTTCAGCTTTTAATGTAGTTTTTTTTTTTTCCCTGAAATTCTGATCATTAGGGTTGGCACAAATCAGTGGGTCCCAGATTTTTGGGCCATTAACCATTCCTAAATCACAAAATTGCTCATAGATTACCAAAAATCCTTACATCCACCCTTTAACTGCAAGCATTACCTTGTAGAGTCTGAGAACTGCTGGAACCATAAACTTTAACATACAGTAATTTTTCCTGAGGTCTTTATGATGGTTTTGGAATATCTAAGTTTTGGGTGACTACTCAGATACATTTACCTTGCCTTCTTTTCCAGTTCTTCTTCTAAAGCTTTCAGTCTTTTCTCTCTCTCTCGGAGCTCTCGGGCGTAGCTGAAATCATCATCGATCTCCTCTTGCTTTATTGCAAGGCGACGCTGCGTAAATATTTAACACTTGTAAAGGCCACTCTCGGTACCAGCTGTAACACACACACCTGCAAGAAGTCCTTATTTGCACCCCGTGAGCTACTCTTTCAACTTCCGTACAATGAATCAAGACAACCTTTCAATTATTTGCCTAAGAAACACAGTTGGCCTTTAGAAACACACACAGAAATACCTCTTGGTCTTTTGCAAATTGCTCTTTCAGTTTCTGAAACTGTTCCCGTTTCTTTGCATCCAAAGCCATTCGTTCTGATATTTGTCGATCTGTTATTAAAATAAAGATATTGTTAGTTTACATTAACAAACCCACTAGAAAACACACGTAGCACCACCACAACTTACCATTAATGGCTTTTAGTACTTTGCTAACAGTTTCTCGAGCATGAACAATCAATTCTTGTTTGGCTATTTCCATGCGCAAATCCTAAAAAAAGAACCCAAACAAACAAAAACACAGGTGGGATTTTTTTCTATTATTTTAGACTTGCAAATACACTGCTGCAAAGAGAGGTGCACGCTTAATAATGCTTATTAATCTGTGATTACAGTACAGAAATATGAATAAAGCAATTAATTAAATGGAAAGACTATAAAAAAATATTGAAAGTTAATACTCTAGACCTTACAACAAACCAGATCCATCCGATACATACACTATATTGATGGCATCTGAAAGATAGAAGTCTCTTTATAACTAAAAGAGTTCAGAAAAAAACAATTAGCTATGCAAATTACAAAAAAGAGTTCTATTTGGTTACTAATTAGTTTGTCGCCTGTGAAAATTAGGATCTAACAATCTTTTCAGTACTTTTCAGTAGGAGGGCAAATCTGCTGCTGCAAAGAACTAAGAGGGAAATCCAAAACTAATTTAATGCACGGCAACAAATGACACCACACCACCTAGACTTTTAAAAGCTGTATTAAATAAATGTATTTGCTGTGGTAACAATTCAAACAGCAATTGACCAATGAAAAAATTCCCACCAAAATTACAAATTCTTTCAAAGTTATAACAAAAATGAAAAATGAGTATTGAAAAAATCTCCCAACAATAAAGTCTTTATTCTTTTATTCATTTACCTTTTCCTCCTTGCTTATGGAACTGTATCGGGCAATTCTTTCCATTCGACCCACATACACTGCACAATCTCTCTCTATTTCTTTCAGTTCCTCAAGTGAAAAGATAACTGAAATCCGGGGAACAGGTATATCTGACCAACATATATAATGCTGAAAAATGAGAAAAATGAGAAATTTCCTTTTAAACACATATTTTTAATTTTAAAATGTTAGATTATGAACTCACGTTATGGTTTTTTTAGTTTAATTTTTAGCAATGCTTCAAGATACTGAAAAAGGATCTAAAATTTTTATTAATATCATCAGGTTTAGCACTGTACCACTCAAAGTAGCAGACAGAGGTATAATGTTCCAGACCCTGGATCACAGGTCAAATTCTCAGGGTCCCACTGAATTCTTTCCCACTGAATTGGAGAGGAATCTGATACATGCATTTATACTAGTCATGCTCTCAATGCCTTAAGTTTTGCTTTTCTGAATATCCAAATTAACTGAGCCTGAGTAACTCAGTGCATCTCTCCTATCAAAAGTTAAGTTTTGCTCACCTATATCCCCCACTGATCCCCACTTAATAGGAACTGTCTGGAACACAACTAACACACACCTACAGGAGAGAGCTCTACACAAGACATAATTCTCAAAAATATGGCCAGTGCACATCACAGAGTGCCTGTTCTCTAAGCTAAGTATCTGAGGTCTTTCTGCTTCACCCCAGCGCCCCTGAATCTCTGAAGCTGTTCTATGTAGATAACAGGTAAGTGAGCTTTAAAAAAGTTTAAAAAAAAGAGCACACAAGCATGGTCAGAAAGCTGAGTTCCTGGGACTGTATTTAGCCCCAGCAAACGGGAAGAGTCAGCTGTTTAGGACGTTATCAGAGACAGGATGAAATGTGACTGGCACACTCACACAGATGGAAGAGGATTGAACCCAGGTGCCCCACATCCTGGGGGAAGGTTCTATCTATTAAGATACTGTATTAGTGACTGCTAAAGCTGTAATTTACAATAGAAATAATGGCTGACACTGTTTATAAAAAGACCAGTACTACCAGCACGCACGAGTCATGTTTTGAGAATGCTTATCAGAACAGACTCAGGAGAGCCTCGGAGGGTCATCTCATTTGAGATGTTAGGCTTATGCCTGACAGCAGGTATCTGACACTGAGCTGCTCAGCTGTGTCAACACCAGGCAGCTCTGATCTTAAAGAGACTACTAGTCACTTGGGAAAGAGCACCTATAGACTACACACACCTCTGTGGTTGCTTCAACTGTTAGACATATACAGAGAAAAGGGAAGACACAAAATAGCTTAACATGTTTTTCTTATCAAGGACAAGACTCGTTCTGCAAAATATGAATAAACAGCACTATTTAAGCACTTCTTGGAAATGTAGTGGTAGAGCTGAAATATGAGGGCTATGCAGGACTGAATCAAAACCTGGTGAGGCATCTTTAAACCAAAAAATAGCAGTGTGGGTTGTGTGAAAAATGGAAGGCACTTGTTTGGACACCTCTAACATTTCTGCTTTCAATACAAAAGAAAAGAAGAAATACAGCACGTGCACTGGATACAATAAATTTGATGCTGTTAAAAATTTTGTATTTCTGCAGTGTTTGCAATTAGAATGGATAATCAACTAATGAGTATCTGAGACCAAGTAACTCCCTCTCATGAATCAACATTCTACTCATGCAATACCAGTTTTCAATAATGGAGCAAACTTGCTAAAAGCCTAGAAACTTGGTTTAGAGAGACATAATTTTCTCAATGCAATAGGAAGGAACCAAACCAAAACTTACCCGAGGACAGCACAATTTCAGCAAGTTTATGGTTTTCCCACATATGTATACATCATTAGCAATATGTTTAAGAAATACAGGGACACAATCTTCAACTTCTTTTGAAATCAAAACATAACCATGAGTCCAGTAATGTTTATCTACATATCAAACAAAAAGATGAGAGCATGTATTTTTAATTATTTAATTAACAGCACAAATTATATAAATTAGAAATGCTCCATATAAATACTGTACCTCTGAAACAAAGATAATCCTCATTCACCTGGATCATAAATTCTCCATAAACATCTCTAAATACACCACTGTATACCCAATCGTAGATAAATCTAAAAAAAATAAATATATAATTGTACAATATTCAAAATCAATCCTCTCACCTTCTCAACTTTATTAAAATCAAACAGTATGTTCTTTACATCAAAACACAGAATATAGGCAGGATAAAAACCAGCAATTAAGTGCTGTCACACTGATGTTTAAAGATACACACAGGATTGTGTCTCTACATTTTTCTTAAACCATCTCTATATGGAACATTTCAGTGATAATTAGTTAAGATGAAAGAACATTGCCCTAATTAAAACAACCTTTTTATTTCTGTATATTAATTTACCAAGTATATATTAAAATTTTCTAGAAATCTTTGCAGCACTTCAATAGCATGGGATCAGATAAGCAGGAAGGATTTATTTTAAAGAGAGGAAACTTAGGCAGGGAGAAACTGAAAGAGTATAAAACAAAGATGCAACACCAAGCACTTTTTTCCCAGACCTAGAGACATTTTTAATATACAAGAATATTTTGGAATATTTATTCATACTTTTCCATATGCCTCTGTGAAGCCAAACTTTTGAAGAAATAAAAAAATACCTAGTTATCTGAAGCCATAGATAAAAAGGCTGGAAGCAGCTTGAATCTAATCTTTTCTTTTCTTACTAGCTGCAATATTGCTTCTAGACATTAGGTCAGTGTAACAAACAGGAAGCATTTAGCACAAGAAACACTGTTCAATTTTAAGGTTGTAAGTAAGAAGTTAAGAACTTTTGAAGTGGTAAACCTGATGTTTCTATGATTTATTTGAGCAACAACTTCTATTACTTAATTTCTTTCAGGTTAATAAATGAGTGGGATAATACTTTCTGCAGATAATGGACAAGACAGCCCTGAAGTACGATTGATGTCTTGATAGAGGTCTGCAACAAATTAAGGATTAAAAGCTTTATGTATCCCATACTAGTAAGCATACTTTCATATATTTTAGGTTCCTTGTGATGCCATGACATCCTGGCCCTTTCTATTTCAGAAACCTGACAGCCTTCTGTAAATTGCAGGGCAGGAGCTGTGAAGATATTTCAATGAGTCTTCTGGTAAATCTGAAATTAAATTTCTCCAAAGAACATTTAGTGTAGAAGAAAGAAAAAACAAGAAGGGTGGCCACGGGAGGAATCTTAAATTTAGAGCACTTTGACAGATTTTGGTTTTCTCTCTCTAGGATGACTACATCTGTGAAGTATCACTGTAAACTGATGATGGACTGCAGCTAAAACCCCTATAAATAGCTATTTAAAAAAATTTAGCATTTCTTCAAAGCCTATAAACTATCTATTTCCAAATTGATGTGCACTGCTTAACAAAACTGTTGCAATCCAAGGAACTCTATTTCCTATTGTTAGTTACAGCTACTTAATGAACAACAGGGTTTGTTTTTTTTTTTTATTTTTGCCCACAAGAAAAAGAGAGTGGAAATAAGCACAAACTTCCCCAGTTTGTGCAACACCACAAGAGAAACCTGTTAGTTGCCAGTTTCAGGGCTTTACTACAGGTATGAGAAGAAAAAAAGTAGAAGTTTATCTGAGTCTTACGAATTTCCAGTACCAGCAGCAAGAAGGAAGTCTTATTTACAGGTATTTATTTACCAATCTAGTCACATATAAAACACTTATGTTGTTACTGAGCTGGAGGAGAGAGGGAAAGGATTCAGCAAAATGAATTAATTTTAATACGTATTTTGCAGATACAACCACGTCTAATATTATCTCTGAAGATGTTAAAAGCCATTATTAAATTAGTGGAGTTACTGACTAGATTACTAATTCAGAACTGCTCTTAAACACAATTATGCAGAGAACAGTATGGACGCACCTTGTGTATGGTTCACAGCTTGTCTTCAACAAAGACAGAAGAACTGGATAATGCTCATTGCTGCAGTTGTTGAGAGCCTCTTTGTACAGATATGAAAGCAATTTAACACCCTAAAAAATTGGAAAATATTCTAATATTAGGGAACAAACTTCACTACAACTTTTATAACAAAAGACTCATAAATGCACAGCTGTACGTGTTTCCCTAGACAAAGAAGGCAGGATTGTTCAGCCCGGAGAGGAGAAGGCTCCAGGGAGACCTCATAGTGCCTTCAACACCTAAAGGGGGCCTACATGAGAGATGGGGAGGGACTCTTTATCAGGGACTGTAGTGATAGGACAAGGTGTAATGGTTTTAACCTGAAAGAGGGGAGATTTAGATTAGATATTAGGAAAAAATTCTTTACTGCGAGGGGCGTGAGACACTGGCACAGGTTGCCCAGAGAAGCTGTGGATGCCCCATCCCTGGAAGTGTTCAAGACCAGGCTGGATGGGGCTTTGAGCAACCTGGTCTACTGGGAGGTGTCCCTGCCCGTGGCAGGGAGGTTGGAACTAGATGATCTTTAAGGTCCCTTCCAACCCCCAAACTACCCTATGATTCAATGATTCACTTCCTCTAGCTATCTAGTGATCTAGTTAAGATCACTTTATCTGAGCAAGTTACCTCAAGCTCACATTATAGTCACTGCAGGGAAACAGGTATGTTTAGAGTTGGATTGATTTAACTTGCTACAAACATCTCCTTTAGACTGCAGTGAAATGCACTCCAAGGCTTATTTTGGGTCCTTTGTTTACTTTAGGAATTGAAAACACAGGACCATCTGGAGGAGGATCCTGGCACTGTAACTGGAGGTCCAAGGTCATATCTTTGGTAACAGAGACACTAAATATTTCATGTAAAATCCTACCTAATTTTGAACAATATTAACATTGTAACCCAAGCAAAACAAAAACATCAAATTAATTATCACCGTGGGAAATGAAGCACCAGCTCCACCACTGATCCCCAGCGTCGTTGTTCCTATGCCACAAAGTTCAGCTAAATACCTAAAAGACAATATTAAAACATATGTAACAATTTCAACCAGAAGTCTCTGAGATCACAGTAATAAACTTTGCTAAAGCTGAGTATCACACAAGAACCCTACTGTATCAGCTGAATGGTAACAGGGATAACAAAGAAACTGAATATAAAGACTTCACATGCTTTCCCTAGAATCTTCTGGATATAAAGAAATCTTTCTGTTAAAATAAAATACAGCAAAAATACTGAAAGACTGTGTAAGAATGCCTGTGTAATATTGTCTCTTTTAGTATATTTGAAGAAAGATCGCACTTTTTTCTGCTATGAAAGGCTTAAATATTTAATATTACTCTCTCACCTCAACTGACGACCTAATTTTCTGAAGAGAAAGCTGATCGTTAGGAGACTTAAAGTAGGAGGTGTTGACAAAACACAGGCTCGGTAATATTGCAGATACTTTCTCAGCCCACTTGTGAATGCCTAGTATCAACAGAAAATAAAAATCTTACTGTTAAAGCTGTTAATAACCTATCTACATCTCACATCAATTGCATCAGCACGAAAACAAACCTTTTACTAAAATAATTTGCATACACAGGTAAGAGGGAGTTGTATACCAAAGTGGAAAGTGAGAGTCCATGCCACTTCAGACACTCAAATTAGCCAGGTGACTCCTCTACACTCTTTACACACCGGATGCGTGGAGCCTGTACCCACACACAGTATCATAAAGTATCTTGGTTCAGCTTCTTTGAATTGCCCTTTGAGGAGCTCCTCGTTCTCCAACAGCTGTAATATGCATCTACAGAAACCTGTTTCCTTACTTTCATGCCTAAACTGGACACTGGAAAAAACTCATCTGGAATTTTGTCTATCAAGACAAGGAGAGAGACCTTCTTATTCATTTTCTGTTAACATTGTTGTAAATCTAATCTTCAGAAAGAATACATTTTCATAACCAATCCTAACTTCATTCTATGCAACAGGAAGAGATGAGATCACTTGATATTACACAGTGTATGTACAGTTCAGCATAATATACGCAGGACCCAAAGGGAAAATTTGCACTTAATTCTGAACTGAGAAAAAATTATTAAAGCTATTAAATGTCATATTTCCCTATTTCAGTGTTTATTTTTTAAAAATATATATATATAAATACTGTACGAAGAAATTTCTTGCATTTTAATTTTATACATCTTAATGTACAAATATACAAATTGCACTTCTGAGGACAAGGATCTGGGGGTCCTGGTGGGTAGTAAGCTATCCATGAGCCAGCAATGTGCCCTTGTTGCCAAGAGGGCCAATGGAATCCTGGGCTGCATAGGGAAGAGTGTGGCCAGCAGGTCAAGGGAGGTCATTCTCCCCCTCTACTCTGCACTGGTGAGGCCACAACTGGAATTCTGCATCCAGTTCTGGGCTCCCCAGTTCAAGAGGGACAGGGAACTACTGGAGAGAGTCCAGCGTAGGGCAACCAAGATGATTTGAGAACTGGAGCATCTCCCTTATGAGGGAAGGCTGAGAGAGCTGGGACTCTTTAGCCTGGAGACGAGAAGGCTGAGGGGAGACCTTACTAATGCTTGTAAGTATCTAAAGGGTGGTTTGAGGGAGGATGGAGCCAGACTCTTTTCAGTGGCTCCCAGGGACAGGACGAGGCAACGGGCACAAGCTGGAACATGGGAAGTTCCACTTAAATATGAGGAAGAAATTCTTTACGGTGAGGGTGACAGAGCCCTGGAACAGGCCGCCCAGGGAGGTTGTGGAGTCCCCTTCTCTGGAGATTTTCAAGACCCGCCTGGATGCAGTCCTGAGTGATGTGCTGTGGGCAATCCTGCTTTGGCAGAAGAGTTGGACCAGATGATCTCTAGAAGGCCCCTTCCAACTCCAACAATTCCGTGATTCCATGAAATATGTAATGTTTTTAAAACATCTAAAAATGGTATTACTTTAGTCCTCAATAGAACAACATGACTAAACAAATTACGCTTCAGAACTTTTACCATGTTTCAGTGCAAGCAAGCCCTTTGTCCCCAGAGCTGTGATTTAAAAGGAGTTGCACTGTTCATTGCTGACCTGGGATGAGCATTACACTTCAAATGCTTTGCAGTTTTGCAGAATGAAGAAATTTCAGCTTTACACGAAATCGAGATTACCTTCTCTACCCAAGATAATTGGCCATTAAATCTAGATTACTTAATCCAATTGTTTTACCTGAAACACAAGTCCTTTGCTGTATGAAGAATCTAAAACTGGCTGAAGAGAAAAACGACTTAGCCGTGTGTAATAGGTTCCATACTCTGCAACTTCTGAGAGCAGGTTGTGCATTGTCTCTGGTGAAGTTCCAGATACATATACTCCCTCCTTTATCACAAATGTCTGTGCAGCCTAAAAAGATACAGGAAGAAAAAAAAAAGCCAGATTAAAGTATTTCATAGCTGTATTCTGATTTAAAACAGCAAATTTTTATACACAAAAATAACAGCAGACAAAATTTTTCAGTTTAGATACTCTGGTGACTGAGACTATATAGTTAGGACAGTGTGATAAACTTATTAGATTGTAGCAAAAATTCAGGAGTGTGAATAGTATTTTCAAATATACAGAATAAGACTCATTATCTAATTCCTTAAAGAAAATCCAATCAACAAAACTATTTGCACATCTATTTTCAAGTAGTCATAAACGTATTTTCACTTGGAGGACTACAAATACTCCTAGCCTATTGCAATAACATCATTATTGCAATATATTGCCATTAGGTCACACTCAACTTTTTATCAGTATCCACAACTGCAAGATCTCAAGAGAAACTGAGAAAAGAGAAATGTATTGAAGAGGAAACATCTACAAAGAAAGAAAGAAAAAGACGCAACCAAGTGCAGTTAAAAATCTTCCATACCTGATTGAGTGAAAACGTAGTGGATACCACACCAATGAGGACATTCAAGACATCCTTAACCAGTTCAGGTTCTTTCATTAGCACGAGCTGTGGGAGCTGAAGTACAGTACTACTGAACAGTTGCAATTCCCCTTCTCGAAGTTTGTAAAACTTGTCAAAAGCTTCTCTCCCAGCTTCAGTAAGATATGGTTCCTCTTTTTTACCAGGTGGGCTGTGTCAGAGTAAACACAACATTATAAGGTGACTATATGAAAAGAAGGAAATGTATTTCCTAATGAAAAAAAGGCATTTCAGAATTTTACACAGCCAGTATTGACCACAGAGAAAGGCACTAGTAATGTAGTACATTGTCAAAGGAATGTGGATTCCGTCAATGAAACTCTAGCCCAAAATTAATACAGTTAAGAAATAGGTAGATAATTTGAACATCAGTTCAGAGACCAAAACCTTGACAGACAATTACCAGCTTCTTTCGTGGACTTCCCTGATGCAGTTTTCACATTAGGAAAATGAGGTCAATGTATACCAGGTTTCCAGGGTCCATGACTTGCATAATGACTTGTATTAACACATTTTAGCTCTTCCCAGTGAGGATTACTATCGACCTTCAAAATTCTTCAAAAATTCTGAATTCTAGTAGGTGTCAGGCATATGGTCTATATTTGTCTCTAAAGATCCCTACCATCTAAATGGCAGCAAGAAAAACTGTCTTTTGCTAGGAACAAAGCCAGAGTGTGCTTCAGTGGCTTTGAAAAATCAGATCAGGGAATTCCTGAGTTTCTGAGCTTCTCAGGCTCAGAGGTGAAAAAAAGACTGTATAACACTATAACAGACATGCTGCTAGATTATTACTTAAAATGACAGAAATCATACAGAGCCGTTTCTCCAAGAATCTGGCACACCGCTATTCATCGGGCATGTAAGGAAGATACCTGCCTTTTTTTTTTCCTTCCATTTTGGGGAAACTAAGAAGCTTTAACAAGACTATATAGAGCCTTCTCTCAGGAGATGCATCTTCTGCTCAACAGCCAAAAGAACTACAAGTCTAGCTACACCATCAAGAAGTCTGTTGTAACAATGTCCGATTTGGTTACAGAGAAGGAAAAGGAACATAATACTGTACAATACTGGGAGATATGGGTTTAATTATTCTAGTGCTCTACAACTACCACTTTCTTTTTTGAAACTGAAAATATGGAATCATTTTACACTGAGATAAATTGCAGAGTGCATTAGAAGTCATATTAGTTAGAAAAATGTTGCATTTCACACAAACAGCAAATGCTCCCATAATCCCTTCAGTGTTTTTGACAGAGATGACCTTGTTTTACCTCTTCCTGTGAAACAGCTGCAATCTAAGAACTAGACCTTTATTCCTTACTCAATCATTAATGCAGTATATTGAATTCTGTAAATTAAATATGAATGTTTCGCTATTTATACTAAGGTCACTCGTATCTAAGATGACATGCACCTTCATACATTTGCATATGAAGCATAGCAAGTTTGCCAGTAACATCAGACACATACTATCCAATTCTTTCCCAACATCTTCGTTTGCTGGGTCCATAGGTAAGCACTGCGTCCCACAGGTCTATGTCTGGAGTCATACTCGGCTCTGACTGAGAATCGGGAGTCAGATTGGATGCTGACTGGAATCCCTCATCTTCTGACTGGTCTATACTTTGGGGAACCTGTCAGAGAGAGTTCAAATATTATGCATGAAAACATTTTACTGAAGTAACATATGCTAATAAGGAAGATGCTATCGTTCATGATCAAGTGACTCTACAAACTCAACCTGTGTCGTCCACCCTCCCTTTATATCTATTTTAAGTTTCTCCTGTAAGCACTCTTTTCATTTGCTAAGTCTCTATGGGATTAATGCCTACACATAAAGGAACAATCACCATCAAAATAATATACTAAGTTTGTTGGTGTTAAACTTGAAACTTACTTCTTTGCTAAGCATATAGTTCCAAAAACTGACAATCTGAGGTTTGGATATTCAACAATATATAACACTAATAAAATCATACTGCTCAGTATTTCATTTGGGCACACGATCCAGGCCCTAATTCCTCTAATTTGTAAACATTTTGTTAAGTCTGACTAACCTAGTTTGTTTCCTTATGCTTATTCATATGCAGAAAATCTGCAGGTATCCAAAGAGTGTATATGCCACATCCTTAACTCCCACCCAACAGGAGTTGTATATGCAGAATAGTATTCAATTTTAGTAAAAGACAATCACACCCACATAAAAAGCAGCACGTTCTTCAAAAAATTGCAGATCTTCCAGTCTGATGGAAAGAGTATAGCACTTACTCTGAAAGGTTCTGCCTCCCCTAAGTTACAACTTACATCCGTATATGCACAATGAACAGTAACATGTCTACCTCAAGGTTTCAGTTAAGACCCTAAGTTAAGGGAACAGGAGGAGCCAGCCACATGTTAAGTAGAGGGAATAAAATGAAGATTAGAAGTACAGAAATATAAAAAACCTACCAGACACAATAAAAATGTAAAGAAAGAAAAAAAAGCCCAACAACTTTATCTAGTACCTAATGAGAACAAAACATAGCAAAAATAAACACAATGGACAGCAAAAGGGGAAAAAAAGACATAGCAGCAACTGTATACACTGAAAAGGCAAAAGGACAGCGGGAATTAGGAGACTCAATGAAATATAATAGCCACAAAAAGTGTTTTAAGATACAACAAGCCAAGAAGAAAATACAAGTAGTTAGGTAATGTAATCTGAACAGCAGAACACATACATTCAGGCAGGAACACTTACGCAGCCAGGCTGAACAGTCACAAGTAAGCAGCAATGCAAAGGGGATCGATATACAAAGCAGGGAAAACAGAAGCAAAAGACTGCGAGGGTGGGGAGGGCACAGATACAGCTGATGGTTTAACTGCGTAACGCCTGTGGCCACACGAAGGTTCTGTACACAGTTATAGGACAAGATCAAGGTTTTCACTATCATACATCCCTGTATCCAAAAAGCTTATCTGCTTCTCAGCAAAGGATCCCTGCTCCATCTTAAATTCCAACACTGTATGCTTCTATTACAAATTAAACCACTACCTATATTTTAAACTACAGTTTTGAAGTGGCACACTGAAAGCATGCAGACACTCTCAAGTCCAAAACAAATGACAGCATACTTTAATTGCAAGTCCAGACAAATCTGCATTGTCAGGCACCGGTGGCAAATCCAGCTTGATGTCCATGTCATAGGTACGGCTGTGGACAAGAGCACCGAAGAGCGAGACCCGCGTTTCTTTCTCAAACTTGTCCCCAGCTGGATAGTTCTGTGAGAACATCCCTATGGCCGGGAGCCCAGTGCCAGGTGCAGCCTCCATTATCTGCAGCGTCTTCTGAATCGCGTCGTTGAACTGACACTCTTCGTTGGTTATGAGAGACTGTATATCAGCCTCAAACACGCTTACATCATAGTAATCGTAGCCCTGATATTTGACATTTCTCCCAACGTATTTGTTGTTCTGAAAATAGTCCTTCTTTTGTGGTACGAGCTGAGGAGGACCTGTTCCAGCGAGCTGTACTAAGAGATCTAAGACAGAATTAACTTCAGTAAACGGCAAGCATTCCATTGTTTCCAGTTCCTCCACCAGATTCTCCAGCCTATCCGCTTGAGCACCTAGGCCACCAACTCTCAAGTTGAAAGACAGCATCAAAATTTTGTTTTTCACTGGGAGCCTGGAAACATTTGATTGCAGCTTACGGGCCTCGTCTTGAAAAAGATTTATGAACAGGGCATTATAAGCAACCCTCTTCAGGTTTTGCTTAGCCCTTCTCTTGCTGATCTTCCGCCTGCCCAGGTGGACCTTCCATGGCAAACCCGCCAAGTGTGCTTCACACAAATCATTGAACAACTGCGTAATGCTCTCCATTTCTCATCAAACCGTCAGGTGACGGCAGGCACAGTCTGGGTCTCTGGTCTCATGGGACGACCTGAAAAATACCAGAGAAAGAAATAAACACTTGTAACTTGCGTATGAGAAACTGATGAGTATACTTCAACGTAAAGCAAGACAGGCCAAAAAATGAGAGAGAAGAAAACTGACCTAGCACATTATTTAGGACGTGAGCTATAAAAATAACATTATGACTTTCACCCCGAGCAAAGCGGTGGTGGTGCAAGCTTAACCCCAGACACCCGATTTCGCTCGGCAGATTGACACAGCAGAGAGACGGCCGCCCTGATCTAACACGGGACACCTGCGGGAACACCTCCAGAGGCCTCACCGCCCCAGCTCTCCTCAGGAGACACCCCCCCCACACCGCCACCGGCCTCCCCCCTGCCCCGCGCCCTCGGCAGAAGCCGCGGGGCCACTGCGGAGCGCGGCAGAGACGCGGGACGCAGAGGCGGGCTGCCGACGGTGACGGACAGCGCGGGGCTGGCCTGAAGGCACCGGCCGTCCCCGGGGCGGCTCTGGCGCACCCACCGAAACGGCGCGGGGGATGCCGGCCCCGCCGTAGGGGCCTGCTCTGTCCCGGGGCAGGGCGGCGCCGTGCCCGGCCCGTGACGCCTCCCTCCCCTGCCCGCCGGCGGG
>NW_015094506.1:37530496-37571528 GCF_001431845.1 Calidris pugnax | reverse complement strand
CGGCCCCCGGGCGGCCCCCCCCCCACCCCCCCCGCCGCCGTAACGGCGCAGCCCCGGGTCTCCCCCCGCCAGGCCCCGCAGCGCAGGGCGGCCCAAAGGCCGGTAGGGTTCGGCAGCCGGCGATTAAACCGTTCCTGCCACGCCTGTAACCCCGTCCCTCCGTTACAGGAGTAACCCGGTGAACCACGCTGGTACGGCCTCCCGGTCTGCGGAACGCGGGGCTGCTGGCGGCCTTCCCAAACACACACCACCAAAAGCACACTTTTTTTTTTTTTTAAATCTTAATTCATGTTTTAATACCTTTCGTCAAGATCTTAAAAAAATACAAATCAAAATACAGCACTGGTATGATTCAAACGCTGGCTGTAGAAATTCAGTTGAATGAAGGCAGGTAAAAGGGAGTGAGAGGTTTCTGAGAAAACACTTCTTCCTTGAAGACAATTAACTGTCAAAGCAAGTTTGGGTTTCAGGGATTAATACTAAACCAACAGATCTCCTGTTCCTAAAATTTCTGAAGCTGAAGTTTGGCCGTTGTCCAGTTTCCAATCTAAAGTAAATACTTTTTGGAGTTGGAACTTAAGCTTAAAGAAATTCTGAACCAAGCATCGTCGTGTTCTTCAGCTTTTGTTTGTGAAATTGTTTGACATGGCTTTCAGTTTCTTTTGAAATAGATTTTCATTTCAAAATGTTCAAGGACCGGGTATCATTTCCCATCCAGCAATAACTGAAAACCACTATGAATGAGAAGGGAATCACTAGGAACAGTTATAAAAAGAGAACTGTGAAGACAGATTTAGTTATTCCTGAAGTTGATCCCAGTAGCGGCCCCGGTATGAACATCATTTGAAGTGTTTTGTAATCAAAAGGTCATGTTATTGAAGTCACAGTGACAGAAAAGTGCTGTTGGAAATGAGCCCTGAATTGTATCTGGAAGGCTGCAAAACAAGGCACACGATGGCTATTGCCTCGGGATGGTTGTTTAATTTTGAGAATTCACACGATGCCAGCCTTAGGCCACAACTGTATCTCTGTGGGGTCTGTGGTTTTATTTGTTACATAGAGAATTTACATTTGAAAAGAGGGCAGAGTGAAGTCCTCTTTACGCTGCTTTATTCAATAATGCATTTGTAATTTTTATATATGCAAAGTGTTTTTTCTCTCATGCCTGGTGTAGTTCAGGAAATTAAGCTTCTCTCAACCACACAGGTGTGATGCAGGAAATGCATACAACATAGCTGTTCAGCTGCTTTTAACTCCTTGCAATTGACAACTACTCATTAGAAAAATTAAAATAATAGACCGTGTTAGGTGAATTCTTCAAATCAGATTACGAAATGAAATTTTATTCATCTGAAGGGCCTGTTGTTAAACTCCCAATGAGAGGGTGGTGGTAGCGGCAGTACAAGCACTTTGGTATTTTGTTCAATAGTATTAAAATGTTTTGGCTGTTCTGATTGCTTATTTCAGATGCCTGTCTTCTGGACTTAACTTTAACATTCATGCAGTCAAGCTACTGCATGTGTAAACCTGACGCTACAATGTCACCAATGACACAGGCCCCATTTTGCAGCAATGAAGTACAGGTGTTCTTTTCAAGTGTTAGTTTTGAGTAATCAGTGCCAATATAGAATTTGCGAGCACAATTCTCTAGCTGACAATGTGGATTTTAAGTATTTTAAAAACAGGAGACAATTGTGAATGGCTCTTACTCTGTTTAGAGATTGACCATCTCTTTTCCTGATTAGTTAAAAGGCAACGTGAACATCAAGACATTTTCTTCTGCTGTATAAAATGATTCTGAAGTCAATTTCTTGAAATCCCATCCTTCACTGAAAAGAACACAATAAGAAAAAAAAGTTATTAATCAACCTCATACCACAATTCCCAACCCCAGAAGAACATTTTTATTGGAACCAGACCACTGCTCTTGGCCATTTCTTCTGAAAGAGAGCAGGGCACTTTTTTTTCAGAGAGAGATGCCCACCTTTACCAATGTTTTTTTTCCTGTTGAAAAGCAGAAGTTACTCAGTAGAGCAATGTTTCTAGGCAAGTATGTCTGAAGACACACATACCTGCCCAATCTGATACCAATACAAAAGCAATATTGTTATCAGATTAGGTGCCGTCCTCAGCTATTTGTGAATATACTTCAAGCATCACTCATCACTGATAAGTGATTTGTGGACAAGTTAAATTAAATACAAATGTAACCTGCTTCTGCACTAGATTCAGAAAACACGTCAGCAGTCACAGCCAGTGCACATCTTATTAACCATTCTTTAAGCACAAGATATTTTGGTAGTTTCATTTCAAAATTTCGGAATAACAGTATCCAAAGTTCCCATGGGTACAGATTGTTAGGCTATGAAATTCGGTGTAGAATGAAAAGCATTCAGAGTTTCATCCTTTTCACATGAGATCAGTGTGCTCCCCCTGACTTGAATATCCCATTGACTTACAGGATCCAACTGTATTTTATAAAATTTTCAGAAACATCCATATATTCATAAGATCTAAAGATAAAAACAGACAACTTACCTGAACACTGAAGCATTTTCCATTCCTGCTGAAATTGGTCTCTTAATATTTTTATTTTATTTACTTTTTCTTGGGTAGGAGGTACATAAACTCCAAAGTGAGGTGTAGAAGCACCCACTAATACTTTGGCTACACTTTGCATTAAATTTATCTCTGTGTCCTATTTAAGAAGAAAAAAAAAATACTGTTGGTAACCAAACTTTCTTTGTTTCAGTAATACATGAAATATTTTAAAACAAGCCTTTGTAATTATGTTGCTAGTATCAGTAGCAAGAGCGAGCAACTTTCAATTTTCAAATAAAAATGTGTCAAAATTGAGTTTTTTCTGGAAAAGGTAAATTAATTTTTATCTCCTGTAAAACTTGCTGTTTTTCAAATAAAGAATCTCAAGTTTTCTTTTGTGATTGAAAAGAAACAGTGCTGGGCTAAAGGTAGAAAATGTCAGCAGGGAAGAGGAGCATAGAGCTTCTTTACTTCATGCATCATTTATTCTCTAGGTGTAGGAAATAGCAATATGTTTTGCTTTGTCTAAAAATGACATTTTTTGGACTCCTGACAGTCTGAATCAATGTCATTTGCTCACAGAAGTTATATTCTGAGGTATCCATAGTATATGAGGACTAATAATATTTATTTTAAAAATAAAATAGAGTAACAGTCTTTAAAGACAGAAGTATTTTTTTTGATTATTCTAAAAAGCCAAGCCCATGCATCAGAAAATCCCCACACATCTGTGATGGAGCTACCTGCAGAGTATCAATACAAAAGTCTCAGTCTTACATCTTAAAGATGTACGTCTAACTTCATTTTTATCTCTGAGTTTACCCTTCAGAATATTAAGAATTCTTTCCTTTTCATACCCTTAATTAGTAACGTGCAAATACATTATTTCTGTATAACAATTTACAAATCATATTAGTCAATTTGCATATCAGCACTGTAAATTAAATAGCATTTGAGAAGGCTACAGAATAAAGTATTGCAAAATCCACTTAATTGGCAGCTTAACAAATAATATGTCTTTAATTTGATACTTGCTGGGAAACAGATGAGAATAAAATTGCATATGTGAGCAATTATTCTTTGTTTCTCATTAAACTAAAACTAGAAGGCACAAAAGCAATCAAAAGTCACTGTTTCACAGAACACAGAGAAATGGTGGTAACTCACAGCCACAAGACGCTGCAGAGGCCAAGAGTGTAAACTGAGCTCTTTAAGAGATTAGACAAATTCATGGAAGATATGCTCACTGGCACTTATCACACCCTGCTCTGGATACAGCCTCCAACCTCCTAAATTTAGAAATCCTTAATGTGGTAGTGTATGGCAACACTGGAGTAGGGAAAGATCCACATACACTTTATTTCCCTCGCTATCAGAAACACAAGTTCAGGTAGATTGGTTCTCAGTTACCTATTATGGCAATTAAGTGCCATTTTGATCTATCTTCCGCGTGATGTGATAAAGTAGAGCATGGGGGAGAGGAGCAGAGGAAATCTAGTGTTTTATGATAAATGGGACAATGGGCTGCTTTCAACCACATTTGATGGAAAAAGGCCCTATAATTAACAGACAACAAGTGTTTCTTTTCAGGAGACAACTCTCAGCTGCGAATCCCAGATGGAAAGGGAAGTTAATCCCCAGGCTGTGGCAAATTGTCAGAACATCTCCTGTCTGTAGATATAACCATGGGCTTGCATTCATGCCTTGCTTCTCAGTCAGGCAGGCTGCCTACAGCTCGGTGTGTATCTGAGCCTGCTCTTCTTCTCGGGCCAGAGACAAATTTGGGCTATTTGCATGGTTAACTCAGGGGTACCAAAGACAGTACAGACACAGCATATGTTTTCTTGAAGCAGTTCATACCAAGCACACTGCTGCTTGAGTTGAGTTCTGCCCCAGGCACTCTGAAATACCGCAGTTCAGCACCACTTCTTACCTCCATCACTGCCAAAATTCGAGACTCGGCTAATCCTTGTAGTAAAGCAAAAAGCAGAGAAATCCCATTTATTCCAAGGCTCCTGTTTGGTCCAACAGCTATTACTGTCAAGTTAGGCTGGTAACTGTAGGCTACAGGAAGAATGAATCCAAGTACAGCGGAAAAGAAGTCGTTTCCTTCAGCATCCTTTAACAACAGCGAGAAACTGTTTAGCACAAATGTAAACCCCCAAATTTGCAGATATAAAATAAAATAGCAAAGTGAATCTCAAAAAGCATTTGATTGACCTAGAAACTGGACACTGATCTATTTTCACAGCAATTTTTATATTAAACAGGCAGACTGTATTTTCCTTAGTGTCTTCACACTAACTCTGCCTTCTTGAAGGTGAACCACAGCAGCCACTGAAGGTTTCCTCAACCCTACACATTCTAATACACTGAAGAATAGTGAAGGAGTAGTACTCTGGCAAGGGCAAGAAAAAAAAAATATTTTTAAAGGTCCACATTGCGGTGAGGGGTGTAATTCTCAGCGTCACTTTATGAATTTGTAAATATATTCTACTATTTCTGTTAAAAAGCCTTTTCTCTGATGTTGTTTCCAGAAAGTGCATCTTACCTCTTTCCAGTTTAGAGAAATATAGTGTTTGGAGCTGGTCTTTCCAGACTGTTCTTTCTCACCAATATGTATCATGAGTATTTTTCTGTAAATAAAAACCATATCTGAGTATTTAACCAACAACTTCCAATGAGATAAAAAGATCTTTTCTTTCACCATTCTTTAAATACTAATTCATAATGCAGGAGCAAATAACTATTTGCATTACTACATGCCATAATGTCAACACCAATTAAAACTAAACCCTTTTTAAGGTATTTTTAAAAGGAGTTTTAAAGACCATGGACAAATTACTTTTAAGAAAAAGGGCAAGTGGCAAAAAAAGTTATAGATAAGTAAAGATGACTTTCAATAAGGAACTCAGCATGGGCAGTATGTGCCCCCTGCAGTTACAGGGAGGTACACGCTATACAATTAATATCTGCCTTCTTTATTACTTTCTATTTTCAATAATATAAATTTCAATTAATATAGAAGGATTATACTTTAAACCTACCACTAAAGTCAGAGTGGCACTGAGAGATACCAGTTTGTCTTTAGAGATGTATTTGGGGATGTTTTGTATTTTGTCTCCAGCTAAATTTAATGAACATCAGCTCATGACTGATTCCTCAGGGCAGATTTCATCATATGTATGGACAATTCAGAATATTTATAAAGCTTTTGGGATATGACTCCCTGAAGTGAAAAGAAACCTCACCCATCTTCTGTGTTTGGTACAAATTGCATGTCTCCAACAAATATACAAAGCACTCTGCAGAAAACAAAGGAAAATATACATACATTTACATCTAGAAGTAATTTTTTTCAATCAGTGCAATTTGTTTAAAGAGTTTGCTTGTAGACTAGATGCATGAAAAAGAAGGTATATTGTTTCTGAATCTGGTCCATTAGAAGTATAAAGAAAACACATTTATGACAACTCAAGGGAACTCCTTTTTTCCCCACCAAATACTGGGGAGAAAAAAAACAAAATCAAGAAAATGTCCTCAGGCCAAAAGCAAACTCTGACAAAGAAAATGTTGGCTAGCAGAGCAGTCACCCTTAAAAATGTTTTGCCTTTCATAAGGCAAAAGGTTTTTCCTGGCATTTACAATATTGTCTGCTACATATTGAAAATGCTACGCTTATGGAGTAGCTATTTGTTTTAAAATTAGGGTTTCAAAGGCAATTTGCCATATTTCATACACTTTAATCTTATTTCTACATTTTGTCAAAGGGCCCCAAATGCAAAAAGATACAAATTCACCTTTGAAATCCAAAACGAACAGCATGTCTTAGTGCAACAGCAACAGAAGATGTGGGTGATTCTGCAATTCCATTGCATACCTAAAAAAATAAATTTTTTCATTCATAAATAATTAACGCTGCACAAGACCATGTCATTTCCTATTTGTAACAACTGTATTTTTATTTCTTTATATGTATCAAACAAAGCTACAGCTGTATGAAAGAGATCTTAATGATCTATCATAATAGGGTTAAGAAAATGTTATTAATTAATTTTCTACAGAAAGGCTATATTTGATTATTATGCCAAGAGCTGTTCTATTACTTCAAAAGTACAGTGCTATGCTGACAGGCAACTGTAAAAATAGCTTTTGCAGGGGAAGGTCATCTTTACTAGTTCTCTCAATAGTCTGTAGATTGGATACACTCAGTGTGCCAGCAGGTACTGCACCACAAAAATACACCCTATGAAAAGGAGGTTGTCCCTGAATTCTAATTCTGCCTCTTCCTTTAACCCAGGCAAGCTACTCCTTTCTGGAAAATACAATGACAGCATTACTCAGTCAAGCTTTCAGTGTTTGTGTTGTGTAGCGCTTTGAACTCTACATGAAAGCTAAGCAAAAGATAATGCATGCTCCCCCTCCTCACTCCTCTTTGCGTTTGGCAACACAAAAAGCTCAGCTTAGCATCTGCAACTCATGAAAAGTTCTGTTTCTTTTTGCCAGTTACCTCTGGGAGAGCCTATAAATAGATGAAAAAGAAAGGCATGTGCAGTCTTTAATGTTAGAAATTTGTCCCTGAAATCTACAGAATAACCTCAGTCAGGTTATTACTGACCCATATGCTGTGACTGCAGAAAAGCAGGACAACATCTCGTCTGAAAATCATCAGGAAGATGTCTGGGGTTTAACGACTATCCCTAAACAGGTTTTTTTTCTCATCTTGCATACTCAGTCTCATAGCTAAGCACATTCCATCTGAGATCAGTGGGGTCGTGAACCACACAGTAACTAATATCTCCATGACAATATAGTAGAAGCAGAAATCAGAGGAATCCAACTCTCCCCTCAGCCCCCAAGATCCAAGTTTATTATTACCTCCTTCTTCAGTATTTTATCAAGGACGGCCAACATACCACCAAGAGAGAGCAGAGTTTTGTCCTCTTTCACAAGGTCTGCATAAAAGCCACTGTAAAATAAATTATATAATAAAAAGCTAGGTTAGAGGCAATAACGCATTCAAAGAGGACACTGATATGGTACTTTGCAGTTAGTACTGACGGGGTGCATTTTGTTTAGGTTGCTACACATTCCTTCTCATAATCCCAGCTTTAACAGGACGATGACAACACTGCTGCCTGACAATCCTGAGCTCTCTAAACCTGTCTCCATCCTGCACTGGAAAGAAAACAAAAATGTCTGACAATAGTCAGGAAATAGAGTCCTGAAAAATTAAGACTTTCTAAGACAAAAAGTTGAGCTTTCCAAATCAGACCAGTTTGGTATTTTTTTCAGCTAAAAGTGAACAGAGAACTTGAAGGCACCTTCCTGGCAAAACCTCTTTCTAAATGAATACATTTGCACTAACTGCTCTATCTCCACTGACACAGTGTATCCTGATTAGTTCTTTAAAGAACTTCAAAACCAGGAGTGATAACCAACACCAATGGCTTCATTTTTCAAAGAAGAAACTCTAGCTATCATGGAGTAGACTAAAAAGACAACCATGGCAGAAAGAGAGAAAGATGAGTCTGTACACAGATCTCTCATACTCATAATTATGTTGAAAATTCAATAGACAGGACCAACCTGACAAGAGCTTTTATTTCAGTTTTGTCCATTTCCTTCACCAAATGAACAGGTACAGGGAGTAAATGTGCTGAAACTTTAGCATCAGTTGTTGTTGCTGTTTTGATGGGAGGCACTGGAAATAGAATATTTTTCATGTGCAGTTCCAAAAACCTTTCTACTTTGACAGTTTCATCATTGTTAGATTCATGTTCTGTGGTGGGGCTTGGATTACCCTCCTTTGGTAGGTGCGATTTGGTGCTCAAATTTTGTAAAAATGATGTATCTAGAGAAAAAAGAAAAAAAAAAAAGAGGGGGTTTACATGTATTAATTCCTGAGCAGTGTGTTAATATATTTGGTTATATATATTTACAAAACAGAGCACATCTGTAGTCATAGTATGGATATTTACTCCCATGCACTAGCCAAAATGCTTCCTGCCACAGATGTTATTTTTCAGTGCTACTACATTTGCTTCAATCTAGCAATTATGTACATATTTTTGACACAGGAAACAGCATCCTCAGACAAAGATATCAAAGTGCTTTTTGGCATGATGTTTGCCAGTTTCAGAGGTTCTTTTCAGACCAGCAGAGGATGTGGCCCTGAATGAAGCCTCACACTGCTCCATCAGTTGCTTCATGAATAACTGTTAGTTCAATTATTTTAATCCACTGGTTTTAATCTTAATCATTTTGAATCTCTGTATAAATCCATTTACCAATCACATTTGCTTGAAGAAAGCGTATTTACCTTCATACATCAACCATTTCCAGTAGGGCTTATGTGCTGCTCTCACATTTTGAATAGATTCAATTGCACTACAAAAGAAACAGGATTAATAGTATCAGCACTAACGAAAATACAGGAAACAATTTGCCTCAACAGAAAAACAAAACCAAAAAACCTCAACTGAAAATTAACAAACTCTGGTCAACTCCAAGAATGCACAACAGAAAAATAAAGAGAATGAGAGTCAATGAGCAGGTGCTTGGAAAGATTAGATGGAAGAGTCAAAAAACGAAGTGAAAAACATATGCAGTATGTGCCTTTTAAGTACACATTTGCACATACTGAGTAAATCCTGACCCTGCTGTGGGAAGACACATACCTTTCCATGACTTCAGGAAAGGCAGGATTTCACCTGTCTCTCTTTTCTCTGTCAGAGATTTTATCTACAGAACGTAAAGATGTAATTAGATTCATTCAAAAGCAAGACTGTCTGTTCAGGGAGATCCAGAGTGGGACAGAAACCAAGTAAATAATATTCCCTGCTATTCTTTGTGTTGAAATCTTTTTTACTATCACTGCTATTTGCAGCACTATAAGCAAATGCTCCTATTATGCTAGCTATACACAGAAAACATAAGCCAGGTCATGTTAAATCCAGGACAAATTCTGTGTACGTGGAGATTATTTGCAAGTTGTTCAGGAGCTGGACTGATACAACAGATGAATATGTAATCAACTCTCTATTTACCTAGCACGATAGCAACCTGAGATACTGCAGCTGCTAGAGAAGCAAAAGAGGTGATACAGGTACTATGGGATGTACTAGCAGCAAAACAACCAGCTTTGCTCCATCAGAGTTTACCAAACCCAACTCTGCCCACAGCCTGGGTATATTTACACTGCTTCCCTGACTGATCTGAGCTCCAAGTTTTAACTAACACAGACAACCAGCTACCACTAAAATGCATGAGGAGCACCACTGCTGAAAAAGGGCATGGAACAACTATTTAAGTGGTAAATAGATGGAAGATGGAACACAGAGAGGTGGAGATGGTACAGACAGGCAGAGAGAAAGACACTGTTTAGACATGGGACTGATTCAGGTCCAAGATTCAGAGTGCTCTACTGGGTCAGAGTCACCACTGTGCAAACACAATCTTACTGTCTCCAAAATTAAGTTAGACCCTAAGTTTAATTATCTTGGTACAGCTCTACACAGTCCAGTGCTTTCACACCCCAGGCCTAGATACTCCAAATTCCAGGAACACAAGGAGCCATCAAGACTGGCTCTGCACAGCATGAGCTCTCACTGGTGAAGCAGAGGTTAGCTCCAGCCATTGCTGGAGCAATCGCAGTGGCTCTGCAGTCTGAAAAACAAATCCTTGCAATTACATACTTTCCCGGGTGCTGGCTGTTACTAATTGGCATTGCCTTGATTACAGCAGGACCATCTCAACCATGAGTGAGATGGATCTCCACAGGATAACAAGGCCCAAGGATGAATAGCATAAAATTATAAGCCATTAAGAAGTTTTCACAACTTGAAATCATTGCAGAAACAAAAGTATGAAAAACAACATACCTTGGATGACTATTCTGGAAAGCAAGTTATCCAGAGCAAAAAATAATATACTATAAAGCATCATACTAAAACCCTGCGTCAGCAAAATGTTCAAAGCATGCGTGTCTTTAGTCTCTTTGATAAATATGTGGGTTGTTCTAAAATTCTTCATATGCTTACCTTAGGCAAGGTGCCATTTCTCCAGTTATTTGAGCTACAGGATCTCCAAGCAAAGTCTATACAGTCATGCAGACTGATTCTGACAATGACTTCAAGTGGTATCCACCCTAGAAAAAAGTATTTCGTGTCACCTAAGGAAGAAGTACTTGTAACATCTAACTGAATATCATCATGGAAAATAAACTTTTGAAATATATCTGAATTTACAGAAATGTAAGATGATACGCAAGTACATCTAAGTCAAGGATTTTCAATTTGAAAACAGTAAGGTTGAGGCTACTTGCTGAAATTCACTGGCATCCCATGATTCAGCTCACTTTATCATGGTTCAAATCATTTTGGAAATCAAATTGCCATGAAAACCCTGGAAACATATGTCTTCTCCATTCCTATCCATGACATGCCATCCACAACAACTCTTGTGGAAGATTTGCCTAATATGTCTGTACAAGGGAAATCTCCCACAGCCTGACACTTAAGATCTGGTTGTCCTAATGGTTTGGAAGAATTTGGAGAACAACTGAAGACAGACTGCAGAAGAAAGACTGCTCCCTGCACACCACCTGTGGAGCAGTCACATCATCTGTATTAGGAGGGGATGCTTATTTGCACTTCACCTAGCAGACAGAAATATCTGTAATAACCCGCAGGAGACAAAGATGATGGAAAAAAGGTCACGCAAAACAGAGGTCAAGTGAATCAATTCATGAACAGTTCACTCATGGAAACCTTGTTGGCAGTAATATTTCCACACAATTATTTACCTGAAGAGCCACCATTTTTCTAACATGCAGCAGAAATAGGGAGTAGAAATCTAGGTTTCAAAAGGAGGAAATATTTTTAGTTGCTTAAAAAAAATAAAATAAGAGCTCTTAAAAAAAGAGCTTGCATAGAGGCTTTTAATCAAATTTACTACGGGCTCCATTACTAAGTAAGAGTATATTTAGGTTAAAGGATTTTTAAACTCTCTTGGAGTAAGACATACTTGTGAAAACATTGGTAATGCAGCTTATTCACTAAATGCATTGTAATGAGTTTGGGGCTGTGCAGAGCAGCAGACTAGTCACTGCTCAAAAGAGCTGAACACATCTGTGGAGGATATGTTTTTCTGAACAATGAGCGTATGCTCCTCTGCTTCAAAATTTTAAGGTAAAAAAAAAGTCAGTTTTTAAGACATGTATTTCTTCTAATTTATAAGAGCATTGTCAAATCTTAGCCATTTTTGCGTCCCTGATTCTCAAAAAGAAGATAAAAAGAATAAATGATTTTGCTACGAAGTTTCACTTCCTAGCTTCAAGCTTGCCCCATACAATTCTAATACAAAGACCCTTCCCCTGGGAGTGTGTTTCCAAAGCCGTTACCTCTAGGATGACACACAGCTTTCCATTAGCCAACTGCATCAGGAAATGGGTAAGGTGGGCAAAAACCTCAGGAGTGGCATTCATCTGGCCCTAAATAAAAGAAAAAAAGTTAAGAAATAAAATCCTGAATAAAAAACACTGGTAAGGCCCAGCCCCATAATCTGAAACACATGGATCTGAGTTGGAATACTGGAATATTTGCCTCTCACTGTATCTAACAAAATGCTGAAGCAACTGCTTTAAAGGAAGGTGCAAAAAACACCACAGTAATTACGCCTATGGGATAATTTGTCTTTACACATCTTGTACTATTTAATGAGCCAGAGTCACCTTCAGGACTCAAAAAATATATTTTTAGCTTGGTCAAAGTGAGTTTCACTGAGCAATCACAGGACAGTTAAGCGGTAGGAATATTTTGCAAACAATTAATGACTGACAACACAAAGGCCACAACAAGTTACTTACTTCAGGGTCTCCAATTCCAGAATCATATCCAGAGGAGACAAGAACCAGTTCAGGATCAAACTGTTATAAAACAGAGAGAGTTGCAGCACATTCTTATCTCCTATTTTCAATTTTGTACTGGATTTCAACTGTACCATTTTCAGCTGTTTTTTCAGCTAGAATATGAACACAAATAAAGACTCTCCTTGAATAAAAACTAAGATTACCCTTTATACTATTTTCATTCCCGCTAGAGAAGCTGCAGATTGATATTGTTTATTTAAAAGCTAACATTCCGTAAATATTATTCAGTTGATCAGGACATTATGCATACCAGCAGAAATAACGTGTTAACTGTGTTACTGGCAATAACTGCATTTCTACAAAATATTCAATGGTACCTGCTTAAAGAAGTACTTAGGAAGTAGTCTCTGTTTTGCTATTCAAATAGCAGAGCAGTAAAAAATTACCTCAAAAGCCATTGGAAGCAACACATGGAAAAATGCAGCAAGATAATCTGAATTTCCCATCCCAACCTGCAAGATGTGAGAAATATACGTCATATTTTCCTGTTGGAATAAAAAAATTTCCTACCATTTTGCAAGACTTTAGGGGAAGATAGTATCAAAAGTTAAAAATAAGGGAATTTTATGAGGTCAAGTAAAACAAACCCAATTTAAGCAATGTGCGTAAATATCAACCATTTCTCTCATCTCCCAAAATGCCTTCTGTTTTGACGCCTAGGCAAGATATTCAAGAAAGAAAAGACTATGTGCATGATGTTTCTCTATTACTTTTTTTTTTAAACCCATGTTATTATATTATTCTCAGCCATATTTCCTAGCAGACATTCCACTGACAGGAAGGAAGTACACTGCGCTGAGGCAGCTGCCAAGCAAGTGAAGCAGTGCACTCCTCAGAAAGCGCTATGTAAAGCATGAGATAGAAAGGTATCGCATTTGCTTTATTGTGCTGTAAACATTTACCTTATTCCAAGGCAAATTTATGTTAAAACCTTTTCCTTTTCCCAGACCCACAGCATCATAATCTGATTCTTTGAGCGATGGCCAGAATTCCTGATGTTCATAGCGATGCCAGGAAAAATACAAAACACTGAAAGATACAAGAAACAATTGCAACTTGATAAAAAAGTTCTGAAACTGACTTCATACCCTGAACCTGGTGGCTGTATTGACTGAAAGCATGAAAATAGAACCATCACCTTAACGGACTTGGACTGTGAAACTTGGTACGGTAGGTTCTATGCCAAAATTAACCTAGGACAACTGCTAAAAATGTATTGTATGCATGCAATCCCTTCACGTCAAAGACAAGACATCTTCAGAAGAGCAGACTTGCTTCTAAAATCTAATTCTGTGGCTTTTCAGAAAACAATATAAAGCTTGTGTGGTTTATCCAACTACTACTTGAGTACTTGAACTGAGAGATTCCTGAATAGAGAGAACAGAGATATCACCTGAACACTGTCACAGAGGGATCTTACTACTGGGAAATCAAGGTAGTCATATTGGTTATCTAGATTGTTATTCTTTACAGTAGAATAAATTTATATATTTCTGTCATAATCTTCCCTGTATTTGATACCAAGTGAAAACAACAATGACTAAAATAGCCAGGAGAATGTTTCATGTTTTATAAGATTTTTAGTTTTAGAAAGTTAAGAAATCTTGTTCATTGCAGAGGAAAGCAATATTTGACCAGCTAACAAAAATAATAATAAAAAAAAAATCCTTCAAACCTTGGATCCTCCTCAAATAGATACTGAATTCCTTGCCCATGGTGCACATCCCAGTCAACAATTAGGATTCTGCATAGATCAGTAAAAGAAAGCATTCAGTGTAAGAACCACATTATCTTGATCTAAAGGAAGTACAGATGAATAATGCTTTGCTGTCCCAGAAGTTATATGACACCCAGAAAGCTCACTCATCTAAAAGAGCACAATGTCAAACAGTTACCCAAGTGCCACACTTGCGTACAATAAGCTTCTCTAGGGTCAACCATGCACTTACCTCTGTAGACTGTATTTCAGTTTTGCATATTCTGCTGCAATAGCAACATTGTTGAACAAACAGAACCCATTAGCTGCATTTCTCTGGCTGTGGTGACCTGGAGGTCTAAACCAAAGTTTTATATGGTTATTCACAACTAAGGAAATTTCAGGGAGAAGTGAAGACTTTCTCACATGTTTTCTTACCTTACTAATGCCATTCCATTGCACACTTTTCCTGACATCACAGCATCCACCAGCTGCAAAGTTGCTCCTACTGCTAGTCTGGCACAGCGGTAAGTGTTCTGAAAAAGAGAACCTCTTAGGTGTCATCAATCACTCCTCAGCTTCTTTTAAACTAATCACACATGACGTGCTCTTGCACCCCAACAGCAAAGTGTCTTGACATAAGCCTACTCTACTGAGGTTGCATGCAGAGAGCTGAAAGCTGAAATTTACAACACAAATTCAAATGTTTTTTCTACTAGGTTTACCTGTGATTGTCATATCCTTTATAAGGATGTTCTCTCTGGAGCAGTTAATAAACATGAGATGCACATACTGAACTGACTAGTGGAATAACACAGCATCTTTGAAAAAAAAAAGAATAAAACCTTACAGAAACAAACCACAAAAGACTTCACGTCCATGACCTGGCAAAACGTTTAAGAGCAACTGTTACCAAAATATGATTTGTAGGTCACTAATGGTCTACAGTGACATCAAGTGACAAAAATATAGCTAAAATTTGAGTAGTGCTCTATAATGGCATGATGCAATTACAGAAGAGATGACAGGAAGCTTAACCAATTTAAATTACAGTATTATACTAAACTTGAAACAGATAACAATAATGTCAAATATATGTAAGTCTACTTAAATAGCAAAAAAAATGTATTGCTAATTTTCTCCTACTTAGAAAGTTCCACTAAGACACAAAACTACACATACTTGTAACTCCCAATAGAGGAAGCAGTTTAACTTACACACCGGATGAAAGAAAAAAGCATCATAATTTCCAGAGACTCTCTTCAGTTCCTCTTCATTCATTGTCTGTGTCCTTTTCGCCACTTCCAAGTGTTCTGAACTGCAGAGGAGAGATTAGCACAACACTTAACTAAACTATAAAGTTTCTTTTTTAATGCAAAACATAATTAAAAGTAACAATATATGTTAAAATGAGCTTTCTGTGAGACTTCACAAGTCCAGTAGGTGCTCTGGAATGCTAGGTGCAGGATAGTGTGAAAAAAAAAATAAGAAGCAATGTGAAAGCGAGGGTTCTTGGATGTCTTAACACATTCTTCTCCATTTTCCCGTGGCAAGAGCAATTGCTTTCAAAAAAGGGCTCTTTGTTCACCACGCACAATCTATTCTGTAATCCATACTACATATAGATACCACCCCACCAAGAACTAAATTATGATTCCAAAAGTCATCAGTGTGAGAAGTGTATCTAGTGCTCCCTTGTTCTATGGAAAACATGCATTTGAACTAATCCCTTATCAGGTGTGTACTAACTCCCCCTTTACATGGGCTCAAGAGTGCAATAAGTACTAAGGCATGAGAATCAATGTTCCCCCAGTTCTCTGTCAGTGCTCTCCTGCCCTTGTGTAGTGAGCTGGAAATGGAAGCTGACGGCATCTCCTCTCCCATCTGTGCCCTAATCCAGGACACGATGACCACATGCATTCCTCTAGGTGGACAAGGCCACAGCAATCAGAATTTCCTAACAAAATGAGACACACTAGTGCTGCCTAATGGAAATAAAGCTAAGCAGTGGCTTCAAAATAAAGGTATTAACAGGAATAAAACCACATGAATCTGAATGACAATATAATTACTAGTTTAACTTCATCAGCAGCCTCGTGAACCTGTGAACACAAACAAAACATTTTTATAGGAATTTTAAATTTCTTTCATTCTAAAAGTGTTGTAGAAAGGAAGGAGCTCTATTATCTCTAGCTTACCTATGGAAACCAAGACAAGACTTAGTGAAGTAATTTGTTCCCAGTCATCTAGCAGGAACAACTCAGCTGGAAATCATGATCAGGCCCTCTCCTGTACCCAATCAGCAACGTATTTACTATTAACATAGATTATATTGGCACACAGCACTAACTGCATTCTTACAAATAAGTATGTTATTGGGAAAAACACCGTTCTGGAATCTGAAAACTTAAGCATTAATTGGGATCAAGTTAAGATCCTTGTCACAGATGTCAGGGCCTCGAGTGCATCCCTTCCCTCCTGGGGTTTGGCTGCTGGATCCAGATCCAGTAGAAGTAGTAGAGCTGGTCACCTTTAGAGTGATAGAAGGAGCATCAGCAGAGGCTCCCTCCAAACAGCTCTGCTAAGTCTCAGCAGAGGCTCCTCCTCCTCCCCTTGGCACTTGCTTTTAAGACAAGGCTCTCACCCTTGGCCTGCACTGCAGCTGTGTTGTGTAGCCATGTCTGGACCTGTGGAGTGACTCTCTAGCTTGACCCCAGACCCGTCATGTCACTATGGCCTTGTCATGCAATCTAAACTCATGGCTCAAGCTGGTTACCATCACTGGATCTGTGTGATTGTGCCCTTGTCCATGAAGCCACTGCCTCTGGCTTCTCTGTCCTCACACTCTGCTTCCCTTTCAGAGAAGGCTGTCCTTGTTGCTCCCTGAGAAGGGAGAACGAGCGCACAAACACCACACAGAACCGTCTGCAGTTGGTTGCAGAGCCATCACACTGAGGTGACAAATGCCAGAGCAGATTTCATTGCCATGACTTCAGAACGGACAGGCTGCTGTTCCTCTTAACATCCCCACCCCTTGAATTCGCTGCGAAGTTTTTCTGTTTTGTTCACTCTATCTCAAAGATGCTTGGGAGAAGGAGGAGGTAATTATCTTTCTAAAGAAATACCCATTCTTCTACACTTTTTAAAGTCCAATCCTATGTATAAATCAGCATTCATTGCTTAAGAAGCCAAAGAGTAGGAACACAGATTTAGTGGAACAGCCGATTCATACTTCAGCTCCCACACCACTCTCAACATTATTTGCCTGCCTAAGTGTGATGCATTTTCCATTGAAATGACTGAAAGCCATTGAGTTTTGGAGCAGACCTTTTCAAATGGAGCAAAACATGGCCTGGAGGTATGTGTTATTTCATTGAATTAATCTGAATGGTGGTGAAAGTAAGTTTCAGACCTGTGAACCAACAGGATCTCCTCCTCGCTGCCTTCTCTGACAGGCACATGGACACACCTTTCCACAAGATGGTAACGTTTAAGCTGCTCATAGGAGGATGACAGTCTTTCCGGCACTTCGATATCACAAACAGGACTAAAAATAAGCAGTAATCATATTACTATGATAACATACCAGCACAGCTAACAAATATACTTCATCACTTCATAATACCTAGCTTTTAACTTCTCATTTGTCAGAAGATTCATTACCCTCATAGATGGATATGTGAGAGTAAAAGAAAAATAAAATCTTTAAATACTTTTTGTTTTGGAATTGAACCAAAAACTGGTTCTAAAATATGTAAGCAGAAAATTATATATAGTTCTTAAATAAACAAACATAGCATCATTTTTGGTTACCACTGAAAGTAGCCATGCTTAACTACAGACACAGAAACGAGAAGCTGTAGATTACAATAAAGGTCAGTAGAGGAGGAATGGGTCTGGGAGAGAAAATAGTAGACTGTTACTCTGAGCACTGCAAAGGTACTGATCTAATTTATGTAAATTTAAAGAAGTGGCATATACCAATTTCTGATTGAACATAATTGATGGGTTTCAGCTGAGTGAATATATCTACACATTTTTTCCAAGATCTTGATAAACAATTTATTTAGCTTAAAATATGTAATTTAGGGGGCTACTCAGGTGCTTAAAGCTAACACTTCTTATTAAGGCCTACAGCTTCTCAAATTTATCTTCAGATTATCATTATGGCACCTGGATACAAATTGAGAATAAAATAAACTTTTTCTTCCCCAAATGGAGACTTTCTATTTACTAGGAAAGTGACAGAGTATCTATAGCTAGATATATTATAACAAAGGCATTTACTTGATACTTCTCTCAGAAGTCCTAGTAACAATCTGTTCATAAAAAGGCCAGCAGTGACTTACTCACTCCAAAGCAGTTTATGAGTGGTCATCTCCTCATCATAGACCAGCGCTGTTCCTGAGGCCATCGCTACAGACAGAACAAAACGAAAATCCCAAAACACCTTATTTCAGGCAAGAAGTAAACAAACTTAATATTGTGTTAGTTTGCGAGAATACAGGTACACAGCTTACCTGCTTGCATGACGGTTTTGCACTTTGGACTTTGTGCTTATGGAACGAAACCAAAGAAAATCATTTAGGAGGAGACCAGGGGAGACAATGTTAAGATCGAGGAGTGAGGCAGCAGGGACAGACCTGGCCTCTGGAGGCAGGCCGGCAGGATTCACGACCATCTGAACATTCAAAACCTCGGTGCAGGTTATTTCTGGTGCAGGGGAAGGGCCCACGCCACCCCCCCAGGCCCGTCCAGCCCACTCCAGGGGCAGGCTGTGGAGGAGCTGAGCGCAGGCCTCCCCGTCCCGCCATCGCACATGGGTACCTACCGGTCACTGATGTGGAAGGCGACGGCTGCTCGGCAAAACTTCCGTTCTGAAGCCACAAAATGTGAAAAACAGGGTGGCACGGTGACGGGGAGCTGTTGTGCTTAACACTTCACCGGTCTTTCAAAAAACACAGAAGAGACGGTCACGAGAAACTAAGGAACCACGGGGAGAAAGCGGGAGTCGAGCCACCGGAGGGCGCGTTAAGCTGGGCCGCGGGCCCGCTCCGCTCCGCGCCTCCCGCCCGCCGGGGGAGCCCGGCAGCCTCAGGCCCCCTCACACCGGGCGGCCGGCACCGACCCAGGCCCCGGAGCGGGCCGCGGGCGGGTCAGGCCTCTGGAGGCGGGGAGGGCGGAAAGCCGGAGCGCCTCAGCGGCACCTCCCCGCCTTCGGCCCGCCCGCCCGGAACGCCTCGGCCCGGCGGGTCTGGGAGGGCCCAGCCGGAGTCCCCGCCCGGCGGGCGGCCCTGAGCGCAGCTGGGGGCCCGGCGGGAGAGAGGGGGTTAAATGTCATTGTCGCCGGCGCGGGGAGAAAGCGGGAGTCGAGCCACCGGAGGGCGCGTTAAGCTGGGCCGCGGGCCCGCTCCGCTCCGCGCCTCCCGCCCGCCGGGGGAGCCCGGCAGCCTCAGGCCCCCTCACACCGGGCGGCCGGCACCGACCCAGGCCCCGGAGCGGGCCGCGGGCGGGTCAGGCCTCTGGAGGCGGGGAGGGCGGAAAGCGGGAGGGCGGAAAGCCGGAGCGCCTCAGCGGCACCTCCCCGCCTTCGGCCCGCCCGCCCGGAACGCCTCGGCCCGGCGGGTCTGGGAGGGCCCAGCCGGAGTCCCCGCCCGGCGGGCGGCCCTGAGCGCAGCTGGGGGCCCGGCGGGAGAGAGGGGTTTAAATGTCATTGTCGCCGGCGCGGGTGGGGCTGTGTGTGTCACTGGCGTGTAACGGGAGGCCTGAAAGGACGTGCAAAGGAAAACCTGTGCTTTGCCAGGGCGCTCTGAAGTAGGCCGGGCGGTTTGAACTCAAGGGTGGTTCAGCCACAGGTATTGCGAAGGTTTTAGTACGTAACAAATCCAAGAGCAAAAAAGCACCACATCCCCAGACTGTATGGTATCATAGAATGGTTTGGTTGGAAGGGACCTTAGAGATCATCAAGTTCCAATCCCCCTGCCATGGGCAGGGACACCTCCCACCAGACCAGGTTGCCCAAAGCCCCATCCAGCCTGGCCTTGAACACTTCCAGGGATGGGGCATCCACAACTTCCCTGGGCAACCTGTTCCAGTGTCTCACACCCCTCACAGTAAATAATTTCTTCCAATACCTAATCTAAATCTCCCCTCTTTCAGTTTAAAACCATTACCCCTCGTCCTATTGCTCCACTCCCTGATCAGAGTCCCTCCCCATCTCTCCTGTAGGCCCCTTGAGGTACTGGAAGGCGCTATAAGGTCTTTCAGAGCCTTGTCTTCTCCAGGCTGTATCCTCTAACATAAAGAGAAATTAAATAAAAACTTGAACTAAGATGATTACTCCTTCATTTTTGCAGAGTAACGCGGGAACTAGCAGCCAGCCTGACCCTTCACAGCAAGCCTCAGGGCTGGTGCTTCTCCTGCAGGTCCTGAGTGGGTCAGTGGCCGCTGGGCTGTCCCGACACCCTTGGCAGCTCCTGACAGAGCCCTCCTGGAGCCGTGGGCGTGTGTAGAGCCATGAAGGGCTTCTTTAAATATTTACCAGTTTTTCCTGCAGGGACCACCACAAACTCAGCAGGATCAAATGAAATGAGCTTTTGAACAACCTACTTTTTTCTAAGCAGTGACTTCATTATGCAACATAAACTGAATATAGGTTGTTTCAGCTTTTTTCCCCTCAGTTTCTATTAGTTTTCCAGTTCATGGTAGAAAGTGATGGAGCAGGCATCATCAGGAGCATGCATGCAAACCTGCACTCAACAGGGGACTTAGCAAGAACCCAGATCATTACAGATGGGACTTTTAGAAAGCTACTGATCATAAACTTTTCCCATATTTGTTTCAAGAAATTATGATCATAATAGACACTGTATTACTGAAATAGCTTGTATTATCAATTACCTGCTCTTGGGTCTATTATACATATTTGTAAAACTAAAATAAAATTCTGTCCATCGTCAGATTGTCTTTAATGTCAGCATGTTGCACTGACAATCAGATTGCTAATCATGTGGCTATTGTAATATTTTGCATTTATTGAATATTATCGCTCCATTAGTTCCCTGCAGTCCACTTAGACAACTGGTAAAGATTCTGCATTGGCTTTTTTAATGTGTCTGAAAATGAAAAGGGACCTTTCAGTAGAGGGGGGGCAATTTAGATTTCAGCTGAAAAGTGTTACCTTCAAGGTGGTCGCGCAAGAATTAAAGATTTCAAAGACTGCATTTAGCCTTTTCTCTCAGGTGATAACACTGAGACATTGTCAGCTCTGTCCTTGTAAAATGATGTCCCAGCAACCAAATCTTCTTGTATCTGGGGCCAACCATATCGTGCTTACAGTGATTTCTTCCCCTTTGTTCCACTTTAATTCTAGCGAAAGCGACCAGCAGAGGGCTGCCTTCTTTTAAAATAGTGTAATGGGAGACAATGCAGTGGATTAATTAAACATTTAAGCAAGGGAAACTTTAGGTAATTGGAGAAAATGGCAGAGTGGAAAGTATAGCAAAATACATTACAGGTAGTCAGCTGGATTAAAACTGTTTTATGCCAGTTATTTATCATATTACAAAATATTTTTGCAAAAACTCAAAGAAATATTTATGTATGATCAGCCAAGTTCAAACTTGATGTGGATAGCTGGAACACTACGGAAGGAAGGCCTGGTAACACTGGGGTTTAAGTTCAACCTATAATACAATTTAAAAGGAAACTAAGACTTTACATTCCACTTATAGTACATTCCTATTTACAATATAGTTTTGGCATGAGAAGTATAACAATCTTTTTTACAAATAATACGATAACTATTTACAAACATTTATGGTATCTCCACTTCTGTGTGGCCAAAGTCAGCTGGGAGTCCCTTCTCTGCCAGCGATAAACCTGGTTTACTAAAATGGCGCCCTCTTCAATATTTCCCACGAGGAGATACACCATGGGACGATGGGTAGGGGTCATCCTCTGCGTGCAGTTTTCATTGATAAGCAGCCACTGTTGTATCATATTCTGAGTTTCATAAGGCAACAGTGAGCCCTGTGTAATGAATTCCACCTGGCATTCAATGTTATACTCTTGGTCACCAAATACTGTTCTCTTCTTGGACAGCTTTACTTTCACTGCTAAAGAAAATAAAAGGAAATATGTAAGTCACTCTGTTTACTCAAATGCAGAAACAAACACTAACAATGAAAGCAGAACAATTCCTTAAAAACACTGTCATAATTTATGCTGATAGAGTATGGCAAGGCCTTCTCCAGGAGCAGTATACATTCTGAAATATTTTTGAAAAATGAAAGTCATGAGTTAGAGAATTTGTTTAATGGAATTTTTTCACAAAGATGAGTAATGTATTTTTACCATCACCATGTATGTTAGACTTTGTGGATAATTAGATATTGTAAGCTGGTGGCGTTGTTCTCATATAACGAGGCTGCCCGTCCTGCCCAAGAATTTCTCCAGAAACTCTCTTTGTCCATGGTATGAACCCCTCAGCTACACTACCTAGCAATGCTTCCTGATACCACCCTTTTAGATACTCCTTTTTCATTACAGGCATCTTACCTGCCCCACTTGACTCCACCAACACTTTTTAGCGTGACATTTCTCTGAGCTAAAGCCAGCCAAAGTCGCTGAGAGTCTTTGCACTGACTTCAAAGGGTTTTGTAGGAAGTTTCTAGGGCAAACTCAAAAGTATTGCCTGTCACTCCGGTAAGACAACACGAGTAAGAATTCATTTTACTGATACGATGTTCTGAGTTTCCTTTTCAGTAAGCTATGTATTACAAACAACTCGTGCACACAAGTAATGAGGACACACCATTCACTGGTGAAACAATCAAAGCTTTACTTGGGTTTAACCATGAATTAAAGGCAAACCTGCTTATTTAGCTGCTTTTGCCGGAAGTATTTTCCATAAAGCATGCTGTAATCCAATGTAGCCAACTAGACAAGGACAGAAGAGCTATTTGATTGTAAACTAGATCATTAATAAATCTTTCATGCAAAACAAATCCTACTTATATTTTGATTAGAAAGAACATATTTGATAAACAACAAAAAGTTTTCAGCAGCCAAACTCTTAGGATTAAGACTTTGAAATCCCAGCAGAAACTGTCAGTGATTTTAATCCCAGTTTTAAAGCATTTTAGAAGGAGAGCTGTTAGTCTCTTTAATAGCCGCCATATTAGCAAGGACTTACCAAAATCATTGTCACAGAAAACTTCAAGAACTCTTTTGTGCGTAAAGAATTCCTCCACTGCTGGGCAGGCCTGGCAGGCAGGCTTTGGTAGGACTGGTAAGGAATGACAAAGTTTCATCGTTATCTTTTAGAATCTTTTGTGTTAGCTTTCTGCTGTCAAAGCTGAGAGCCCACTGTTTAACCACAGGGATGACAGAGGAAATACACAATTGGTAAAAAACATGGCCAAGGATGAAAAGGTGGCCAGGGATGAAAAGGCAGCCAGGAATGAACAGGTTTTTCATTTTCTGTGCCCATTCAGTCCCTGTTCAGCCTGACAAGCTCAATTGTCAGCATCAAATACAGCTGGGGACACAGACTGGCTGGGGACGGTGTCCCTTCTGTCTCCTTGATTCCCAGGGACACAGACTACGGCCACCCTCCCCTCTGCCATCTCCCAGCTACCTTTGTGCAGGTGTTTATGCTCCTTGGTAAGAGATGCCAGGCACATGTCCTCGTCGGCAGGGAATCGCTGGCAGTCCAGGCTGTGTGGCCAGGGGTGCCCGTGGCAGGCCAGCACGGGGGCACAGCTCTCACGGACGGCGACACACATGCTCCGACAAGGGTGGATAAACCTGCCACCACGGGGAATACCAGCCTGAATCAGTTCAACTCACCCGGCGGTAACAGAAACTACTGCAACAGTGATTTCTGTGCAAAGTACATCGTCTCCACTGATACTTAACATCCTTCAGTATAATTTTAGAAGCGTCCGCCTTGCAAGCTGTGCAAGTGGTCTGGGTATGGACTGGACTGTGCTTACAAGATTAAGTCACAGTTTTTAAAAGGCTTTTATGACAACCTGAGAAGAGCTTCAGCATGAGCCTGATTCTATTTGCAATAGGTGCTTCAGCCCTAAATTAACAAGAATAAATTGTCAACTGTAAGAAAATAAAACATTATATCCTTTGACAACAGCATTCATTTTTCCAAGGCGAATGAAAGTTTAAGTGGAACAGATTTTCAGTACTTTTCTTTCCAATGAGTACTGAAAAGTTAACAGAATTATTTCAGAAAAAGTGGAGATCGCCTTCAGATTACAATAAACATGCATTTCATTTGATCCCTGTTCTGGCAAATAAAGGCTGGAGTTTTGTACTGTGCTGTGGTACTTACGTGTCTAAACAGATGGGTGCAAACAGGGAGCACAGGAATGTCCTCACGTGAGGGTGACAGTCTGTATGCGCGAGGTGCTGCCAGGTGGTGGATTTTAGGATAACTTCTGCCATGCTCGTGTGTCCCATCAGGTTGGGAAGCCTCATTTCGGAGTACCCAATCTTGTGGCACATGTCCATCTCCTTGGGTATCACCACACATTTCGTGGATAATCCAATGTCAAAGCCTGTTGCCACTCTTAGGAAACCACTCAGAGCAAAACCAAGTATTTTTGCAGTTAAAAACATCTTCCAGTGACTCCTGGGCTGCCGAGCAGGGAGCTGTCAAACCCCCCAAGTGCAGGGGCACACTGAAAACCTTGTGGCTTATATACCCCAAGAGCTTAATAAACCATTGGTTATCACCTGCTTATCAAATCACTCGAGACAAGAGCAGGTCTTATTGCCTATTTAAGGGATTGTTGTGATAACCAGGGAGGTGGAGGCGAAGTATAGAAGTATGTTCCCTAAAGACACCGGTTTGGTATAGCTTTTCACATGTCCCACGGTGTCAGTTCCTGCAGCGTGCTATGTGGCATATTAAATTTTGACACCTAAGACGGTTTGCTATGTGCTTTCTAAAACAAATTAAGAGATCCCCCAGAAAAACGGTTGGGCAGACAAGCTGTCTCCTGGGGCTGCTGTGTCTCCTTTGTTTTCAGACACTGCTGACAGGGCAGAAAAAACCAGCCCAGATTGACTTATCAAGTGAAAATGTTTTGCTTGTGCTAATTGCTCGTGTCTCTTCCACTGTTTTACAATGTAGAAGAAGTACTTTCTTTAGTTGGTCAAGCGCTATAAAAGAGACAGCCTCCCGCTATTAACCAAGTATTCTGTCTGGAAATGTGAATCCCTGTCCTGTGAGATGCTAAAGGTCTTAACCTCTATTAATTTTAACAGACACCTGAAAATACAGAATTGTTTTATTGGCTGGAGTATGTGCCTATAAGATGGCTACAGAACTCACATCTTGCATTTATTCAAGTTCAGTGGTGGGTTTAATATTGTAGGACTATTGTGGCTGTCAGTATTTATTCAGAGTGACAAGGCAGTTACACATATAGAGAAAAATTTTTATTACTTCAAATGAACCTGGGTATACTTAAAGTTGCTCAAATAATGCAGCGTTTCACCGATTTATTAATAAATGATAATTACCTGAAGCTGTATGAAAGCAAATGCTAGCAGATGTGTACTTCTGTTTGTAGCACAAAAAATAGTATTAGAATTCTTAAGTTAAAAGTTAACAGAATTACTGACTGAGTACTTCATTATTGTTCTTAGCACAGTACTGATAAACAGGTCTTCACTGTAGAGAAGTTGGGGAATTAGTTAAGGTGACAGGGGGTCTGAGTAATGTGTAGCTTATCTATTATGAATAAAAAAGTGAGATTATTAGTTAAAAGCGTTGAAGATCAAAACAAAACATTTTGTAGAAATTTTTAATTCCATGAAACCATTTTTCAAATTACTTATGAGTGTTAATTTTCATTTCCATTCCTTATTACAGGATTTATTAGCAGAAATGTTTAGATATTAATAATATGTAGGTGGATCTACTGTAAAATATCTGGCTTGATTACGAGGCTAAAATGAATATGTTTGTAATAGTGTATCAGCTAGTGTTACTGATGATTGAAATATATTTTTTCAGAAACAGCAGCTTTTTGTGCTTATACCTAGATGTAGCACATTCAGACAATGTGCTATATATCGTTTACATGTTTATACCTAAGTGCTAGATTATTAATCCTAGCATCTTCAAAATCAATGACAAACCACCACGGATTCCTCCTTAGCTGTCTTCTTTAAACTACTGGGAAAATTACAGTATCTGTTTAAATAAGTCAGAAAAAAATGGCAGCATGCAAGGTTCCAGTAATCAAAGACATATTAAAAGAATTGTCAGTTTTTCTTTTCATGTTTTTTTGCCAGCTCTGTGTTTTTTCCCAATAAATGTGGTTTCTCTGTATCTGTTACCACACTTCAAAACAGAGGAACTGACTACCAAACCAGGCTGATTTCAGCCTGATGGTACCGGTACCATCCCTTTGCCAGGTGCTCTGTGTCTTCCATAAGAAGGTGAAGAGCCTCACTGAAACTCAGTAAAAGTCATGTTCTTGCTAAATCTCTGCAGGTACCCCTGGGGACCACGCTTTGCCATAGCTGTTTTTGCTCCCATTTTGACAGCAGGGAGCTGCTCAGCACAGGGAGAGGGAAGACTCACACATGAAGCCAACTGTGCAAGCGGCTCCTCGGGATCTTCTGGATCTCAGGCAGGCTTGGAGCAAAGCCCTGGTCCTCACCTCCTGGGCACAGCGGCCCAGAGCACAGAGCTTGGCTCACACAGGCTCCAGAGATCTTGCAGAAGTGCTGATAGCTCCCACCTAAGTGTCACTTCAGCCCTCAGCAGCTGGAGTCAAACTGGGCTCCATTTATGAGTGTCCCCCTCACCCAGCAAGCGTCTGCATCCAAACGTGATGCTGCTATCTTTACCGAGTCACCCCATAATTTTATGAAATTAATCAAACTCCTCTCTGGCCCCAGTAGTAGTATTCCATGGTATTTTTCTCATCTGGTTGTTATCTGAAAGTAGGTGGCAAGATCTCTGGTGAAGGAAGCCTTTCTGTTGCATGTGAAGCGTGGTATTACACGCACATTTCTGAGTGATATAAAATATATATTAGGAAAGAGTATTTGGTCTCTCAATTATTTAGATGTTTTTCTCTGGGACTGTCTCAGAACCCGCAAGAAAACTGGGTTGATCTCAACTCCTGAGCCAGCTCTGTTACTCCAGATGATGACAGGTCACTGAGTCACTAGCTGTGCCAGCACTGCTCTGCAAGAACAACGTCCCGGCGGTGCTGCCGAAGGGGCTCGCTCTGCCCCTTCCCACCATCAAGTGCCTGGCAAACCACCCCGTGATGGGCCAAGCTCTGGCTGTGCCTGAGACCAGGGGCACTGGGTTGTGGTACAGCAGGTCTGGTTTTGGGAGCTCCCTCTGGGCCACCGCTTGATGGACACAACAGGAACAGGCATAATGAGAGTGCGTGGGACGAGAATGCTCTAATAAGAGCTAATACCTCTCCTGACAAACTTTTTCTCCATAGGAACTGTCTTGAAATAAATAATTGTTTATCTCTGAGTCACTGTTTCCTCCTGGAGCTTCACATGGGGTAGATCACTTATGAGCGACCTCAGAGCTGTGCCTTGAGGTTTATTTTAACCTCAGTTACGTCTCAAAGGAGGCCAGCTATCTGGTGGTGCTTTGCTTTTGTCGAGCTGACTTTCAGGGGGTCATCATTTTGTAATGCTGAAGAAAACAATTTTTCTTACCTGTGAAGATGGTGGCGTCTTTAGAGTCTGAGGGCCCGACCACGCTGGAGTCGGGAAGGAGCTGTGTTCCACTGCTTGGCCACACCTGGTCCTTCAGCAGGAAGCCAAGGGGATTCAAGGGTGTGGGGGACACACCACATATTTGCTGTCAGAAGAATGGCAAGCCATCTGCTTTGCTTCTGTTTTCTTGTTTTCTTGCTGTTTTGAGTGAAGCAGCCATTCACCTAGGGAATAGTGAAGCTTTGCGTGTTTGTCAGGAATGAGGAAGATGACTTGAGGGCTGAAGGGTCGTCACTGGCTCCAAGAACAAAATGTGCCCAAGTGCCTTTGGTTGTCACCTGTGATTGCATGGGGTTTAAGGCTGGATCTGAAACCAGAGCATGATCTGTAATTCAATCATTTCAGCTAGCTTCCTTCTGTCAGGAAAGAGCTTAATTTATGGGAGCTTCTGGTCCCTCTCCCTTCTGACAGTCACTGGGTTCCAGATGTTACCTGGGTATGTTTGACACTCCTTTTCGCCACACTCACAAGCTGCTTTTAAGCAAGGGAATGGCTTTAGCTGCACTTCTGTTTAGGCTTAATTATTTTGATCTTCTTCATGAGCAGATGCTACCTTGAAACAGGGTTTGACAGCAAGTCATTATAATTTATCATTTTTAGCAGGAGTCTTGCAGAACAGTTATTAAAAATGACCATGTGAGGTAGATTGCCATTGCTTGGAGAGTGCTCTGGGTCTGTCAGAGGTTGGCTCCTCAGCAGAAGCAGGAGCTGCTGCTGTGCCATAGATTCTCTTTTTTTTTTTTTTTTTTTAAATTGCTCAGCTTTTTGTATCTCCTCTCTGTGTTTTAATACTGTAAATAATTGATCATACTGCTTGGCCATAGTTTTTCTTTTTTTTTTTTTTTTTTTAAGATGCTCAGCTGCTTGTTGACACGGCGTGGAAAAGAAAAAGGTCAGGCAAATATACACACAGCTTGCTCGTGGGAACATGGTAAACTGTGATTTACTGTTGCCACACCAGGGAAACATTCAAATTACACAAAAGCTGACAAGGGCACGGTATTTCTAACAGTTTGTAGAGGTTGCTTGAATAACAACTGTATAAAATAATAAAAAAAATTCATTAGTTTAGCAAACTATCACAAGAATTGCAGCATCTGCATACATTTCTAACAGGCAGCATAAAATACAAGACCTGAGGGTTTAGAGAAACTTCCGTCTCAGGGTCTGGAGAGAGCTAATGCTCTTAGAGACTTCTGAAGAAAGCTGCGTGGTTGTTCCCTTAGCCACGGGCTGTATTTATTGTTCCTGGATATGAGAAACAGTCACCTGCTGATGGACCCTGATAACAGCAGCAGCCTCGGGAGGCTCGCTCCCTGCCCACCTCTGGGTCGCCTCCTTTGACTGTTACCAGGGAGACAGACAGAGATTAACCAGGAGCCACCCATCAGACCCCAGTAAGAAATGCCACTGAATTTTTTCTTCAAAGAAAGTAGTGGTTTGAGAGCAAACTAGCAGATGTGGGGATTTTTTGTTTTCATCTAAACATTTGCTGCAATATTCGTCTGGAGTCATTTTTATCTGAAGCCTAATTGCAGAGATGCAAGGCGCTCAGACAAGGATCAAAGCTGCTACGGTGCACCCCGAGTCACGAAAGGAGGTTGGGGAGAGGTGGTCATCACTCTGATGGCAGCTTTGCTGGACCAACATCCTTGCTCTGAGAGGCAGGATTTATTTCATAACATTTCCTTTGCTTTATTAAAAAACAATTATGTATGAATGACATCTAAAACAGTAGAAGAAGAGTCATAGATGGTTTTGAAAAAAACTTGTTAATTTATTCATCACAATGGCTTTAGCATTGCTCTAATATTTAAAGAACAGAAATACTATATTTCCTTATAAATCTGGAATGCAAGCAGATAAAGGCTCACTGCCCTGGCACGCCGAGCTCTGTACTTACTACTTTTGATTGATTGGCTGAGAGGAAAGTTTGTTTTCATAGTGAAAGTCAATGATTTTTGGGACCCAAACTTGGTTTTTGACTCTGCCACAAGCTTCTTGTTGAAGTTTAACCCCACCACACACTCCTCCACACACAGACTGTCCTGCTTCACATGGAAGTTAAATGCATTCCAATATGAAGCATTCAGGTGCTGCAAGAGGCACATAAATACCCACACAGATCCCAACAGGATCACCTAAAGGCACAAGGGTGCTGAATAGTGTACACAAACGGGGTAGGTAGCCTTTCCTAACTATGTCAAGGATGGAAAAAAGGGCATAGTAAGATTAGATGAGTTGCTGATGAGCTAGCAGCTAACACAGGCATATAACCCTGAGCTTTGCCATCACAATATTCATTGACTCACTGAGCCTTCAAGGTCTCCAGCCCAGCAATATTTTGGTCATTGCAAAGGAGGACAAGTCACGTAAAATGATTTTAGGGGAAGAACTGAATTCCTGTGCTGACTTACTAGCAGCATGCTCCTGAAACTGCATTCAGGCCACATCCCGTGTGCTGACCGTATGGTGAACATTGTGTTGGTTAAATGCTGTGTGAAGCAGTTTGCTCTCAAGGCAGCTGAAAGGAGGAGAGAAGTGCTGGTACGATTATCATTAAAAAAGTGGGATTTTGCTCTTCAATCATAAGCAGTGCGGCAGGCTCAATAGTGTTGTTTTGCTCCAGGGGTAAGCAAATTCCAAATAATGGCTTTCAGGTGAGAGTAAAATACAGTCTGTCTGAATTTAAGAGTTTACACTATTGATCATGGACCAGATGAGCACCTTCTACAGAGAGGCAGTAATAATAGCCACTCTTCTCTGTTTCCCTCCAGGTGAAAAATTAAACTTCTAGGGTTTTTTTCCTCTGGTTGGTATTGGTTTGTTTGTTGGTTAATACTAGCTATTTTTCTTTTTGGTTTTTACTCAGTTTTACTGGGTTTCAATTTAGTTTTGCTTTGATTTAATTTTGTGGAAGAAGGACCATTTGACAAATGGAGTTTCACATATTTCAGGCACAATCTGCAGAAAAGCTCCTGTTTCTTTTAGGCTTAAGCAGGTTTTGCAGTCTTTTGGCCACTGGGCTGATGCTGGTTTTCCCTCAATCAAATTTCTGTCACAGCTGATCCCCCTCTGATGCATCGTCCATCACAAGCAGCTCCAAATGCAATCTGCTTGGCCATAGTTTTTCTTTTTTTTTTTTTTTTTTTAAGATGCTCAGCTGCTTGTTGACACGGCGTGGAAAAGAAAAAGGTCAGGCAAATATACACACAGCTTGCTCGTGGGAACATGGTAAACTGTGATTTACTGTTGCCACACCAGGGAAACATTCAAATTACACAAAAGCTGACAAGGGCACGGTATTTCTAACAGTTTGTAGAGGTTGCTTGAATAACAACTGTATAAAATAATAAAAAAAATTCATTAGTTTAGCAAACTATCACAAGAATTGCAGCATCTGCATACATTTCTAACAGGCAGCATAAAATACAAGACCTGAGGGTTTAGAGAAACTTCCGTCTCAGGGTCTGGAGAGAGCTAATGCTCTTAGAGACTTCTGAAGAAAGCTGCGTGGTTGTTCCCTTAGCCACGGGCTGTATTTATTGTTCCTGGATATGAGAAACAGTCACCTGCTGATGGACCCTGATAACAGCAGCAGCCTCGGGAGGCTCGCTCCCTGCCCACCTCTGGGTCGCCTCCTTTGACTGTTACCAGGGAGACAGACAGAGATTAACCAGGAGCCACCCATCAGACCCCAGTAAGAAATGCCACTGAATTTTTTCTTCAAAGAAAGTAGTGGTTTGAGAGCAAACTAGCAGATGTGGGGATTTTTTGTTTTCATCTAAACATTTGCTGCAATATTCGTCTGGAGTCATTTTTATCTGAAGCCTAATTGCAGAGATGCAAGGCGCTCAGACAAGGATCAAAGCTGCTACGGTGCACCCCGAGTCACGAAAGGAGGTTGGGGAGAGGTGGTCATCACTCTGATGGCAGCTTTGCTGGACCAACATCCTTGCTCTGAGAGGCAGGATTTATTTCATAACATTTCCTTTGCTTTATTAAAAAACAATTATGTATGAATGACATCTAAAACAGTAGAAGAAGAGTCATAGATGGTTTTGAAAAAAACTTGTTAATTTATTCATCACAATGGCTTTAGCATTGCTCTAATATTTAAAGAACAGAAATACTATATTTCCTTATAAATCTGGAATGCAAGCAGATAAAGGCTCACTGCCCTGGCACGCCGAGCTCTGTACTTACTACTTTTGATTGATTGGCTGAGAGGAAAGTTTGTTTTCATAGTGAAAGTCAATGATTTTTGGGACCCAAACTTGGTTTTTGACTCTGCCACAAGCTTCTTGTTGAAGTTTAACCCCACCACATTGTACTCCTCCACACACAGACTGTCCTGCTTCACATGGAAGTTAAATGCATTCCAATATGAAGCATTCAGGTGCTGCAAGAGGCACATAAATACCCACACAGATCCCAACAGGATCACCTAAAGGCACAAGGGTGCTGAATAGTGTACACAAACGGGGTAGGTAGCCTTTCCTAACTATGTCAAGGATGGAAAAAAGGGCATAGTAAGATTAGATGAGTTGCTGATGAGCTAGCAGCTAACACAGGCATATAACCCTGAGCTTTGCCATCACAATATTCATTGACTCACTGAGCCTTCAAGGTCTCCAGCCCAGCAATATTTTGGTCATTGCAAAGGAGGACAAGTCACGTAAAATGATTTTAGGGGAAGAACTGAATTCCTGTGCTGACTTACTAGCAGCATGCTCCTGAAACTGCATTCAGGCCACATCCCGTGTGCTGACCGTATGGTGAACATTGTGTTGGTTAAATGCTGTGTGAAGCAGTTTGCTCTCAAGGCAGCTGAAAGGAGGAGAGAAGTGCTGGTACGATTATCATTAAAAAAGTGGGATTTTGCTCTTCAATCATAAGCAGTGCGGCAGGCTCAATAGTGTTGTTTTGCTCCAGGGGTAAGCAAATTCCAAATAATGGCTTTCAGGTGAGAGTAAAATACAGTCTGTCTGAATTTAAGAGTTTACACTATTGATCATGGACCAGATGAGCACCTTCTACAGAGAGGCAGTAATAATAGCCACTCTTCTCTGTTTCCCTCCAGGTGAAAAATTAAACTTCTAGGGTTTTTTTCCTCTGGTTGGTATTGGTTTGTTTGTTGGTTAATACTAGCTATTTTTCTTTTTGGTTTTTACTCAGTTTTACTGGGTTTCAATTTAGTTTTGCTTTGATTTAATTTTGTGGAAGAAGGACCATTTGACAAATGGAGTTTCACATATTTCAGGCACAATCTGCAGAAAAGCTCCTGTTTCTTTTAGGCTTAAGCAGGTTTTGCAGTCTTTTGGCCACTGGGCTGATGCTGGTTTTCCCTCAATCAAATTTCTGTCACAGCTGATCCCCCTCTGATGCATCGTCCATCACAAGCAGCTCCAAATGCAATAAAAAGGGAGCTTAAACAGAGAGTGCACCGAATTGTTTCCAAACCTCTGTGAACAGAAGGGAGTACAAGTAGACTCAAGGCTGTTTCATAAGGAGACAGGGGAACACTGTTTGGGCTAGGAGTAAACAGCAAGTACATGCCAACTGTTTGTAGTCCATCGAGAAAGTAAACAGGGTCATCTTGTCTATTCCCCACCGATTCTTTCTTTGTCTGTGGCCTGTAGCCAGCTACTGATCACCAAGATAAGACGGAAACACATTAAGTCTTGAAAATTATGTCTGGCTTCTGGCTGTCACTGGAGATAGCTCTATCAGTTAAGGGAGTGAGACTGGGGGTGAGTGCTCCGCTGACTCCAGCACACCTGGAGCCCATCCCTTTTAAGTCACTTGATGGCATTTTACATCTAACTTCTCTGTATCCCAGCCACCCGCAGGAAAGGCTTTCAGCATCTGACATAACAGGGCACGGCAGGCCAAGCTCCCTTCACCCCAGTGCCCTGGGAATCAACGGACCTGAAGCATCTGTTTAAAAGTCAAACCACAGCCTAAATGGGTTGCCAAATAAGCAAAATGAAATAACATCTGTAAGGCTTCAAAATAAATGTGCTTCAAATATCTGAATTGGACATTATGGCCAAATCTCCTCTAAGCAAAATTCCCCCTGGCGTTAGCACGATTTCTTTCTTGAACAATGATGGTAAAATGTAATCTCTTTCCAGGCATTGAAAATGCATTTAAATCTAAATAATCAAAGCAAGTGTTCCTGTTGTAAATGTTTTTGGTGAACTGAGATTAAAACAAAGATTTGTCGAGAAATAGAGTTACACCCTGGACATGAATTTCAGATTCTGGTCATTGGAATCCTTGCAGCTTATTTTTGGTTATAAGTTTATCTTCAGGCCAAGACTCCTCTTGTTTTTAGGGCTGTAGATTTACATTTTAAAATTTCAAAAAGAAAAAAGTAGTTTCTGGATAAAACCTAGCCTTCATTTTTAAGATTCTATGTCAGAGTATTTTTTGAAAGAGATTATATTTTTTCTAACAATGTTTGCAAACTTTTTCATTCCAGTACACATGTGCATACTAAACTTTGGGTGGCCAAATTAAAGCAGATAGCTGTGTCCTGAACTCAAGTGTGTTTACAGATGGAGTCAACATTCAAAAACTTTTTTGGCACTTACAGAAACAAAAATGTATTTTTAATTGTGGCAAGTGCAAATTACTTAAGAGAGTAACTGCTTCACAAATGATCGTGCCCATTCATAGGTGCATGGTACATAATTGTTAGTTGACTGCTATGAAAATAGTTATTGTCTCTGCCATTACTTGAGCTCTGTGGCTGAAGGAGAAGGGATACTTGATGAAGGTCTGAATATTCTTTACCTATTTTCAGTCTCCCCACTTTAGATATTCCCTTACACACACCTTCTGGCAAAGGATGACCACAAAAGACAGCCTCTTGGAGCCCATACTGCACCTTCTTACTCCACCAAAAGGCACATTTGCTATTACAGTTGTTACTTACCTACTTTTCGTCCATTTCTCATGTAACTGAAGGAACTCAAAACGTTTTTCAGGTTTCAGTGAACCAAACCACCGACCTTTTGTGTAGTCCATTTTGGTTACAAATGCATAGCCAAATCACAGGAAAAGAAGGCAGCGAGAGGGAGCCGGGGCATGGCGCTGTGGCAGGACCACGCCAGGCGTTAGTGGGATCATCACGGGCAGCTCCGGACATCAAATGTCACAATGGCTTAACAGACACTACTGCTTTTTGAATCAAACCTCTATGGTTTTCTCTATGTTGTCATACAGGGATGGTATCCTTGTGAACAGTCTGTAAGTCTTCTTGTCCATCTGAGAAGACATCTAGTACGTAAAAGTAAGTAGATTTTGCACCTTGTACACTTACTAAATATTTTTATATATACCCTAATGAGGTTACATAGTGTTTTCTCATAACACTCTGGTGCTGGGCCCTCAAAATCTGCAGAACCTCAGCAATTGCTGCTACAGAGAGCGTTCCTATTGCCATGGCAGCAGTTCCTACAGCAGGCCTGAGAGTCAGATCAACTGCTCCATCCCCACCACTCCATTTTGTGGGACAGCCCCATTGGTATTCATGACACACTTTAAATCCTCTGCAAAGGGGGAGAATGCAATTTAAAAAAACAACCAAACACCAAAACCCAAACAAATCAGTCTTCAAACAGAAAGCATAGGTGCAATAAGAGGTGGGGAAGAAAATAAGTTTTCCCTTTCTTTGGCCCTTCAGAGGGCAGATGGCAGGTTCCTTCCGTTTCACCCTGGCTTGTGTCGCACCATGTCTCTATTGAGATCAAAGGCATTTGGTTTCTATTAACCCTATCTGGAAGAGAAGTTCACTGATAAAGAAGTCTCCACCCTAATGATTAAACCCTATTTGGATTTAAATACCCGGGCAGAGCCCTTCAGCCGGCAGGTCAGGATTAGAGGGTCCATGACTCCATGACGCCCGTTTGCTAATCTGGATGCAGACCATGTGTGGCTGCCTGTGAAATGTTATGTCATTTGGCTTTCACAGCCCTTTACCCTCATCCCAGGACAATCTTCTCCCTCCAGTGGCACTACTGGGAAATGGGACAGAGAGGAATCCATCCTAAATAGCTACACTGCAAGAGCTGAGCAAATAAAAAATAAGGAAAAATTATAAAGCAATCATTTAGAAATAGCTCAAAATCAAACAGTATCTAAATGATCTTTAAGACCATGGTTTACTTCTAATTAGTTTATGAAGCTCAGGGAGGGAGGACCAGAGAAATAATTAAATTTAAGGTTAATTAGGAGAGGCTGATTATTTTTTTTTTTGGTCTTAGGAACCATTTTCATTCTCTAAATAGCATTAAGGGTTTCATGCTGGTTGCAGTGACCAAGGATTGATAACTGTATCCACAGGAGACTCTTTTCATTATGGAAACCATAGAGGAGCAAATAGTTTAGAGGGGAAGGTATTTTGAAATTAGAGTCAGGAGCATTCAGAGACAAAAGATTTGTGATTGCAGCTCTAGTTTCAGACCTTAAAAGGAGCATGTTTGCCTGACAGCTTCTTCAGCTTTTTTCCCCTGATTATGTCTGTCTGATAAAAGCTATCACCGCTCCCCATGAGCCTTGCCTTTTTATATCTACGTCTCTACTACAGCATTACTGCTGTTAAATGTACCAGGCCAGGAGAGCTTTTTTGTTTGGGGAGAGAGAAAAATATTTTTAGAAAATATACCCAGAGAGTGCAACCTGAACATTCGGTCGTGTGGGTAAATGCTCTGTATTTCTTTTCCTTTTCTGCTTTTTTTTTATTTTTTAACAATTGAGTAAGGTTTGCCATCCTTACTTATGCTGAGTAGTATTTTTCTTCCTGATATTTTATAAAAAAGGAACAGAAGTACTGGAGTTATTGACAGGCTGATTCTGTACTCAAGGAGGGCAATGACAGTTTCCATAAGCTGTGATTGTATCCTGAAAGCCAAGATTCTGTCTGTTTCTCTCACACTGAGTGTTGCAATACATACTAGTGGTGTCAGTGCATACCTTGATGCGAGCAAGACTGACAAAGCCCCATCTCATAAACAGGCCAAACAGTTCCCAAACAGTTCAGTTTGGGAACAGGATATTAAAAAAAGATTCAGTATGGAAGGTACTTTGCCCTGCCATATGGTTGACTGAGTAAAAACATCCTCATCCTAATATTGTGGCTCCAGCGAGGGATGCTGCAGGTGCATATGCCAAGCTTTAAAGGGAACAAACAGCTTCTCTCCCTTTGCTTACTGGGGTCCTTACACAGCCATTCCCACCTTGCACTCTGGTGGGAGAAGCCAGCTTGGGCCTGGGCCAACACGTCAGAACATTCACTTGGCTAATTCTTTTTTTTTTGAGGATTAGTGGCATTTGATTTACTTGGTAAGAACACTGCTTGAGTGAATAAAGATAACACAGAAAAATGAGGGGAACTGCTGCTTGAAATTCTGCCTAATTCCAAGTTTACTTGGAAGGCTTCCTGACATGCCAATGTTTTTTAAACATTTCTGGACAAGAAGAAAGAGACTTAGTCTTCTTTAAACCTAATAATTGATTGCAAAGGATGTATGAACCATCTGATGATGTCATATCACCAAATTAGAAAATAATTTATTAACCCTAAGGGAGCCCTCAGGCACCCTCTGGTGTGAATTTGGTACATTAACACAAGTCAGTCTGTGGGCCACAGTGATGCTCTCGGCTTGCTCAGCTCAGCTCTTCAGCCTTTCCTGAGTATTATTTTCTCACGGGCAGTCATGGTTACCCCACTGCTAAGGTTTGAGGTTACAGCACAAAGTGAATTTTCCCTTTACATAAATAATTTATATCTCAAAGTACTTTAACGGTGCCAAACACTAGCTGTGGAAGCAATTCAAAAGCTGGAAGACATGCAGCAAGTTCACAATCATAGAATCATAGAATCATTCAGGTTGGAAGAGACCCTTGGGATCATTGAGTCCAACCATCTACCCTACTCTACAAAGTCCTCCCCTACACCATATCCCGCAGTACCCCATCTAAACATCCCTTAAACACATCCAGGGATAGTGACTCAACCACCTCCCACATAAATATATATATAATCCCATATAATCATATCAAATCCAAGTGATCAAAACCACTAATTCAGCCCACAAAGCATAAAAGGCTGTAAAATCCATTGAAAAATAGTAATTATAGTTATAGTGAGCTGTTTGTGAAGAGAATTCCACTTATTTTAGAGTCTCCAGATAGTCATTTGTTTACATACAGTCAAAGTTTCACACCTGTGCTGATAATTCAGCAACCTTAACGTAAAGCATTAATGGAGTGTTTAGAAGCATAAGGGGAGTCATGTTCAAAGCCAGTGAGGTGATGTGGAACTGGGAGTTTGTGTGTGTCCCTGGTGACTTAGTCCTCCAGCTCTGTCAGCAGGCAGGATTTGAGCTCAGTATTCACAATATTCTCACTTCTGTGGTTTTACCTGTCTGACGAGTCTGATTGATTGTTTATTTAAGATATTAGTAATGCCTTCAAAAAAATCCCTCTGTATTGTCTTTTCTTTGTTTAAAGGAAATCTGTGCTCTCCTGCAGTTAATTTCCTTCCTGTCACATCATTACCTTTTGCACAAATGCATCATATTTGAAAAACTTAATTAGAGCAAATGATGTTGCCATGACATTTACTTGGTCAAAATCCTGTTAACAATGAATGAGAGACTTGCAGTGACCTACAGCAGATTTGCCAAATGGCAGGGAAAACACATATTATTTCCATTTTATTCTGGAGCACTACCAATATATCTTTTCAACATGATTCTAATTTAGTATCTAGGCAGGGCAGGAAGTGGGGGACAGCAGGATACAGCCCCAGGCATGGGGTGTCTTCCTGGGGATGGGGACAAGCCAGGCTGGGACATCAGCCTGCGAGTGGGACCCATGGCCAGGGGGCAGCCAGAACTGCAGCTCAGGATGGGCCAAGGTGAGAGCCTCAGCTGGAAACAGCTCCCCTGGCCTTGGTTTGGCCCCAGGGCATCTGGGAGCCTCTGCCCAGGGTCACCACGGGGACCAGATCACCCGTGGCTGGATCAGCTCTGAGCTGGCCCCAGGCCCTGGCAGGCACACCTCCAGGAGCCCCCAGGGATGCTCTCACAACCCTTACACAGCTACTTCACAAAGGCCGCATTTTTATTATTTTATGGCTAGAGGACAACATCATAAAGAAATTACAGTCACATGAACCTATCTGTTTGGGGTGAGCACAATTTTCCAGGCACCTTTGGCTCTGTGGCCATGGCTGTGCTAGTCAATTAACCCTGGAACAGTTTGCTGGATCTAAGAGGTCCAGCTGATGTGAAAGCATCCTAACACATTTCTAGCAAAGACTTAGTCATTGCCCTCAATGAAGGTGATACCACATGAAGAAAAATAAGATAAACCTGTGTGATAAAACACATAGACAGGGAACTCAAGGCCACTTTGACAATGCAAAGCTGTTCTTAAAAGGACTGCTTCAGGAATAGCAGACATTTTGTGTGAATCAGTCATGCTTTCTCTCTATTCAATGTTTATACTATCTTAATTGTCTGCATTAAATAAAATGTCTTCTTAGAATTTGAACTCTAAAAAGAATCCCAACCAAAAATAATTTGTTACTCCAGCCATGGTTCAGGATTCTTTCCAAGTAGCAATTTTGATTCCTTATTCCTTATATTCCTTTATTTTATAATGTATCCTAGATCTTGAGAGGGAATTGCTTTAAAGGACACTTTAGTTAATCTTTTCCTGATTACACTTCTCAGCCATATTTCCTCTCCTTACAGTAGCACACTGCCATTTTTATGAAAAAAGAAGTTCAAACTTGACTCAAACCCAAAAAGGTAAGGAGTTTTCCTTACTGCGATAGTATTGCTGTTATAATAATAATGAATTTCCCATTGACACCAGACTGAATTGGATTAGGTCGGGTTGGTACCATGAGTGTCACTCAGATGGGAGCCTTGTTGCTGCAGGCACCACGCAAACACAGCAAGAGACATCTCCTGCTCCCTATGACCACGTGCCCCCAGGATAGCAAAACTGAGAGCATTCTCAAACATGACCTGAGCAGTATCTTTCACTGCATTTCATTCGGTTGCTTCACCAGTTGCCTCATTTTGCCTCTTTTGCCTCTCAAAGATAACAGCACATTCAAAATGCTTCAATGAAAGGTGCAAGAGCTGCTTGCCTGGATCAAACTTAGCTGGGAAACCTTGGAATGAACTAGAAAACTTCAGCATGGAAATGTCATGAGGTTAAGCGTAAAGGAGCTCTGTTTGCAGAGCAGGGTTAGCAGCAGACAAAAAAAATGAATCTTTAAATTACTTTCCTTGTCCCCACTTACCTCCTTGCAGAGGGATGCTGTTCCTGGGAGCTCAAATGCATGGATCACTCCCATGCCCGAGAGCTGCATGTGGTTGCTAGGTGGCAGTGCAGTTTTCAGATCATTATGTTGCTATCCCAGAGAGCTGCAAATAATCTGTGCACAAGAGCTGCTCATTAACTGGTAGCCCATGAAGTTTCAAAGAGCATCTGTATGACGGAAGTCCTCCTCCCTTGGTCTTTCTCCAACTCATGCTTCTGAATTCTTAAAAATAGTTAGGAGGAGATTTTAAGTGCTGTAGTCCATGAAACTGCTTCTGGTATTATTTGACTTACACAACCAGATGCCCTGTAATGTATTCAGGAGATGGAGAATTAGTCAGCAGAGACAGCAGGTATTATGAGCCCCTATTCTTTCCCTGGTACCTGCAGGGACCTTCTAAAGCCCTACAGGAGTATTTCACACCAAGATGCAGTGAATGACAGCATCTAACAGATGCTTCACTCTCTGACAGCCTTAGCTGAAGCAGACCACAAGCATCTGATACTCGAACAGCAGATCAGAAAGCAGGAAGCTCAAAGCATCCTACCCAGCTCATATGCCCAGTAGTTCTGAATCAAGAACAAAGTGATACATTTTGCAGGACACATATTAGCACTCACCTCAGTGCTATCCTGTAAAAAAAAAAAAAAAAAAAACAAAAAAAAAAACACTTACGCACTTTAGGTACAACTTTTTTCTGAAATTGTTTGGTACTTTTAACAAACAG
>NW_015094506.1:37493871-37530021 GCF_001431845.1 Calidris pugnax | reverse complement strand
TTTTCTTGCAATAACACTGCTAATTTAATGCAAACATTGAATCTGCTCCACACCTCAGTGGTAACCTGTAAAAAAAAAAAAAAAAAAAAACCCAGAAAATAATCAAGTAGTGAAATTGTGAGCCACATTTGGCCCACACCACCACATTATCAAAATTCAGCATGAACGATGAGTCTTCAATGCAATGAAGACTAATACTTAAGGGGACAATCTTGCTCTAGAAGAGGCAGGCAAAGGTCCCATATATCCCACTAAAACTCTGTTAACTCAAATCTCCCTGCCCAACTCAAAGATGTATACACTTCATGACAGGGCACTGACTTTGGCTTTTACAATCAGGCCAAGGAATGCAACTGCATTTAAGGACTGAAATCCTGTCCTTCAGAAGAAAGCAGACATGTCTGGTAAAATCCAAGATGCTGTAAGAAATAATTAGGCGGCAGTAGGACAATCAGATCAGCTCTGTGGCTGACTTAAAGTCTGGAAAATGGAAGAAAGGTTGGAATCTATGGTCTGACTGATTTCCAAAATAAACTACATCAGCAGGTCACATTACATGAAATGTACCCACAATATTAGGTTTCAAACAGTCCCCTTATACCAAAAATACTATTTTCAGGAGTGAGTATACATTTGGGAATACATATGGGGAAAATAAGACCATTATTGTGTAAAAAACAACCCCCCAATCTTTATTTTTCACAATACATTTTAAGTACATGCAGAACGTGTTTACATTTCTCTTTAAGGCAAACAGAAACCGGGTTCTTATTCCTGAGTTGCTTAGCACCAGTAGAAATAGCAAATACAAACTTAGGAAATGTTGTCTCTCCCTTTGAAGCAGCAGCTGCCTCCCCTACAAAATATTCCTGCTTTCACCTTACGTTTCTTTTCATGGGCTATTTATACTGCTAATCTCTAGTGCTGTTGGAGCCATTTCTGCAGGTGTCAATCGCTTGGCAGAAACATCATCATGCCAAGATGTGCCAAACTTTCTGTGTTTGTTATTTTACCTTGCAGACTGTTTGCTGGCTAGACAGCCCAGCAGTACTTCTGTCTTTGCTGGTACCTGCATCAAGGTCTTCTCTTCAGCTGTTTCAAGAGTTCTGTGTTCCTCCAATATCTAGAAAAAGCTAACATTATCTTCCTATGTTTTTCTCATGCGGGCCAGCTGCTTCTCCAATATTATGTCAAGATTAAGAGAGGGAAATGTTCACCTCAGCCAATGAAGGCTTTTAGGGCTTGACTTCACTAAAGCTAATGGGGGGGAAGTGAAAATTCCCATTGAAGTGTTGGCATTTAAAAAGAAAACACAAACCCATTTTTCAAAGAAAAATCACTCTCCCTTGAAGTCTAATATTTGAGCCATTTGCATTATCTTAAGACTTTAGACATTTGCTGGAATTCAGGATGCTGAATTTCCATTTATAATACAGAGGGAACATATTAAAAGAATTTTGTCACATTCTTCTATTGCCCTCAACTGGCTCTATCAAACCCATTCCAATGGGCACTTTTCTCTCATGACTTTTAAGAGGACCGCAGCACATGATTCTAAAAGAGAAAACATCTCTTCAGCAAAAAATAAAGTTCCTGTTCCTATCTAACACAGAAGTGTAGTCCAAGCAGAAAGCTGATAGTGCAAAATGGGGTGTGACCCTTCGGTGTGCCTTCCTCAGTGACCTGTAGCGTGGAAAAACATTTTGTTTCAAATCACATTCTCTGCTTTTTTTTTGCATGCATTTCTGAAACTATAATTATTTTGTTGAATACATCAATAATTCAAGGTTTCTTTCACCATTTAGTCTCTCTACGTGCCCATTTCAGCTAATCAAACCTTATCACAATTTTTAAACAAATGCTAATATTTACAGGTGTTAAACATTCATTGAAAGAAACAGAACAACTGTACCTTGATTAAACTTCTGGTTTAAATTGGTTATTAAAGCAAAAAAAAAAAACCCAAGTAATTTCTTACTTCTTTTTGAGTTATTACCTGCTAAGATCAAATGTCTTTCTTTACAACTGTTTCACTTAGTGGCAACACACAACAGCACATTGCATCGGGAAGAATGCACATTCAAACAGTCAGCTGTAAAGAGATTACCTTTAACAAGAACAAGCAATCTCACAAAGCAATTCTTCACCAAAGCTTTTCCAATTCTTTTCCTGCCTCTGAGAAATTATTACAAACTAAGCACTTAGGAAAATGCAATAAATGAACCCAGACAATAAAAGGTACCTATGAAGAGTCAAATCAATATCCCATCAGGAAGCTGACTCTCTGGTAAGGCACCTCCCAGCAGAAGGTCTGTGGTTTCCCTCTGCCCAGGTAAGACAAGTTCAAAAGGCTAAAAAAAGGAACGGTTGTTACTCTGCACCTGGCAACACCTCTCCACACCATGAACAAAACAGCAGCTTGCTGCAGGTATTCCCAACAAACAGCTGCACCGTAGCATTTTTACCCTCATTTTGTTCTCTAGAACCTGACCCACATACTGCTTTATTTCTGAAATCAGCGCCGCTGATTCTACAACTAGTACGTCCTCTGAGATGTACTTTTTCAGTGATCATTTCAATACTAAGACGCTGAAGAGATAACAAAATTTCCAACAGCCTTAATTTCTCCCTGGAAATCCTTGATCCCTAGTTTACACACAGAGACTGTACTGTAATTCAGAGGAACACGTTGTACCCCTTGACGGGGATTGTTTATCCAGCCACTGTTCATCATTTGTCAAATCCTGTCCTGCTACATTGGTTACTTTGAAAAAAATAATCTGTGACACCAATGCTCTGCTTCTTGCCCGGATCTGTCAGAACTGGCCAAGCTCAGGTTCTCCTCCACTCCCATAGGACAGGGGACATAGGCATTCGTTCAGGCTGTGTCTCCACTACTCACTGGACCAGCTGAGGCAGCAGAAGCTGGTTAGCCTCCCCAGGCATCTCACCAAGGTGAAATATTCCAGAGGAAGTCGCACAAATACTTCTTGCATTCAAGGCGGTTCAATGGCCTTGGAGAGCACGTCTCTGACACGCTCTGCAGCTCAGCTTGCTCGGGGCAGTCACTGGAACTCTTCTGATCTCTGATTTGAAGAATTAGTCCTACCTGCTCTTTTGAGGACGGCACCAGGTTATCACAGTTTGAATCTTGAATCCTTTCATGCAGAAGGAAGAAGTTGTAGGCAAGAATAAACTTCTGGACAGTTTTGAAATGCTACTTCCAAAGGCACCGACTTTCACATGCAGAGTAAAAGACATTGCTCTTTCTTACAGTGAAGATGAAACAGATTACATCCAGTTTATTTATAAAAGTTTTATACACCTGAAATATCACAAACATTTACAACTTTCCTGTTTTCTTCTGAGTTCTGAAAAGATCGAGTCATACAATTACACCGCTGTCTCCTTTGACTCCGATGTCTGTGGTGGATTGAAGTTCAGTATCTCTTTGTATGTAATACCTGGAAAACAACACAATAAGCATAGTCTTGCTGGTATAATCGGAAAAGGAGCTGCACAGACCCAAGCAAGGTGCAGTCTCAGCATGGTTAGGCTCTGATCAAGGTCAGGAAGAGAGAGACCTCTTCAGGCAAAAAAACCCAAAAAACAGAAAGAGCACCAGAAGTACAGGAATCAAGGATCATTTTTGTCACTATTTCAGATTTGAAGTAGCCCAATGATGAAATGTTATCCGTGCTTTCAAAGGGACGTGAGGGTTGACTTTACAGTATAGGGGGCAATATCCTCAGAAAGAGCTACTGAGCACATCAGCTTTAAAAGTCAAGCCTTCACTTAAAAGCCAAAATACAAACCTCTGATGTTAGATGAAAACTAGATCCATAGTTAAATCTCTGCTGAGACAGATATGTTTTCTCTCCCTCAGAGAACCTCAGTTAAAATTAAGGCCAGCAACCACTGCAGTCCTACAGAACTAACAGTTGATGAATCTGTTTACCCGTCCTACCCACTGAAAAGACCCTGTTACAGAAATGTTTTCTTTCCTACATTGCAGAAGATGGGAGGACAGACACAGGGAAGAAGGAAGGGGGAGAAAGGGAGCCTCTGTTAGGAGGCAGAGAAGAAACCTTTGGGGATCATTCCAGTAGGGCCTGATAAGAGGAACACTGGCTTATCAATAGCATTTCTCTACTTTAATGCTGTATATTTACTCTGTTCCATCAAAAGCAGAGAAAATAATCTGTAAAGGGAAATATGCCTATTTCTGGATGGCCTTTCTATCTGGTCATTTTTGAAAACATCACAAAACTAAACTCACGTTTCCACTCATCTAGCGGAAGATCCATGTTATCAAATGTGTCATCATATTTCTCAGCTTCAATCTCTTCCTCAGGATCGTGGATTGGCTCAAAGTAAGGATGCATCAGAGCCTCAGCTGCTGTGATTCGCTTCTCTGCATCCAGCACCAGCATCTTCTCCAAAAGGTTTACAGCTATTGAACAGAACACAAACAGTCCATTCAAATCACGCCACTGATTCCAGTTTGTACACAGAAACGTCGTCCTGGAGATATTTGAAATAGATACACAGAGTTATAAAGCAGGATCATTGGGTGTCCATTCTATAGCCAGCGGGGACCATCTGCATGACAAAACAGCATTGTGAGCAAGCTGGGATGTGCACAAAGCCCGATGCAACGCGGGGGTGCTCCCTTGCTTCTGCAATGCAATAGAGCCACATCACCTCAGCTAAGGACTTCTCTGCTCCAGCACCGCTGTGCCTGGGGCTCTCCCAAGTGTCCTTCATCACTGCCGCCATGGTGTTGTGGTTCTAAGGTACATCATAACCTGACAGCAGCAGAATGAACAGGTGGGTGCAGAGCTAACGAGAATTGCCCAGTGTGTGACCAAATCCAAGGCCAAGGACACTCTGAAGTTCACTAAGAGAAGTCAGTTGTCCGTGCTCAGAACCTCAGCGCTGACTTTACCTGCTCTGTGTGTCTGACCTCAGCCAAAATAATTCATGAAAATCTCCCCTGTTCCTCTCCAGTGGATTTTGGATCAGGTTCACTGTCAAGAATGTCGAAATGGGCTAGTGTAAATAGATTTGATGAATGACTTGTTTATTCTCTGGTTTTCTACCCTGAAAGAAAGTTCCTGGGTTGGGTGGAGCAGCTGAAAGGAGGAAGAGGCAGCAGCGTGGGACAGGATGCTGCAACTCCTGCTTGCCACACCATGGAGTCTCTCCAGCCTTCTCTAGACCATGAGCAGCAAGTTGTTCTCTGTGTAAGGAGCAGGCACATGGCCACAGAAGTGACAGGAAGAAACGTTCTAAAAACTAAATGGAAATGTGTAGTTTGCTGTAGCTGAGAAGGTCAGTGAGCTAACCATGCAGGCAGGGCAAGAGCTGCTTATTATTCATGTTTATTTCTACTGTATCTGAACATACAATTTTGACTTCTTAAATGGAGAAGATTCAATTATCCTAATTGATATTCTAATAAAGCTGGCTTTGTGGGTGTGCAGGTCATTGGGGAATGGGTAAGGTTTGGGCAGAGCCATCTCAGAGCTCTGGCTGCCTCTAGCCATGTCACAGTTATGCACACTTGGTATGCTCTTCTGGCTGTTTATAGCTATCAAATCCAAGCCAGTGCTTCTCAGGAATTCACAGATGTTTCTCAGGATGTATTCATTCCATGACTAAAATGTCAGCTTTCTATTTGCTTGCATTTCTACTGTAGATCAGATTAAGCTTTCAGAATTACATTTTAAATATAATACTCAGAAAACATTTATTACACGCATTTAATTTCTCAGGGCTCTTGAGAAAGCTGCTCCAGTAAAACCATTAAGCAGATGCTGGATTGGAGCCTAAAACACAAAATACTTCTTTTTTGACTTTTCTAAGAAACATCCGATTCTTGGCAGGATCTAAACTTGGCAAAGTTCAGCCACTAAAATCAAAGTTATGAATTATGGAAAGCAGGAGAGAAAAGCACGAGAACCATCACATAACCTATCACATAACTGACACTGCTGCTGCCTCCAATGCAAACACAAGAACAAGACAAACTGTACACATCCACACAAACTGTCTTACCCAAAGGATTTGCATACTTCAAGATGGATGCAAAATCTTTTTTCTGGACTTTTGGGAGGCTTTTGATATAGTTTTTTGCCTTAAAAGAAACATGAATATTAAATTAGACCTTTGCTGACTTTGTAATGTGACAACATTAACTGTATGCTTAATAGGTAACTTAACAATGCTTTAATAGCACATTGTACAAATGGATTTTTTTGGGGTCATAAACCCTGATTATGTGTCACTTTGTTGAAAGGAACTTTTTTTAAAATCAAGCCTTAAAACTGTGATTAAGAAATGATAATGCAAAGCTTCAATTACTAATGCCAAACATTTAATATATTAATTAGAATAAATATGCATGCATATTTGAAAGAACATCATAGAGACTTTATAGGAATCTCTAGAAATGAACCTTATACAGTGATTCATTAGTACTTAAACTGTATAGTTAGTCTAATGATTAATTTTTGGTGGGGTTTTTTTTTTAATGCTACTATATAGCTTAAAGATTCTAGAAGGACAGCCACACAAGAATAGGAAAGACAGAGACATCTGCAGAACAACTGCTTTTTCTGAATAGGTTCCTGTTTTCAGTATGTTTCTGATAAAGATAGTAATGCATCAGCTCAACTGTTTTTATGGCGCTAGAAACTTTGAAGTATTTAAATATGTGGATTTTTCAAAAGTCTTGATAATTTTCTTTGCCCTCTTAATCTCTGGTAGTTATTCTGGGTGTGCAAAGCATTTCAAGGCAGAGAGGTACCATCAGGGGTCATTCCAGTAGTCAATACCTATTATCTCAGCCAGCCTAAGAACTAAGCATGGCTTAAACCAAATTAAGACATGTAAAACCAACTGACAAAGAAGAATACTCACATCTTGACTCTGCAGTTTTTGAACAAAATCTTGAGTTGGTGTACCCGTTATTTTCATTATTTCTGTGAGCTGGTCCAGATCTGAATACCAGAAATAAGGAACAAAGTCTTTCACCGTAAAACTAAGCACCTTGCAAAAAATGTGAGTTTCTTTGCTACTGGAGAACAAAGCAAAAATCATAATGCAATGACTGAACACAAGATTTATAAAAGATGAGATGAAAATTCTAGCTTTTCTTGCAAAAGGCAAAGACACTGAAAGCACTTGAAATAAAATATCCTGTAACTTGGAAATACATAATTGAATCACCTGCAAACTCCTCTAATATCATCAGGCCTCCTCCATATTTTTGGTCAAAATCAGTCCAAAAGTATTGGAGTATCTGAACAATCAACACATGTATTGCACACATCGCCCTCATCTATCCAATATTTAGGTGACAGAGGCAGAAGAAGTCACAGGGAACATCAGGTGGCATGATAAACAGAGCAAAAGTCAGAGGAAACCAGTCTGTATCAGTTCTTCTCCATACTGAGAAACTTCAAGGAAAAAAAATAAATTAATTCCTCTCTCTCCTCATTTCCCACATGCTCAGCTCAATTCCAGATGCTGAGATGTTGGAGACATTGGGGTAAGGCATCAGAACACTCCCTAGTCTTCTGTGTCCTAAACCAGCACAGATTAATCAATAACAGTATTAGCTGTTTAAAGAAGAAACAGCGTATTCACAGGAGGCTAATGCTGCAGAGAACAGCTTTGTGACTCATGTGCTCCTCTGGTAAGAGCAGCAGATGAGAAGCCAGACCAGCGATTGGCACATGAGGATTCTTCCAACCTCTGCAGAAAAAGGCAATGGTGAGTAATGCCGATGAAATAAGTAAATAAATAAAATCCCAAACCAAGTTTGTAGGATAAGCTATTCATAATCCTTAAACAGGAATCCCTTAAGTTAGCTGTTTTCTTATTCACCTTCTCACAGCTGAACCCACAGCTGCATTTCCCTGACAACAGGTAATACTGATTCACATACTGAAAGGCCAGCAAGGACTATTACGCTGAGATAGTTTCCTTCGTAACACAGGACGCAGGATTTCAGCCAATAGTTCTGAAATCTCCAAAACCCAGTATGATTAAATATTAGCTTCTCCATTATTACATTTACAGTGCAACTTGAAAATTATGACTCATTCATTTCCGTATTTATGTACCAGAACGCTCAAGGTTCTTTGGCAGGCATCTTCATATTTTCTTGTTAACAACTAATGCGTACTCAAAATCTGTACAGCTGATATAATTTGATGTTTTCTACTTTCCCATAGTCCCCATATTTTTTTTTTTTTTGGTGAATGCAATCTTCCTTTTCTATGGTTTTCCTCACTAAAGGAGAATAGTATGATCCATGTAATGAAGTCCTAACCTTATATGCAAGTACTTAAGTACAAATATGACTAAAATTAAACAATTGTGATTCTGTAAACAAGTATTTGCAGATAAGCAGTTTATTGACTGGAACTCCGCAAGGGGAAAAGCACTGCAAAATGATCAGGCTGAACTGTCAAACATACAAAGCTGGAAAACAAAAACAAAAAAGTAAAAAATTCTTGCTGCGTTCTATTAACACTGTCCTCTATTAACCACCACAACTACTACTGTCAATGAAGCTGAAGTTGAATTATGGCTTAATCTTAACTATCTTCTTAATTCTGCAACAATTTAATGATAGGACTAGATGTTTTTTTGTAAATCTAAAACATTTTACTAGATGTTACTTACACACCAGTTTTTGGTAACAGTCTAAAAATGCATGAAATGGACTAGCACTTGCACATTAAGTCCATATACTACAGCTAAATCTTCTGTGCCTGTTCTGGAGTTGTGGAATCTGTCACTAAAAATAAAATAAATCAAAATGTGCCTTTTCTATCACCACAGAATCTTCCAGCTGATGATTTCAGATGTGATTCAAAGATCACCCCTCTTTCTCTATTCAAAAAGTTCAGTAATACAAGTTCTAATTTGCAGATGAGAAAAAGCAGTACAGATATTAAATAACCAGTTAATGAGAACGGTGCAAGCCATTTTATTATTCATTTCAATTTATGCTCATCAGCTTTTGAACAGACCTACTGTATCACATAAGAGCCTCTCATCATTTTCTTACATTAGTGTCATAAATTCACTGAAGGATACGATCATTTCCTTTGAACAAAGGCCTCCCCGTTATCATCTCAGCCATTATACAGCCCACAGACCAGATGTCAACTGGAAAAGACCAACAGTCACATTAAAGAGCTGAATACTTGGCTATTTAAATGTACATAAAATTTAATTTAAAACATATTTTAAAGACTTGTAAAATTTGCCTTTATAGCCTGTTACAAAATGATGTGTGCTTTGCCAAGCGTGATGAACAGTATAGGCAAAACTACCAGCCTTTCTAATTAGCAAACTGGAGATAATCTCATAATATACAGAATCAGTTTCTCAGTAAGAGGCAGATGTATGTGGGAAGTAAATTTTCAATGCTTTCAAAAACTTCCCTAGTCATCCTACAGTTACTTGAATTCCCTCCTTCTGCCATTTTCCCCTGTCTGCTTGAGTTACAACCAGCACATCTCTGCAGGAAGATGACAGTCAGTGCAGAACACAAGAAGGTAGAGCAGACTGTCACATCTCTAGACATTTGTATTGCTTTTTCCAACCACCTTGGCTCTTTCCGTTACTCTCAGAAAACACACAAAAAAGCCCCCAAACTCACAACCACCAAACCATTTCCTGCAATTTATCTACAAGGAAGTTTTGCATAATTATACTGTCATTTCCCACCTCCCAATTTATCGTTCACTTCAGAAACAAAGACTTGCTTATATATTGCCTGATTGAGGGAAGGCTTCAGCTCTGCTAAGCCTTTTCTGAAGAGATGCTGACCTGTTTGCGTATAATGCATCCAGTTAAGTATGACCTCTGGGGCTCTGTACCACCTCGTAACCACGTAACCGGTCATCTCACTGTCTGTATGCCTTGCCAATCCAAAATCCAGAATCTGTAGTAGAAACATAAAGAACATCCTGATCAAACAACTAGTTATCTATTTTATATGGACTTTAAAAATGTGGAAAATAAAAAAATTGGAGCATCCTGCAGAGACTGGCTTATTTTTGCATCTTTTTTCTCATTGAAGTGTCTTGTTCTCACTTGAAAAGTCAAGACAGAAGTAGCAAGCAGCTTTACAATATTTTTTTCCTGCGTTAGATACTCCTATAGCAACACTAAAAGCTGTAAAACCAGTAAAGAACAGAATAAATCCTTCAATTATTTAATTAAAATATATGGGTCCTATTCAATGCAAAAAATTCCCTGGCATGGAATGACAATTGTAGCTTCTAAGGGCTAAAAGAGGAGCACCCGTCTTATGTGGCATTCATTGCTCTCATATCCCAGGCGGTACAAATACTCAAGAGTGTGTTCGAATAATATTCTGAAGTAAGAAGGAATCATTCTCTTTGTTTTATAGGTTTTCATACAAGGGAAAGCTTCCTCTAGGTCACACTGAAAATGTACATGAGTAAGGAATTACCATTATTTAGTCCCACTGAGTTTTCCCCAACCTACTGTGTCAACTACAGAACAACCCTCTGTAAGAAACGCAAGGTCTGTGCAATTTTTTTTAAAGGATGATACACAATTTAGCTTATTTCTAAGACTTTCATTTATCTCTAGATATAGCAACATGTAGAGCAGCAAGATTAAAAATGTATGTTATAGCCTTTCATCAACTTCTACAAAATTGGCTAACATAACGGCCCACCTGTATAGACCTTCAAAAGATGGTGCCAGAAGATGCAGCCAACAGTGAGGGCCACTCCCAGAATGAGAGTCACCTCATAGTTTATCAGGAAGTTCATGCTTCTAAGAAGATGGGGTCTTGGCTAAGTAAAGTCTGTTCAAGATAAATCACCGTCATCATCCACACATATTTGAAAATGAAGCTTTGCATGAACAGCCACTAGTTTCCATGTGTATCAGGCTTCATCTATATTGACAAGGCAGACATTTTTACTAGGAGCACCCCTGCATCAACATACCGAGAGTGATGTGTTTTAATGCCCTCTGTAATTAAACATTTTAAAATATTTCAGGATAGTTTCATCATTCCCTAGAGCCAGCAGAAAGGAAAATTATAATTTCATTCATAGATCAAGAGTATAAAATGTTATGGCTGATCTTTATTACCATACTTGAAACATCATTTCCACATCTTCCCCATAACTGCTGATTACCTATCAATTTAAGAACAGGAACAGGATGCCAAGGGAGGGATTTTTATTCTTACCAATAAAATACAATTGATTACAGCTGAAGTTATCCCTCAGAACTTTGGGTACTGAAGATTTACTGGAATCAAAACATTTGCAGTAACAAAATACACTTTTATATACAGCTTTCAAATTTATTCTATGTGCACAACACACATTATGTCTTCCCAGTAACAGGAAAGGGGGATTGTGGAAGAAAAAAGGAAGTTTTACGCAATAGGTCAAAAGCCACATGTGGTACCATCTATTCTGTCACAGCTTTTTAGGCCTTTTCAATCCTAAGGTTTGTGACGCTTGGAGTTGGAGACAGCTAAAATATAATTTGTGCTTGTATTTTTGTGAAAGCAGAAAACGACGGAGAATTTTTGTGCATTGTGTATTAACTTCATGATTTCTTTTCATTTAGATACTCATTAGGCTCAGGAACAAGTGTGTCTTGTTAGTACTTAATACTAACACGGTACAACTTCAACAACAATATCCAGATGAAACTATGAAACTATTATTCTCATACTTCAACTTTTCAGCTAGAACTTCCAAAGCAACTTTCTGAGCAAGTTTGCAAATCCTTTTTATAATGCAGAAATTATGAAAGAGAGAGCAAATTCCCCTCAAAGATAAGCTCCCCTTCTACTCAGCAAACTTAATTTTCCTAACTTGCCTCAATAACCACAACAAAAATAGCTTGTAACTTCAAGACTGCAGAAAGGGCAGTGATTTCCCCTAAGGCACCCTTCACTATCACATTTCTGATTCCTGTGTAGCAGTTGAGAGTACCAGACAAGAAAGCCAGAAAGCTCATTGTGGAAAATAAAACTGATTGCTTATTAATTATTACCAATTCAAGGAACTGTTCCAACTTGCCTTCAGCTTCATTGCCGCTGGAGCTGACGCAAGGGAAGCTGCTGAGTGCACAGACGTGGGGGAAAAGGTATGGACCATCCCTGGCAGTGTGGTCCTGTGCTTTCTTTTATAGACCAGAGTTGCCTTTTGACAACCAGTATTTTCTAACTGCAAATTTGCACTTTTCTTCTCCATGTGATATCACAGCTTATCATACAAACAGGAACAGCATCACTTCACTCCCAGAGTCAGGAAGCAAAACCTAAAGCTTAATGCTACACTGTCACTATGCCATTTCACAAAATCGTGTTCTGATACAGAATTATTCACCTCAGTTTATCTAAAAGCTTAAAAATGTCCAAGGTAACAGAAAAATAACTTGTGTTAAATGAGGAGATACAGTGATCTTATCATGGAAGAATGCCTTAGACCTGGGCTGCATATCAAGATGTAATTGCACAGCTGGGGAGAGGGGCGAAGAAGGAAGGGGAAGAAACATATAATGTGCCTTTTCCAGATTCTGTTTTTGCCCCCCCCATCACCTCTCAGACCCACTCTGCCTACAAGCCAGGAGGAGACAACAGCTTTCTGTGTTAGGGAAATTCTGAAATGACAGGACCCTGAACATTCAGGTCAGTCTCCAAAGAGAAAAAAATAGTATTAGAACAGCTACATGCAAGTATAGAACTTGTATGTTATATACTGAATACCATTTTTGCAGTGTTGCATCAACTTTTAATTCATTTAATTAAGAGAGTGCCTCACAATCTATGAGCTTCTGTACCTCCCAGCTTGTAGAGTTAGACATTTTATATTTATTCAAAGCTAGAATTCTCACATAACTAACTACTCCCATAAAGTCTTATGTCTCTTTTAGGGAGGAAACTCTAGCCATAACATCTCAATGTACTTACACATCAGGACACAAAAGCCCCCATTCAAATGTACTGCTGATTTGTGAGGATGTATACGTCAGTAATGATTCAAGCACAGAAGATATGATTTTGTAATTAACTGAAAATCCCTGACTAGCCTTTCAAGATTGCTAGAGGTAAGAGAAGATAAGTAACCAAAACAATTCTAAAAATTAATAATGGTCTATTAAAATGCAAGGATAGAATTAACTGGGTATTGGAAGCAGTCTGAAGGTACTATATACTGAATACAATAAATTATATTCATAAAATAAGAGGTGTTGAGTACTACATAATTCTACTTCATAATAAATAATTGGCTTTTTTATAACGAAGTAATTCTACACAGCTGAAAAGATGCATTTTTTGCTAGGTCAGGGTACATTGCATAATTATTTCTGAAGTACAAATATTATCTACTCTAACAGGCTTTGGAAGATTTCTAGTCTATGTAGGAAACTGCAATCAGAACTGGTCAGATTCAGTATTTCTGTTCAGTGATGCAGAAGGAAGACTGAGGAAGACTGACAAACAAGAGGGAAGGATTACTACTCAGATGGACTCTACTAAGAACACTTCCAAGGAAGTGGCAACAGCTACACTTCAAGACAGATAACTTTCCACAGCGGGTCCCCAAGGGTGCATGCCAGCTAAGCCCAGTTTCCACTCTGGGAAGGTGTGTGAGTGCACACCATCCTCCTACCCACCTTTCGAGGGAAGCCCCGATGGGTGGGATAAAGGGAGTCATGATACACACCAATACTTGCCCTGCTCTAGAGAAGTTGCAACCACGTAATACAAAAAATGTCATCAAATGCACCTGTATTGCAGCATAGTGGCAGAAACCGCTATTAGCTGAGCTATAGGAGGCTGAATTAGGAATTGGCTCCCTTTAATAATTTTTTTTTTCCTCACTACTTCAATTGAGAGCAAAAATGAAGCAGAACCGATATATTCCTGCTATGAAACACACTGTAGTCTCCATGCAATTGATACTACTGTTAGTTGTAACAGCGCAGAAGGAATCACTTTCAAAGAAATAAGATATTCTTGTTCATGGTGAACAGTATGAGATTCCTCTCACGCTTCACTCTGAAGTGATTATCTGCAGCATATTTTAAAAGCATTACAGCTCTTATATCCAGCTAACCGCAACGTGAATTTTTCTTGGAAAGTACTTTTAGTTGAATGACTGCATAAAAATATGCCAGCATTCATTGCAACACACACATCACACAGGAAAAGGCTATTACTGTCATGCACACGCGCTTGGTGTGGGCACACAGCTGTGGCGTGGACTGCTCTGTCAATGCCAAACCCTCAGCAGCAGTTTCAGTTCTTACATTGCCCTTCACCCAGCGGCAGGGACCCAAGTCAGTAAATGCTCCAGGGATGCCATGAATGCAATAACTTCCTCACCAGAAATCCTTCTCTACATCTTTGGGTCAACCCCCACCTCTCCCCTGTTAGCACTGGGTACCAGCTTCCCAGAACGTCCTGTCTGGACTGGATGTTTTCAGCTGGGACCTCCTGGGCAACGTTTCTAGATTGAGGTGCAGCCATTTCTTGTGCCCGGCTCCAGAATGATCTCAGAAATTGATCATCACCTTTGCCATTTGTATAGAATCAGAGAATGGTAGGGGTTGGAAGGGACCTCTGGAGAGCATCTAGTCCAACCCCCCTGACAAACCAGGTTCACCCAGAGCAGGTTGGACAGGAACGCATTCAGGCAGGTTTTGAATGTCTCCAGAGGAGGAGACTCCACCACCTCTCTGGGCAGCCTGTTCCAGTGCTCTGTCACCCTCAAAGTAAAGAAGTTTTTCCTCATGTCGAGATGGAATTTCCTGTGTTCCAGTTTGCGCCGATTGCCCCTTGTCCTGTCACTGGGCACCACTAAAAAGAGTCTGGCCCCATCCTCTTGATGCCCACCCTGTAGATATTTATAAGCATTGATGAGATCCTCTCTCGGTTTTTATGTCAGTCAAGGATATACAAATAAGAAGTAAAGAGATTCTCATTATTCAGGGCTTCATTTCTTAAACAAATATTAATTATTCTTGTGGTGACCGAAGTCAGACAAATGGAAAAATACTTACAAGTAGCAGTGTCTTCTAATTGTTTTTCAAGACTGTTACCACTGCCTATTCCCTTTCCTTTTCCAGCCTTCCCCTATTTCTCCATGGCCCCTCAAGCCCATGGTCTGAAAGCCTGGCCCATCACTGAAACCAGCCAGCATGTCTACAGCTGTTTCACCCCTTGTCTCCTGTGGTGTGTTTCTAACACATCTGACTGTTTTTTCAAATAAACATATCCTACCTTCAATTCACAGTCTTCGTTTACTGCCAAGTTTCCAGGCTTTAGATCCTGTAATCAGATTTGAAATGGATGTTATTTATTTATTTTACAGCAAGCACAATAAAGCACACTTTCTGTCTTTCATTTAGGTTTAATGGCTTTCATACAACTACTTAGAACAGCAACAGGTAAAACCATGTCATAAATCTACGTTAGAAAATGAAATGTAACAAATAACAGAAACAAAGACACAAACTTGAATATGCTTGGCTTTTTTTCCAGTATATTTTCCCCCCAGACAAATCAACTTTTTTTTCCCGTAAGAAGTCAGAAAACACTTGCCAGTGAAGAAACTCACTCATTTTACTGCGACTTTAAAAAGGTTCCATACCCTTCTAGACTTCGAAGTGAGTACTGAAGGAATCAAACAAGATTTTACTAAAAGCCTATGCTCTCTTCTGTGGGAAAATCACTTTCCTAATGAAGTGAATTGAATGAAGAGTGTAACATCAAAAAAAAAAAATTCCCTGAAGCCTCTTCAGCTATTGTGAAGACTTCTAATGATCTTAAAAGTTGTACTTCTAAGTTTAACAACAAAGGGAAGAGTACTGGCAAAGGTTAGTAAGATTTTGCAACGTCAGTGACTCTTAGACATTCACAGTCATAAAGAGAGAAAAAAAAATACCCAGATATAAGACTTGCAACTTAACTTCACAAAATAATTTAAGAAATCCAAATCTAAGCTGTATTCAGTGCAACTTGAGTGCCCAAATTACACTGATGTAGCTACAGCACCTTTTGTTCCTATTGAACAAGAAACCAAGGCATCATCAAACACTATAAATAGAGACACTATAAACAGAAGTTCAGGCATGTTCATGAGCATGTTTATACACAAACACCATTCGGTAATACAAAAAATGTCATCAAATGCACCTGTATTGCAGCATAGTGGCAGAAACCGCTATTAGCTGAGCTATAGGAGGCTGAATTAGGAATTGGCTCCCTTTAATAATTTTTTTTTTCCTCACTACTTCAATTGAGAGCAAAAATGAAGCAGAACCGATATATTCCTGCTATGAAACACACTGTAGTCTCCATGCAATTGATACTACTGTTAGTTGTAACAGCGCAGAAGGAATCACTTTCAAAGAAATAAGATATTCTTGTTCATGGTGAACAGTATGAGATTCCTCTCACGCTTCACTCTGAAGTGATTATCTGCAGCATATTTTAAAAGCATTACAGCTCTTATATCCAGCTAACCGCAACGTGAATTTTTCTTGGAAAGTACTTTTAGTTGAATGACTGCATAAAAATATGCCAGCATTCATTGCAACACACACATCACACAGGAAAAGGCTATTACTGTCATGCACACGCGCTTGGTGTGGGCACACAGCTGTGGCGTGGACTGCTCTGTCAATGCCAAACCCTCAGCAGCAGTTTCAGTTCTTACATTGCCCTTCACCCAGCGGCAGGGACCCAAGTCAGTAAATGCTCCAGGGATGCCATGAATGCAATAACTTCCTCACCAGAAATCCTTCTCTACATCTTTGGGTCAACCCCCACCTCTCCCCTGTTAGCACTGGGTACCAGCTTCCCAGAACGTCCTGTCTGGACTGGATGTTTTCAGCTGGGACCTCCTGGGCAACGTTTCTAGATTGAGGTGCAGCCATTTCTTGTGCCCGGCTCCAGAATGATCTCAGAAATTGATCATCACCTTTGCCATTTGTATAGAATCAGAGAATGGTAGGGGTTGGAAGGGACCTCTGGAGAGCATCTAGTCCAACCCCCCTGACAAACCAGGTTCACCCAGAGCAGGTTGGACAGGAACGCATTCAGGCAGGTTTTGAATGTCTCCAGAGGAGGAGACTCCACCACCTCTCTGGGCAGCCTGTTCCAGTGCTCTGTCACCCTCAAAGTAAAGAAGTTTTTCCTCATGTCGAGATGGAATTTCCTGTGTTCCAGTTTGCGCCGATTGCCCCTTGTCCTGTCACTGGGCACCACTAAAAAGAGTCTGGCCCCATCCTCTTGATGCCCACCCTGTAGATATTTATAAGCATTGATGAGATCCTCTCTCGGTTTTTATGTCAGTCAAGGATATACAAATAAGAAGTAAAGAGATTCTCATTATTCAGGGCTTCATTTCTTAAACAAATATTAATTATTCTTGTGGTGACCGAAGTCAGACAAATGGAAAAATACTTACAAGTAGCAGTGTCTTCTAATTGTTTTTCAAGACTGTTACCACTGCCTATTCCCTTTCCTTTTCCAGCCTTCCCCTATTTCTCCATGGCCCCTCAAGCCCATGGTCTGAAAGCCTGGCCCATCACTGAAACCAGCCAGCATGTCTACAGCTGTTTCACCCCTTGTCTCCTGTGGTGTGTTTCTAACACATCTGACTGTTTTTTCAAATAAACATATCCTACCTTCAATTCACAGTCTTCGTTTACTGCCAAGTTTCCAGGCTTTAGATCCTGTAATCAGATTTGAAATGGATGTTATTTATTTATTTTACAGCAAGCACAATAAAGCACACTTTCTGTCTTTCATTTAGGTTTAATGGCTTTCATACAACTACTTAGAACAGCAACAGGTAAAACCATGTCATAAATCTACGTTAGAAAATGAAATGTAACAAATAACAGAAACAAAGACACAAACTTGAATATGCTTGGCTTTTTTTCCAGTATATTTTCCCCCCAGACAAATCAACTTTTTTTTCCCGTAAGAAGTCAGAAAACACTTGCCAGTGAAGAAACTCACTCATTTTACTGCGACTTTAAAAAGGTTCCATACCCTTCTAGACTTCGAAGTGAGTACTGAAGGAATCAAACAAGATTTTACTAAAAGCCTATGCTCTCTTCTGTGGGAAAATCACTTTCCTAATGAAGTGAATTGAATGAAGAGTGTAACATCAAAAAAAAAAAATTCCCTGAAGCCTCTTCAGCTATTGTGAAGACTTCTAATGATCTTAAAAGTTGTACTTCTAAGTTTAGCAACAAAGGGAAGAGTACTGGCAAAGGTTAGTAAGATTTTGCAACGTCAGTGACTCTTAGACATTCACAGTCATAAAGAGAGAAAAAAAAATACCCAGATATAAGACTTGCAACTTAACTTCACAAAATAATTTAAGAAATCCAAATCTAAGCTGTATTCAGTGCAACTTGAGTGCCCAAATTACACTGATGTAGCTACAGCACCTTTTGTTCCTATTGAACAAGAAACCAAGGCATCATCAAACACTATAAATAGAGACACTATAAACAGAAGTTCAGGCATGTTCATGAGCATGTTTATACACAAACACCATTCACATTATCAGAATATAAACATCTTTTATATTGTTTCCACTTACCCTATGAATTATGCCTGAAGAGTGAATATACTGTAAAAAGAGAAAATATTTTTTAATCAATGAGGCAAGGGAGAAAATACTTTTTCATGGGCTAATCTGAAATTAGAATGTGTTTATTTATTGCACAGATCTTTTTAGCTATGGTTTTAGCATTTAGATAATTAAATTAGCATTTTGCCTTTCCCCTCCCACAATAATGAGAAACCAGTAAATCAGTTTGAGTACTGCAACAGATCATACATTTTTTTCCTAATTCTTCCCATACAAAAAGGCCCATTTCCTGTTCATTTTTGGCATTGCTAGATAGATATATCAAAATCAATCCTGTAATTTTATGTATCAGAAATGCTCTCTGGCAATAGATGTCTCCGGCATGCCATCATAGTTTAGATTCATACAGTCCAGCAGCACTGAGTGTTAAGAGAACATTTAAGACCAGAATGAAGGTCAGTCAATGTCTTAGCTGGGAAGTCTCACTACATGCTTCAATATTTCCTTCGTGAAACACAGAGAGGTCAGGTTACAAGACAGGTCATCCTTGACCTGAACATTTTCATCACCCTTCCCCTGACCTATTTAAGGGCCCATGAAAATCAAACCAACAAACAGGACACCTAGGACTAGTTCTTTTGGGAAGACACCTGACCAAACACTGCACTTGTGACTTCCACCAAATGCTTCCTGCTGAGATACTCAGTTCCTCTCACCAGCTGAATGATGCCCTACAAGAGACCATTTTCATCATGGACAATAAAGGGAGCCTCTAGTAACTAGTTCAGACAGGGGCAAGGAGTGAAGTGCAGAAAGTTGTCCTGAACTGAGGACGTGATTTTCAAGAATGGCCTGGGACCTGCTAGTACTGTTCTGGTGTGGGGAACTGGTCTGAAAACCACACAGACCGTACTACAGACACTACGCAGCACTAGGCTTTTTAAGAAGTCCCCAGAAAAGCCATGAAGATGTGAATCCCACCAGCTTCACCTGGAGAGTTTTCATTTTATTCCACCCTGAAGAATGGGACAATAACTGGGAAAAGAGTTACTGGGAACCAGCTGTCAGAGCCAGGAAAGACCAACCAGGGACAGTCAGGGTGGTGTCACAGAGATGGACAGAAGCACTGAACTTCACAGGATGACTGCCAACCAGCCATAGCCCCAATAACCATTGTCTTCTTCCCCAGCAGCCATGAAAATGAGCAATTGCAAATGCAACAGCCCCTCTGCAAAGGATTCCTCATAGTCCACCTGATGAGGGGACCAGGAAAAAGCAAACCAAGCTACACATCAAAGCCAACTTCTTCAGACAAGTCCAATGTGCATTTTAGACAGGTTTCTGAACTTAAACAAAACCCATACAACCTAAGCAGCACAAGATCTGTAATTAAGGCACCGAGTTTTTAAAGCAGCGACTGAACAAAAATAAAATCTCTGACATTTACTTTTTCTTCTCTTAAGCTTGACACAGCGCTCCAGATGTGGTCTCATAGGTTCTGGACAGAGAGGGGGAAAAAAATAAATAAATCACCTCCCTTAACCCTGTGGCTACAACTTCACCATTCCAACCTGGACCGTGGCAGGGCTCTGCTGCCGCACAGGCACACTGCTGGGACGGGCATTTGTGGCAGACCAGTTCCTGCTGCACATCACTTGCAGATTAGGCAAGGTTTAACATCACCCGTAGGAAATGCCAAAGTGCTTCACAAGGAGCTGAGGGCACAGGGCTCTTCCCCAGAACGTAAGCTGCAAAACCGCTACAGCAAACAAATTACAAAATGTTCTTTCTGTCATGGATGGGCATGAAGTGGACCGGGATGCGAGGAACCAGATGCAAAAAGAGGAAGTTTGTCATTTATATGTGGAGACCAGAGAGAATATATACTTTTGCTTTTAAAAAGAAAAAGAAATGTATCTATAAGTAGTTAAGATTCCCAAGAATTGAGGAAAAAGCTGACGACTTCTGCCAATAGCCGTCTTGATCAAGGATATCACAATAATTACTTGGGTTCTAGAGCATTTCACTGTCTTCTTACTGAAGCCTCCTGATTTTCCAGAGCAGGTGCTTAAAATATTCTATGGGCTATTTTTGCTGGTATGACTGTAGACAGTAAGGAAATAACTGTCAGACTCAGGAATTTTTGCACCTATGAACGTGGCGTGTAGAAACAGGAATTAAAAGGACTGCACCTTTTGGAGCTTTAGTTAAAATAAATCTCAGCTGTCTGGGGGGATGAGCATGGTCTCGCTGGTGTTCTCACCCCACTGAAGGTTTTATGAGTATTCACAGCACCAAAACCATGTTAACACTTTGGGGAGAACTCCTATATTTTCTAAACACTCCTCTTAATACAACATCACTGAGATTACATGAAACAGAACTTATTCCTAGTACTAATGTACACATCAGCCTTTCTGTAAGATGAAATACTGGTGGCTGGGCTGCAGTATTTCTTCAACAATACCAGTATTTTTTTAACTGCATTTTATTATCTCCTGGCAGGTAGCAACACTGGAACTACGCCAGTCTTTGTTCAGAAAATTTTCCATTTCAGTTCAATAACCTTCTGAGATGGGATCTTACTCTTACAGACTCTCTTCACTAAATTATCCATTTATTGACAGATTTTTCACCCTTAACATGGCAAAACCATCCAGACCAAAGGAGACGTATCTTTCACAATGCTATTACCACTTCACCTGAACAATATTTGATTCAAAAACCCTGTTAATGTGAGCAAAGTGCCTTGGAGCACAGGAGCTCTGTGCATTATTCTAAAGACAATTTTTGGTAGCATGCATAAATCCCTGAATGTGAACTTCAGATTGTGTTAGGAAGCTATCCAACAGTTGTCTAAATTCTAAGCATTCTTGTCTGCATATGCAATCTCTACACCAAATAAAAAGCTAATCAAAAGGGAATAAGAAAAGACTCAGGAGAAGTATTGTAGGCAGCATGTAAAATGAAAATGAGGAGTGACTTGGCAGGGAAGGAAAAACTCAAGAGGAAATGGGTGAGGGGGGAAGGGAAAGCAGAGAAGCAGAAAGAACAACATAAATGTGAACAAAAGACAGTAAATAGAGATGACAAAAATAGGAGAGAACTAAGCCAGGTGAATATTACCACGAGTATGGCAAAAGAAGCTTGAACAGGTGTTTGTGTGGCTCGAGAACTATCCGTCCGTTCTCAAATTCTGAAGGAATAAAGGAACAGGGCTGCCACCCACCTGCCCTGGCCCCTGGGAACACCAACCCAACTGGCACTCCTGCCAAAGAGGGACCCAAGATAGAAAGCGCTGGAAGCTCCAGCCCCCTTCCACCTACACAAAGACATTTATGTTCAGGTTGCCTTCTGTACTCTTTGACAATACACAGCTTTTCTGTCAAACAAAAAAATAACGAAAGCCCTTCCAAGTTGCAAGCTCACACTTGAATAAAATTTAATGCCAGACTAAGGCCTGACCAGGAAAAAGACAAAGGAGAGGCACGTCATTGTTTTTAAGTGGTGTCAAATTGCATTGTTTTTTCCTACTACAGATGAAGTTAAATTCTGATAAATTACAAGGCTCACCAAAGAAAGGAAATGAATATTTCATTTTCTATAGAAAGAAGACAGTAAAATGGCAAGAAGAGAAACTGACAAACAACGACTGTTTAGACTTACAGAGGAAAGATTTGAGGGTGTGATAGGAATCTTTCTGAACTCAGTATGAACTTCCTACCAATCTCAATTTATATGTATCTTTTACATCAAACATGTTTTACCAACAGGTCGAGGGAGGTCATCCTCCCCCCCTACTCTGCCCTGGTGAGGTTGAATCTGGAGTGCTGTGTCTAGTTCTGGGCTCCCCAGTTCAGAAGGACAGGGAACTACTGATGAGAGTCCAGTGGAGGGCTATGAAGATAGTCAAGGAACAGGAGCACCTCTCTCATGAGGAAAGGCCGGGCGTCAAAAAGACAGGACCAGACTTTTTAGTGGTGGCTGGCAACAGCACAAAGGGCAATGAGCACAAACTGGAACACAGGAAATTCCATCTCAATTTGAGGAAAAACTTCTTTACTCTGAGGGTGGCAGAGCACTGGAACAGGCTGCCCAGAGAGGTTGTGAAATCTCCTTCTCTGGAGATACTCAAAACCCACATTGATGCGTTCCTGTCCAACCTGCTCTAGGTGATCTGCTTTGTCAGGGGGGTTGGACTAGATGATCTCCAGGAGTCCCTTCCAACCCCTACAATTCTGTAATACTGAGCATTTTGATATGCAACCAATCCAGAGCCAGTCTACATGTAGAACGTAGAAATGAAACCTGCAAGGAACTGACTTGGGGGCTTAGCAAAAAATCTCTCATATCCCTTCACAATACATCATTCATGCAGTTTTTTTTTTTTCTATATGCATTTAACTGTCACATGTAAACAGGTTGTTACAATAGAAGTATGCAATATGAGAAAAATGATGAACGGCCTTCTTGCCTTGGAACAGACATAAATACAGACACCATAAAGTGCTTACACATTTTACACAAAGGACAAATGCATATTGCAGGTAACATCTTTAACACCAAAACCACCACCAAAGTAGAGTCCATCATAGTTAAAACGGTGCAAACAAATAACAAGGATTACAAAAAAAGAGAGGCTAAGCTTGGGAAGTTGAAAGAGTTTTACAACAAAGACCTAGAGAGGGGCATATTCCTCCTCCCCATGTGTTGCAATTTTTCTTCATAATGCCTCAATTGAGTGCTAATGCATGCTTAGCTCCTCATGCCCTGCCAAAAAAAGCCATTTAAATAAACACAAATGGGCTGTCTTTAATCCAGATACAGAGGACCTTAAAAAGTACAAGATAGCCATGCAAAACTTGGCATTCCCTTTCTTAAACAGCTAACTTACTGATATCTGTAAAAGAAGAAACAAATTGCTGACCCATTTTCTTTCTTCTCTTCATGCTAGCAATACTGCTTTCAGCTTAACCCACTTCCTACCACAGACAGTGCTGCAAGAGTGTCCCTCAAGCACTGGATCACTCCTATTTCTTACAGATCTAAAGACCTTAAAGATCTAAAAATCTTCAAGATTCCAACTAGGTGCACCATCGCGGCTGGATGAGTTGGTTCAAGAGGAAGCAAAAATTTAACAGAACTGACACAGTAAAGACTGTTCTCAAATGTTTGCTGTGCAATAGGAAATGACAAACATCAAAGTCCAGTAGCTGAATAGTGTCTTATTTCCTGCTGGTAATTTTGAGGTAAGTACAGTTGTGCTCTTCAAAAATGTGGGGGAAGAAAAAAAATATTCAGGTGAACCACTTCTTACAGAAGATCTAACACCATTACAGAGACTGGAGATACCAATTAACTAAGACTATCTCAGCTGGTTGCCTTGTAACTGGAATGAGAACTGCCCTCATTTTTATAAAATTCTGGGAATAGCAGCTTACATCAAGAACTTCCTGCTCTTTTCCCCTGTGGTGGGTTGACCTTGGCTGGTCACCAAGTGCCCATTGAGCCACTCTCTCATTCCCTCTCCTCAGCAGGACAGCGGGGAGAAAATACAATGGAAAAAGCTCATGGGTCAAGACAAGCACAGGGAAATCACTTACCAGTCACCATCATGGGCAAAACAGACTTGACTTGGGAAAGATCAATTTAATTTATTGCCAATTAATATCATAATAGTATAGTTAGAAACAAAACCCCAAACAAAAAATCACCTTCCCCCAACTCATCCCTTCCTCCCAGGCTCAACTTCACTCCTGATTCTTCTACTTCCCCCTCCGAACGCTGCAGAGGAACAGGGAACGGAGACGGTGGTCGGCTCACCATGGGTTGTCTTTGCTGTTCTCTCTGCCTCATGCTCTTCCCCTGCTCCAGCATTGGGTCCTTCCCATGGGCCACAGTCCTTCCCAAACTGCTCCAGCATGGGTCCTTTCCACAGGATGCAGTCCTTCTGGAGCAGACTGCTCCACTCTGGCTCACCTGTGGGACACAGGTCTTGCCACAAAACCTGCCAGAAGCCTGCTCCAGTGTAGTGTCTCTGTGGGCTGCAGCTTCCTTCAGGGCACATCCACGTGCTCCAGCATGGGATCCTCCACGGGCTGCAGTGCGCGTATCAACTCTGATGGTCTTCTCTATGAGCTGTCATGGGTCCTTTCCACAGGATGCAGTCCTTCTGGAGCAGACTGCTCCACTCTGGCTCACCTGTGGGACACAGGTCTTGCCACAAAACCTGCCAGAAGCCTGCTCCAGTGTAGTGTCTCTGTGGGCTGCAGCTTCCTTCAGGGCACATCCACGTGCTCCAGCATGGGATCCTCCACGGGCTGCAGTGCGCGTATCAACTCTGATGGTCTTCTCTATGAGCTGTAGGAGAATCTCTGCTCCAGCACCTGGAGCACCACCTCACTGATCTACACGTGTGCAAGGTTGTTTCTTTCACATTTTCTCTCTCCTCTCTCACAGCTGCTGTGCAGCACTTTTTTACCCCTTCTTAAATGTGACACAGAGGTGCCACAAACATTGATGGGCTCAGGTTTAGCCAGCGGTGGGCCTGTCCTGGAGCTGGCTGGAACTGGCTGAGTCTGATGTGGGGGCAGCTCCTGGTGTCTTCTCACAGAAGCCACCCCTGTAAGCCCCTCACTACCAAACCTTGATACACACAAATCCAATACACCCTCTTTAATTCCCGCTCTGTTTTCTTCAGATGTCAAACATGCACAGCTGCTCCGCTCGCCTTCCACATTCACTGATCCAACAGACTTCAGTGTCCACCTTCGCTGCCCACAAACTCCACTCTGCTGGCCTCTGTGAGACAATCTAGGCCACTAGGACCAAAATATGTTTCTAAGCCGTTTGGCTGGAGTTAAATTCATTACTCATCCTTTCCACTACACTCAACTCAAGCTAATTTTTTACAGTTCATATATTGCTTGCCTGTAAAATTAGCCCAAATGATGTTTGGGCATCTGCTGGGAACCTCTTTTACCTGCAACTAAACAAACCACTCCACTTACATGGTCCTTGAGAAAACACTTACTCGAACATGGCTTTGTAATTAGGGAACTAACTACAAAACTGAAATCATAACTCTGCATTCAAAGCCCAGATTGGAGGTGAATTCCCTCTAATTTAAATAAAGCCAATTTCCCCAAACCTGGCTTTAGTTTCTGCATTTGTAAAATGGGACTTACAGCATTTAAATGCAAAACTGTAGAATAAAAAGGAAAATTACTTAGCATATGTAAAAGGCTGTGTCAGTGAAAACCTAGAAAATGAAGAACATAAAATCCAAGGTAGGGTCAAAGGGAAATTAATAATGCAGAACTCAATAACAAAGTGTATTTACTAAGTTTTGTGATGGCAGTAAAACAATTTACTTGCTGTTCTCTATCTGTAATGTACTGAGACACAAATAAATCTTGAGTACATTGTTCCTGATCTTCTTGTCCAGGAACAGCATGATGTCCTGCGATATTGTTTATTTTTAATAGTGTTTGGCAATGCATATACAGATCTGGAAGTATCAGCATCCTGACAGATGTGCCAGACATTCCTGTATCAAACTCAGTCCTGTAATTGCACTGCACAGGCACATCCCTGTGCAACACACCTTCCAGAATATCAACTCCATTTATCACAGTGCAGAGGAAAGTCTGCTCGCACATTGTATGTTGCAGGCACAGGACCATAAAACCAATATTGTACAGTGCAAGCAGCAGCCAAGGAACAACATTCCATTCCAGACAGTGCTGCTCCATGGCCCTGTTACAACGTGCACCTCCGGAGCAGCCAAGGGAATTAAACAGCCATCACTGCAGGAGAGCCTGGCTGAAGCCTGCAGAGCTAGGTCAAGGCTTTTGTTCTCTTGGACTTGTGTCACCAAAAGAAAAAGTAATAAAGAAGTCATAGCCTTTTTATGGCCAGCAGTAGTGTACATCTAAAAAGCGAACACTGTAATTTAAGAACAGCAGTACCAATCTAGACTGAGAAGCATTTTCACACCACATTAATATAGGTTATAGAAGGATGGGGAGCTTAAGGAATATCTTCTTTTTGTGTTCTAAGATTCGAGGAAGAAAAAACATACAAAGAATACAACAGCTAATACATTTAGAATCATCTTTGTGAGAGTCAGTAAGATTCAAAGGTATGTTTGTTTTGCTACAGTTGTTGGCTCTGCAGTCCACAGAAGTACTAATCCAAGAGATAAGAGAGAGATTAATAGAATCATAGAATCATTTAGGTTAGAAAAGACCTTTAAGATCGAGTCCAATTGTTAACCCAACACTGCCAAGTCCCACCAAACCATGTCCCTAAGTGCCACATCTATATGCCTTTTAAATACTTCCAGGGATGGTGACTTCATCACTCCCATGGGCAGCCTGTTCCAGTGCTTGACAACCCTTTCTGTGAATAAGTTTTTCCTAATATCTAAGCTAAACCTCCCCCTGGTGCAACTTGAGGCCATTTCCTCCTGTCCTATCGCTTATTACCTGGAAGGACACCAACCCCCACCTAGCTGCAACCTCCTCTCAGGTAGTTGTAGGGAGAAATAAGATTTCCCCTCAGCTTCTTATTCTCCAATTTAAGCACTCCCAGTTCCCTCAGCCTCTTCTCATAAGACCTGTGCTCTAGACCCCTCACCAGCTTCGTTGCCCTTCTCTGGACACGCTGGAGCACCTCAATGGCTTTCTTGCAGTGAGAGGCCCAGAACTGAACACAGTACTCAAAGTACTCACCAGTGCTGAGTACAGTGGAATAATAATTTCCCTAGTCCTGCTGGCCACACTTTTTCTGAAAATGTAGACCCACTGCTGAATTGGGCAGAGCATCAGTTGAGAAGGGGCATGGAAAAGGCCAAGGTACTCAACACCTTCTTTCCTTCCATCTTTACTGATAATATTTGCCAAATCATAGGTTCCTGAGGCCACTGGGAAGGTCTGGAGCATGGAAGACTTACCCTTGGTGGAGCACGATCAGATTAGGGAACATTTAAACAAACTGGATAGACAGAAGTCCCTGGACTCTGGTAGGATACACTCATGAATGCTAAGGAAAGTTAGTCAATGTCATCGTGAGGCCACTCAGTAATATGAGAAAGGTCACATTGATCAGGAGATGTTCCTTATGACGGGAAGAAAGCAAATATTGTTTGAGTCTTCAAAAAGGCCAAGGATGAAGAGGATCAAAGAACTAAAAGCCAGTCAGCTACATCTCATTCCCTGGGAAGATAATGAGCAAGTAATTCTAGAAATCATTTCCAAACATAACAAGGACAAGGAGGTGCCTGACAGCAGTCAACATGGATTTACAAAGGAGAAAATCATGCCTGATTAACCTGTTAGCCTTTTATGATAAGATGACTGGCTTGGTGGATGATGGGACTGTTGATGTTGCTTATCTTGATTCTGGCAAGGCTTTTGAAACTCTCTCCCGTAACACCCTCATGGGCAGAGGAAGTATGAGTTAGATTAACGGACAGGGAGGTAAAAGTTAACTGAGTCATTCAGCTGAACGGCCTGCATCAAAGGGTTGTGATCAGTGGCAGGACGTCCAGCTGGAGGTCCATCAGTAGCAGTGCTCCCCTAGGGTCAGTACCGAGGCCAGTCCTCTTTAACATCAGCATGGTACATATCTACCATACCTATATGTTTAAGTGACAAGTATAGCATGTATATACCATAACTATATATGTACCATACCTATAGGTATGATACAAATGTATACACACATCCGTACACCCCCCAATCACATATACATGTATATAACACACACATATATATACATAGTCTTCAGAAGAGCACAGAAAGACACACTTAGAGCAGGCTGGGTGCAGAGTGCCTTAGCAGCACTGTACCAGGCCAGTATTGGTAAGCTGTGGAAATTTTTTCAAATTGGGGAAATCTGAAGCTGGTGACATGGCTGAGGGCTGAAATCAAGGGGAATCCTGCCTCTGAACTCAACGGTGGTTTCATTATCAGTCCACGCTCTCTGACCAGCCACGGTAAGAGGTGTGGCAAAGCAGCAATGCAATCAACTACTGGAGAAGGTGGCAACCAAAAATCACAGCAGGGACGTTCTGCTGTTCTCTTTCAAATAAGAAAACTAAGGTCATCCTGGATCAATATACTATACAAATCTTGAATGATTATCTTTTCTTTTTGCTTGAAAAAAGCCATGGACAAAACCATCACACAAAAATACCCCAGATAACATTTATCATCACAAACCAACTGCTAAGCAGAATGTCATTATTTTTACAATACAAGGTGAAATAAATTTTATCCTGCTGTCAAATGTAAGTCTTTATAGCTCTCCATAATGGCTTACTAGGAAAAAAAATTGTGAAATCAAAATAATAGTAAAAGTGGCAAACCTTTAAGCCTTTCAACATCTGATACACCAGGAACTGGATTCGATCTTCAGTTAGTTTCTCGTGCTTCATTATCTTACTCAAGTCTGTTCCCATAAATGGCATGACAAGGTAGCTTAAAGAAAAAAAAAGGGACAGAATATATTGTATTTGTCAAATAAATTGAAACAATTGTATGCTATAGTTCGGTGACAATATTAAATTACAGATCATTCAATTTACCAAACAATTCCTTCATCATCCTCCTGCCTCCAAGCTTCCCTGGCTTTATCTATTTTGATTGTCATAAAGAGGTATTTCCATAATCGGTGACAGGGTTGGGCAAGTTGCTAGTTAAAAAGAACTTAAGCAAGAGCCATGTTATATTTCAGACACCTACAGAGAAAACAGAGATGTTCATGAAAATGCTTGTGCATCTCATAATCATGATCATAGCACTGAACTAGCAGCAACCAAACTGCCCAGATGGTCCATTCAAATAGGCCAGGTCAGACATAACAGAAATAGAGTTGATCAATTAGGAGGCAATAATAACTTTCATTAATTTTCATCTGGCATCGTAAACTGGGATTTTCAGTACTTGGAACTGATAAGGAACACCAGCAACAGAAAGTTTGTGAATGCCAACCTGGCATTTCAAGGCTGATCTTCACTCAAGACCTGCTCTTAAATGAAACCTAACTAATCTTCGCAATCGCGTGTAGCAAACTCATCCTTCAGAGTCTACCCTTAATGTCAGGTCTGAACACATGACAGAGCTAGTCATGTCTGGCACCCAAGGATAAAGTCATCAGTTCTCCTCTACTTATGAGGACAAGCAGATGTATTTTCATAAAGGGGAGAATTAAATGTGATCAGTTTCATAGCTACAAATTTTATTATTTAGACTTAAACGGGCTTCCTCTGGTTAAAATATGCAAATTATAAGTCTGCTGATTTCTACTAGTAAACCTGTATGAAAACTTCCTTTATTCTATTAAAATTATAACTATCAACAAAACAGATATTGAATATAAAGTCATAATGGAGATGGGGCACTGATTTAGTCACTAAGAGTTACAGGTAGTATTTTCAACATCTCCTAGGTACTAAACACTTCTTTTCCCCCTGACTTAGGGGATTAGGACTCAGGCTCCCAGTCCCAGCATCCACAGACAAATTTGCTATCCTTTGAATAGAAAAGATGAGCAATTTAATTCTATAACTATGCAAGGACAGAGCAAATATGGAGAAGAGAATGACATTGCTTATCTCTGCCCCAGTGTACCACAAAATATTTCCCATCAACATACCAAGTGATTTAGAAAATGGAGTTGAACTTCTTTGTTGATGTTCCTGACTGTTAAAAGCATATTAAGTTCTCCTCCAACTCAAACTTATTAAATACATTTTCCCAGAGGTCACGAAAACTTGGAATGAGCCATAAAAAAAAACCTTTTAGTGACTTCTCTAGAAAAAACAGAGGTAGAAAGAAGTGGGGCAAGAGAATGAGAGAAATATCTACACATCTTTTACTACTGGTAGTGATCGTCATGCATTCATTAGGATTTTGCTCTCCTGCCATCATCTGTAGAAATCTCAAGGCTCTGAACAGATAGTGAATTATGTGGATAGACAAAGTTCAAAACGATATATAACCATTAAGTACTGTAAAGAACAGGTTAAAAAAGACAAATAAGACTGTATTTTTACAAACGCACAATCTGCTAAGTTTACAAAATGATGACTTCAAATCTCTTTGAATCAGAGAGAGGCCATGGTGGGTGGAGAAATGGGCAAAATATAAGACAGGGAAAACCCACTCCTATCAAGTTTGAAAATTCAAACTTTAGTAGCCACCTATGAGCATTGCAACAGGACAACAATGGGATCAAACACTACGGGCTCACTTTCAACACTTCATCTACTACTTAAAACTTCACAAGCTTATTTTTATTATTAAAAATTTATTTACAATTGACAGCTGGAATCCAAAAATAAGCTGAAGAAGTTAGGCACCTGATTATTAATTCACTTAAATGGAAGCCTGATGCCTAAAGCATTTAAGCTCTTTGCAAGTTCCAGTTAAATCCCAAAATTATTACAAAATGTGGAGCTGCAATCTGTTCTGGCACGTTATGTATGATACAAGGACAGACAATGCAAGGAATACAGGTGAAGGGAGTGAAAAGCAGCTGGTAGTGTAGGACTTCATTTGGTAAAGACTGATGCATTTCTGATTTTGTACACCATTTCAATCAGCTGAACTATAACTGTAGTTCAACACAAGCATGAGCTGGGAAAGGATGTTGAATATTCCTTCACAACGGAAATGGAACATTGTCTTCAATCTTTGTTAGATTGCCTGTAGAGTAGAGGAGCAGGAGAGCGGAGTGGCAAGCAGAGGAGGAGCATGCTGGGGCTAGAAGTTGTCCAAGACCTCGGGTTCTTTAGGGACTGGCTCTGGTGAAATCCTGCTTCTGTTGCTTCTAGCCGCAAATCTGCTTGAATTTGACCTTTTTACAGTAAGCCACAGATAATGCCTCATGACTAGTCAGCAAAAAGTAAGTCTTCCTCAAATGACCCGCTTGACCTTTAGTTCACAAAAGCAGTTTCTCCACTTTTTTTTTTTCCCATGTACACACATGTACCTCTGCTCATCTCTACCAGCTTGCCCAAAGTCTTGAAAATAGATTTTGTCATAAATCCACCCGAAGTGTAGTTTCAGTTACAAAAAAGTCCCTCCTACTTGACTTGCACCTCCAAAACTTGAAGGATGATTTTAGGGTCCCATTTAAAACACAGTGCTTGTATGTTAATCATACACACGTGCATTTTATTACATATACAATATAAAACACTAGCACAATAGGCAATATGGACAACATCCTTTTTGGCCCAAATGGTCAACACAAACATGCAGTCCATATTTTCTGTACTTCATTTTCTACGTTTTCCTGTCAGATAGCCTTCTTTGTTAACACATAAATCTGCAAGTTTGTTTTTGAAACATAGCTACATTAGATGAAATCCAGAACAGTTTTATGAATGTAGCATGAAATCTACCAGGACTTCTGACCACTGTTTCTCTAGTGGCTCTAATTTTCAAGAATTGCAGCAGGATTCACAGGCAAAACAACAGACTTGCTAAATACCTTGTATCTGAGATGCCACCAAAAGGTCAGGGAGATGCATGTGCCTAGTGCTAGAAATGATCTGTATCTGTGCTGTTTGGACCACACGACTCGGAAACCAGTCAGGAAGTACAACAAACCACAGCACAGATAACCACTACCAAAAAAAAAAATATTCAGCAGAATCAACAGTTTTGAATTAATCCTTGAATTAGGACGGATCACACCAGAGCCGTGTCATTTAACAGGCATCTTTTCAGCCTACTTGTTTAGGTTAAGAATTGTCCTATCGTTTGGGCAACCTGGGCCTTAGGGTAAGGAACTTGAAAGATTTACTAAGGGCTGAAAGAAGCACACGCATTGTAAGATAGGTAACTGGTTCTAATGATGATCTGAAAACCTCAGCCTACCCATTTTGAAGTTGCACATAAGGCTTACATTAAGATGAAACTCAGAAAAAAATCCACAAAGCAACAATTTTGGAACTCTCCATTTAAAAAAGCAACAGCCCTTCCTCCCGCACAAGATATAATGCTCTGCTCCCAAACACAAATAACTCAGAACTTACAAATCATTAAACTTCTCCAGCGTTATGTCTGGTGTGAACACATCCAGTATTCCAATGACCTAAAAATAAAGGAGAAAAAAACCCCCATGGATTAATACCGATTTAACACAAAAAAATACCCGAATTGCATAGTAAGTGAAAAAATATAATCAAAAACATTTCCACAGTGAGATATTATCTACAGGCATAAAGATAGCAGAAAGAATACCTAAAGTAGTGCCTAGCAACACCAGGATTTGTTATCTGATGAATTTTATAACTCTGAGGGCTGTTTGACCCTGTAAAAAAAAATTTTAAAAAAAGTATTTACTTGAACAAAAAGTTCAGAGGCTAACAGTTTTATGTAAGAGGAGAGAGAATCTATTAACTTGAATCACTGAAGTGTCAAAAATAAACCAGATAAATCAGTTTATAACCTGAAGCAGTCATAAGTGCTATTCAGCCAGCTGGGCTTCAAACATCTTCTAATTTCAGTAACAGGATAATTTAGGCACATACACGACAATATCTAACTGGGAGTACAGAGAAGAAACTTGGACTAAACTGTTTTTTATAGAGAGTAAATTACCAAGAGCTTAATATGATTTACTATGGCTCACACCTTAGGATCTCCTTAAGAGCATTTTTTGTCAAACAAAAGCATTCTATCACTCAACAGAACATAGTAAAACAGATTTCCCACTACGGTTTTTCCTTGTAGCATGGTTTTCAACAGAACTATGCATTCTTTCAGCAGACCAGGTGCATTATGGTAACTGCCAATGTTTCCCTCAAGCTCATTAAACACTAGAAAATTAAATATACAGAACTTGACGCTCCAAAAGATGTAGCTGGAATTGTCTAAAGCCAGATCTCAGCTTGGATGCTGCTTAATCCAGGTAGTGCCCAACCAGCACAGGCTTCTACAGTAACTTCTTTTCTACTTCTGCTACTGATTCATGACCATTGCTGTCTGCTCAGAGGAAGCCTCCAAAGCCCTGGACTGCTCATGGTGCCTTCTTCAGACCCATCTCCAGGGCTATACAATTAAAGGACTTGAGATGATACATCAAAGTAAAACTGTATAAAATTAGAAACTGCAAGAAAGACACCAGGGATAACAGCATATTACATTGTCTGATGTTACCATCAAAGTACTAAAAGGACTGCAAATTCCACTTTGATAGCAATCAGGATGGATTTTGGACATTACTACTCTGTCTTGATTGCTTCACAAAACAGAGATCTTTTAAAAAAGTACTTGAAAGTAAAGAGAAGTGAGAGCAGAAATGCAGGAAAAAAATGCAAGAAAAGAAAGGCGACTTCCTGTATTTAAAGCTTTAAATAAAAATCTCCAACTGTGATGAAATCCTTACTGCACACATTTGTATCTTGTCCACATTCAGGGGGAACTACTACAGTTAGCCTGAGTATTATCAAAATGTCATAATTATGAACAAGATAGAAAAACTAATAAAGATGAAGACAGAAAATTAAAACTTTTTTTCTTTGTAGCCACATATGTCTTTTAAAAAAATAACTAATAATATTTTCCTGAAGACTGTTATATGAAACTAATTAAATAAGAGTAATATAACTACCAGAAAACAATAATTAAACCCACAGAGGATGTGGTTATTATTTGAAGTAATACCTTCAACGCTAAAATTATACCAAGATTTTTTTTTTTTTCGACAGTTTTACATAAGGTTTTTCATATCTGTGTAGAGGCAGGGAGAAAAAGGGAGGAGAAAGGAATTGGGAAGATGTACGGGACAACAATGGAGCATAATGCAGCTCTACAGGCATTTCCTAAGGCAGTGTGTGTACACACACAGCATACGCAGCCAGAAAAGTTGTGTGCTCTCCAAAGATTTCACTATTAAAAAGAAGGAAGGTAACACTTTAACAGTAATCTTATCCAATATGCAGTTCTTTCCCCAATAAGCCCTACTTTTTCAGAACTCCTGCTTGTTTTCCTCAAGGAGGTATTTCCATGCCTTCCTTGACCTAAGCAAGAAACATAAGTAAACAAACCCCATCAGGTCTGAATGTGAAGACACGGGGACACCACTATAAAAAGAAGGGGCACAGCAGAGGATGGAGTAGCGTGGCCACCACACCGCATCCCTCTGCGCCGAGGCACCACCAGGCACCCGCTGGGAAACGCAGGAGCATGAAGAACACCTTTCCATGAAGAGCATACCAAGCCCCAAACCACACTTAATGAAGTTCACTAACATTTCGTTGCTTCTCTATTCAAGTAAACAGAGTTCCCAGTAGTTACTTAATGCTGCCCGATATACAGCGTACATTATTTCTCAGGTGAGGGTGCAAACCGATGGAGACAACCTTATAGCTGCAAATCCTCTGCAGTCGAAGAATACCACCGAGACTAATGCTTAGCTCCTGTTGGAGGGAACTGTAAATAATAAACCAGAAAACTCTTTTTAACATGCCAAAAGATTTCACAATACTACTTTTCCTCTTCTTCCTTCAGCTTTCTAAAAATCCTGAAATCCATTTTAGTGGTAAGACATACTAATAGTTAATCAATATAAAAATAGAAGCGAGGGACCCATTTCCTTTTCCTCAGTGATCTTTTTTTAATAGCTGTGCCTTGGGATGGTTTTCCTGTACTGGAACAGAGTCATTAGAATTTCCATTTAGGTCATATGTTTCTGCAGATATGTAAAGCACAAGGAGGTACAGGATAAAATAATTCATCTGAGGAAGATACAATCCCAGCTATTTCTTCAGGAAAAGAACTGGGCAAAGTGTAGGCAGCTCCCTCCCCCATAGTATCATGGAAAATCCTGTGTCTGTCTAAAATGCTCTCAATTAAATACAGTACTTGTAAAAAAACCCCAACCTTTACGATACTTAATATCCCAGCACAAAAGTAAGCCACCATAAAATAGTTACAAGAATCATTTATTTTTCATAGTGTAGCCTATACAAAATGCAACAGAGGTATCTGTGAAACCTTCTGTAGCCCTGTTTTTGGTGTTTATTCAGCACACTTACTGATACTACCAGAGATGGGAGCACAGCCAAGGAATGAACCCAGTACACTCCGTGATGGCAGTGAAAAGCACCTATTAAAACCAGCAATGGCACTGCCCTTTCAGGGTCTCATTTTTTTCCCCATTAACTCTGCCAAAAGGCAGTTTCTCGAATGAATTAGCCCACAAAGAATGCATCTTTTTTCCTACCACCCATCTGACTAAAAACCAGCCTGGATTTCTGCAGCCTCCACTGCAGTACCTTCCTTGCAAGTATCTCGAGGAGAGGGTGTGATACTGTGTCTCTCCCATCTTCCTCCAATGCAAAACCACAGTAACAGCAAAACTACCCATTTACTGGTCTAACTTGTTTTCCACGGGTATGCTTCTACTTGATGTATTTAATTTCTTGATTGTGTCTCTTCCCAACAATGCTGGGGGCTGGGGGGGGGGGGGGGGCAGGGGCCACGGG
>NW_015094506.1:37487472-37493633 GCF_001431845.1 Calidris pugnax | reverse complement strand
GGGGGGACGACAGGGACACGGGGACAGGGGTACAGCCTGTGACAACATCTCCAGCCCTTATCCCTATTGTTCCTCCCCAGAAGACATTGATACTGACCACCCTGACCAACTTTAACTACCGTCAAGCAATAACTAACAGCTTTGCCTTGTTAAGGTGGTTTCTGCCCTTCCCTTCTCAGCTGCCTCCTTTTCCAAAGGCTATTCCAGCAGCAGGGCACAACAGCAAAGAGCTCCTTATTCAAGGGCCGTTCCACTGCATTTCTGTAAAGGAAAGTTTGTGATGTAAGCAGCAGCACAGCAACAGAAGACTCGGATCTTGTATAAATTAATAAGTAATGTAGGTTATGTCTCTTATACAGTACGTGCTGCTTTCTCTTGCGGATGTCACGCATGAAAACACAGGGAAGTTGAGTGGCTTTGGCACTCGGGCTACAAACAAAAGTACATTTTTTAAGAGAGTTTCCTACTGGCATACACTGAACTACATATTATGCTGCATTAAATTTTCTGCAGGGTTAGCTTCAACTTCACGTTCCTGCGCTGTTCCACATCACAGGGCACCTGCATCCTTCTACCACACTAGGAAGTCTCAACCTTTTTAAAATTGCTACTGTCCACGCGCAAGGCTTGCACCACAGTTTCCCTTCTTCCTCACTGGTTATTGCTACGTGACACGAGGGATGCCTGCTGACGGACAGAGGGCCCCTTTCCTTTTCTCCTGCCACTGAGCACACCAGCAGGCACAAAACGTACCCACGAGCATCACCACACTCTGCTTTCAAAGGACCTATAAGTAACTCTGGACAGGTCCCAATCCTGTGGGCAGGCACACCTTCATCTCCAGATTGGATGCCAATCCAAAGAGAAGGGTTACCTTTCAGTGCTGTCTTCCTTATTTTCATTTACTGGACTAGGCTAATCAGTCTGCTTCATTAGTACCCAAGGTTGGGGTATGAATAAATGGCTACCAGCTGAAGCCCAGCCCAGGTAAAACACCTACCTATTAGACAGGTTTGTAAAAACAAGCAGAAGTGACAGTTGATAGTGGCTTTTGAGTACCAAAAGAAAAAACTCTGGTGTCCTGTCAACTCCCTAGCTGTGCTAAGCTTTCACACTGCAGAAAGGCACCCAGGAGTGTTTCTCCCCTACAACCTTCTGGCAGCAATAAACTATCCAGTTATAGCTATATTTTTGCCTTCGTAAGGACTCTTAAGGAGATTTGCCACCGCCAGCCAGGATTCCCGAATTGTACTTCACTGGCACTTGTGTACCCAAAGGATGTGAATTTGCAGCTGGTGCAGTCCTGCGGGAAACCTCTTCTAAGACAGCGAGCCTGCTTTCATCTGTAAAGGCATTACTCATCTACAGCTCCCTTCTGGGTCTCATTTTGCACGCTGCAGAGGCTGTTGCTCTTCCAGTGCTCACGTGGGGCTAGATGAACCGCAAAAGGTGACAGTTTTAAGATTGTCTCAGGCAGGAACATAGAGTGCCCCACTATTTCCTCTAGAACAAACTCCTCCCTTGGTTGATACTGTGTAGGTGTAAATAAAAAGCCCAATATGTTTTTCAAAATAAAGAAGTCAACAGAATTAAATAGTAGCTAACCTCAAAGCAAAGGCCAGAATTCAATAGTAGCCAGCCTAAAAGTGAAGGCCCGCATCATCCTGGGAAATGTAACTGTAGACACACAGGCAATTTGGTGTCTGCTGGACACCCGAGTTCTTTCCAAAAGTGGAAAAAACTACATGGTTCTCATAACACAGAACGCACAACACACACTGGTCCTCAGATGTGGGAATACACCGGAGAATAATTTCCACTCAGAGCAAGGAATGAGAGCATAATATAGAGGACTTTTAAACAAATACTGCAGTTGCCTCTTACATACAAGAGTTTCCAGGAAGAGAAAACATCTGTAGAATATTAACTGACCCAAGAAACATTTAACAGGCATTTGTCAAAAATTTTATGCCAGAAACATGTGCAGAATTTAAGTTGATGGAATTGCATCAGAATTCCTGTGTATACAAAGATATACACATATGTACACAAGCATGCATCTACCACGCTGGCCATATTTTCACTGGTTTTGGTTTTAAGCCAGAGCCATAATAGATAATTTTAAGGGTCCTCACTTCAACTGAACTCAAAATGGAAAAAAAAAAACAGGGAACAAAAGCAGCACCACTGAAAAAGAATTCCTAAAGATAAACAGTCTGTTCTTCTATACAAGACACAGCAGATGCCGAAGAAATAATCAAGAGCTGCTAAGGCTGTAGTGGGATGTATACTGCAAGCTAGCATGAGTAAACGAAGAAAAAAAAAACAACAACCCACCAAACCCAGTGCTTTCTTTGTTCTGCCTTAACTGGTTTTATTCCTTATTTTCACACCATTCCCCCTCTAGTGCCAGAAGAACTGTTTATGCAGCTACTGAGTGATCCAGCAGCTTATCACACTGGAAACTAACTTTTCTCTTTGGCGATGTCTGACGAATTGATCTGCCTACTGCTTAGGCAGTAGAAGTAGCTTATGATTTTTTTAATACACCCCAGATCCTCTCAAATTGGGTCTGTGACTGCATTTCAGCCTACCAAAAAAAAAAGGATACCAGTGCCATTAAAGACAGGTCCCATCCTCTCCACACAGAGCCTCTGCCTCATGGTCCTCAGCATCATTTGTCCTCTGAATTCATTTGCAAAGGGTTGATGAGAATTCCCGTGCGACCAAGTTTGCAGGGTTTATATAGAAATATTGCTCACTCCATTTGAGTAATGTCCCCCTTGAGAGCCATTAGGGAGAACAAAGTTCTAGCATATGTAATGGAAGATGGTTATGCCAGCAAACAGAGTTGCCTCCTCCTGAAAACACCCAAATAGACATGCAAATTGACCCATGAGTTAGCTTTCATACAAGGTAAAATACAGTTCCAATAGAATTCAGTAGGATGACTCCTACATTTGTTTTTACAGGACTCCTGGTCATCCTTCAACCCTTTCGCATTAAGGAGATTAGCATATTCCTCAAAGGGTCTATAATGGAGGTCATCCAGGGTATTAAGCAGAAGTTTTCCTCCGTTTTCTTCACTGAAGCATGACATGCTGATGAATTATATCACTGTGGCACGGGTTTAATGGTATCTTCTGCTACCTTAATGGAGGATCAGAGACGCTATTTTTAACATGATGTGTCAGACCATTACAATTTCTTCCATCATTCTGAATACAGCATAAGGTTAAGTAAACTATGATAATGTGTTGCTACATGTTTAATACAACGCTTCCCCGAAAGCTACGGAGGGCAGAGACGGTCCATCAAGAGGTAATCACAGTGAAACAAACAAAACATCACACTCTGCATGCAATCCAACATCAAATGCATCATGATTACAGAAGTCATTTTAAAAGAAAAACAGACGAGAAGAGTGAATTGGATGCAATTTTAACTATTAAATAAAAAAACCAAACCTTGAAATAATTTATATCCTGAAGTAGGAAAAAGCAAGATGAAGATTTGTACTGACAGTTTAGTGCAAAGTGTCAAGAATATTCCAAGTCTAACCCATAGTGGCAGTAACGTTAGACCAGCTGCCACACACCACCACCTCCTCTATGTACTTCGATTACCAACACCCAAGACAGAGAGAACACTGGCATCAATATTTTATTGTGTTCTTTGAAACAATTACTTCAGTTTTTTTTTTAATTTTTGATAGCAGTTGTATTTATAGTACAGCCAGAAAGACAGATAACTGCTATTTTATACAAATATATAGAAATATCAGGAAAGATACTTCAATCACTGCTCTACTCTATTAATTCCTGTTATAGGGAAATATGCACCCACGTGAGAGGGGCCCACTCAAAATGCCACAGCCAGACCCTCGGAAGCCACGATGGTAAGGACAGAGAACAGGCAGCTGTCCTGCCACTACTGTACATTTCACTGAAGGTGCACACAACACACTAGGCACCACTGATGTGAAGGGGAAAGGACCTCACTGTCTGCCTGTAAATCCATCCTTCAGTAGAAATATGCAAAAAACCCAATGCTTTTTGACATGGTAGTGGGTCAAAGGGGGGGCTGAAAATCCTGATGAGTAGTGATGCTGGTTTAATTCTGGATGGGTGGAGCTGCTAAAGGAGTGTCCCGAGATGAGCATAGGGACTAGAAATCCTAAATGGCGTCATTGCTATTCCTAATTCACCGTGGCAAAGCAACTGACAGAGAGGTGTGAGGCTGGGAAGGTGGATGGAAATTTTCTTGACGGGCTGTACTGCCATCTCAGCCTCATTGTACACGGGTGGAGCGCTCAGCTTTTGCCTCCACGGTGCCTCCAAATCCCTGCAGGATCATTTATCCAGTCTTTGCTCTCTAACGACTAGATGCCATAATTCATGGTGAAACTTTTTCTTAGTACATAGACCAGATTGCTCTTTCAGTGGCCCAGACTATTTCCTAAGACTGTCAATTATTCCCTTCCTTCATATATATTGATTTTTAACTTTTACAGATTGTGCTCACATTCCCGAGGGAGTATTATCTTCTAGACTCTTTAATTACCAAATAAATCCATGGAGGGGTTCCAGAGTACTATCCTGAGAGGCATACACCACATAAAACCCACCAGGAGCGGAAAACGCCACCCAATAGATTACTCTGGGAAAAGGAAGAAAAATAATCTCAAAATTCTGGACACAGTTAGGAGCTTGGCAACTGCAGGAGTTGCTCTGCTCCCAAACGTTCACTAAAGAAAATGCTGAGAGTATTAAAGCCCATGCATGACACAGAAGTTCCCTGCAAACGTTAACTCTTTAACATATACAGCAGTGGTTATGAAGCAGTTACTCCAAAGGAATCAAGTTAACGTGATCAAATGTATTAAAAGATTCAGACTAAAATGCTAACAGGCACACAGGTTCTTGAACCTACAAAAAGGTTTGTTTTTTCCCCAGACAGTCAAGACGTCCCACAGATTATTCTTCAAAATGAACCCGGTATTGTTGGTACTTATGATTTTATTATCATAACATTAAATGGCAATGACAGGCTGTTATTATTATCATTTTCTCTTACCCTCACTCAATCTCTTAGCTTTCCTTGAAGGCCATCTGAATGGAGCTATGGTCTAACCTCCCAGATTATTAACATTTTAAACCAGACTCTTAAGCATCATTTTAACAACTCCCTCTGAAACACTTCCCCCCCCCCCATGCATTCTTAACAAACAGCATTTAAAGCCACTACTGTGATCCTCCAAGCCCACCCCAGGCCCTTCTCACCTGGAGACCGTGCTTTGATTCCCCAATAACTGTTTCCACACAAATCTCTCCTCTATTTTTTTTTTCTTAAACCACTAAACACTGTTGGGACTGAGTGTCTTTATCTTGAGAACACTTTCAACTCTTCTTTCTACGCCTGCTCTTTTGCATTATGTGGGAATCTGTGCAGACCCTGTATCCTATTCTCAGCTTCCCAGTAAACAGTTTATTTAGTCACTCACAAACTCTTTCTATTTCACATTAGTACAACCCCAAAACTTTCAAATGCTTCATGAATGATAAAAAAAAAACACCTTACTCTCTCCCCAAAGATAGGCATGTGTACCAGTCACCTTCATGCAAGTCCTGCCCAAAGACTCCTGAATTTCATGCAGCCACACCCTAAAAGCGGGAAGAAAATTAGGCAGAGTTGGAAAAGCCACGCGTGTGGCTGCATGAAATTCAGGAGTCTTTGGGCAAGACCTGTGTGCCTGGCTTTTGTCTATATGTCTGTCTGTCCTTTAGCTACAAACATCAGCCGCACAAATTAGAATATCCTGTGGGAAACACGGCTTCATTTCCACATAGGAAAGGTTGGTGGGGGGAGGTTAGGACCACAGTGGAGTGTGTGTGGGATATCTGCTAACCCCCCAACTCACGTTTTCGTGCTTCATGTGTTTCAGGAGGCGCAGCTCTCGGTAGGCTCGTTTGGCGAAGAGTTCTGACTGGAAGGGGCGGTACAATTTCTTAATGGCCACCTTGGTGCCGCTTCTTCCATCGACGGCTGAGCTTTAAGGCAAAAGGAAGAGTTTGGGGAGCGAAGTCCGAAGCGGGACCCCGGCTCCCAAACCCCGCCGGCGCCGAGGGGGCGGCCGCATCCCCCCCCCCCCCACACCCCCC
>NW_015094506.1:37457547-37486848 GCF_001431845.1 Calidris pugnax | reverse complement strand
CGCCGGCCCGGCCGCTCGCCCCGCGCCTCCCCCGGCGGGGCCGCCACCGGTACCGGCACCGAGGGTGCCCTGGGGCCGCGCTCCGGCGGGGCGGGGGGTGTGGAAGCGCGGGGTGTCCCGGGGGCGCTGGGGGATGTCCCCAGGCGTCCTGCCCGGCCTGTGCCCGGCGGCGGGGGGCCAGGTGCTGAGGCTGTCGCTGCCTGCCCAAGGCACAGAACCATAGAGTGGTTGGGGTTGGAAAGGACCTTAAAGACCATCGAGTCCATGGGCAGGGACACCTCCCACCAGACCAGGTTGCTCAAAGCCCCATCCAGCCTGGCCTTGAGCACCTCCAGGGATGGGGCATCCACAGCTTCTCTGGGCAACCTGTTCCAGTGTCTCACACCCCTCACAGTGAAGAATTTCTTCCTAATATCGAATCTAAATCTGCCCTCTTCCAGTTTGAAGCCATTACCTCTCATCCTGTCACATGCCCTTGTAAAAAGTCTCTCTCCAGCTTTCAAGTCCTGGCCATGGAGCTGAAAGCAAACCCATCCCGGGGCTCGGGTTGTGCCCGTCCTCCCCCGCGGTGCAGCACCCCGCTCCACGATGGTTGTGCCATCCTCGTTCAGGTTAGCTGAGGTGCAACCAGCTTTTCCATGAAAGTGTTAAGGAACACAAGGGGCTGTAAACTGATGAGAGTTGGGAGTGCAAAAGCAAGCTTTCAGATGACCTTTGCACCCAGGTGTACGGCTGAGGGCTTCCCAGCTCACCTCAGGGCCAGATCCCAGGTTTCAACAATATTTCATGTAGGTCAATAGAAACAAGTCCATGCTTGATTCAGTTGCCCAGAGCACGCGGTCCCCTGGGTGGTCAGTGCGATATGAAACAGTTCAAGCAGCAGCCTGGAACAGTTGGAGGGCTGGAGTACAACCAACCTTCTCCTATCTCTTCAGTAAATAGGCCTGGACTGACACACGTAAGGCAAAGACCTGCTTTAAAAAAAATTTATGTGTTCTCTGTGTTAATATAATTAAAATTCTTGTCCTTCAGAGCCTGTTAAAGCCTTTGTTTCACCTGACTTCTGCCCCGAGCAATGTTGCTGAGGTTAGATAATCCAGACTTGCTGTCACTAGAGTTCAGTTTGTGGCTTAGCTCGAAAGGGGTGATCTGGCCAAGTTTTGTTGTTCCTGATGCATTTTTGGTAGTTGCCAGTGGCACAAACCTTTTCCTGTCTGACTACTGAACGTGGAAGAGTGGCCCTGCCCTTCCTCCTCCTGATATTTATGTGTCCAGTATAGGAGGAAAATGTCCTTCCAACCACCACCTGCGTGCTCCAGGGCTGGTCTCTGCTGATGGGTGACCCGATACGGGTTTAGTGAGGATGGAAACCAACCTTCTGACATTTGGCGGGTAATGTGAGGGTCATGTCAAGTGTTAGATTAATGGTACACGTTTGCTTTTAGAATCCACTGTCCCAAGAGATTTTTACCTTTTTTTTTTTTTTTAATTTCTGGCATCCCTTATGTATCGTGTCTAGATCTAGATGATGGCTGGAGTGAAATGCAGATATGAACAAGGTGAAGGACAGAGCAACTTCCACTCAGTTTTGAGCCAGTCCATTAGATAAGTCACTTTTAATGACAAATATGTATGTTTCTAATACAGTAAGGATTAGTTCTGCTTTTGATCGTACTTTTCCTTTATCCAGTTGTGGCAAAATGATGCTTTCTTTCTGCTTGCTTTTTATCAGGGCAGAAAGTAGATGATTTGATCATTGATGATGTTCATACAGTAGATGAAAGTACTAACCCAGTACTGAGACAACATCTCTTTTGTGCAGAAGCTGAGGATACTACAGAGCAACTTTTGTAAGATTTTTTTAAAATTAATTGGAAAAATTGGCCAGTGCTGTTTTTCCTATGTTTTTCCTTCATATAAGTAATGAAGTATACTTTGACATAGATGGGTGAGGTAGCAGCGTGGGTCAAATGCAAGACCACATTTCCCCATCAGGTCACACATATTGCAGACAAATAGATAAACTTACTGAAATGACTAGGAAATCAGCACTGTTGTAACGAGAGAAGCTGTGTCTAATAACACCATTAAAAGTGTCCATGAAGGGAGTGAGATGAGAAACTTGGATCCACCCACAACTGATAGATCTTATGGCAGCATCACAAAAAGCGTGAGCCTCAGCATCCTGCTAAGCTGGGCTGGAGACACGGTGATGTGTTCTCCCAAAGACAGTCTGTTGCAATGAGACTACAGGGTACTACAATGAGACTATAGGGTACTACAGCCATATCTTATCCCAGGCAATGTGTGCTTGACAGGGTAAATTAACAAAGGAATGCTATCAGATGTTTCTGCTTTTGGCAGATGTTTATTGTAAAGTTTATAGAACAAAAAGGGACTTTCTTCAGACATCATGAATAAAAGATAATAAATGCATTAATGATGCAAAAATCCCACTTTTCTAATGCCCATCCCATAAAGGGAAGCTTGGCAAGGTCGTTACCAGGAAGAAACGCTCATTTTGATACCTCTGGGTTTTTTTAAAGAGCCAAGTTTCCACGTGTTGGAAGGCTGCCATCAGCTGCAAAGCATATGAGGTAGCTGGGATGTGCACAGTAGTCTTTCTTATCCCTCGGGGACTGAGAGCTCCATTTATGCTCCAGCCTGGACATGAAGCTTTGATGCTGGAGCAGGAGCTCTGCAAGAGAGCAGCGAGAAAGCTAATCACGTTTTCCTGAGCAATTCTGCATGTATGGAGTCTGGTGACACAGTCTGATGGCAACGCTGCTCGCAACAAACTGTTCATTAGCAATGGTAAAATGGCCCAGCTTAGTTTGTCAGGAGCTGAGCTGCGGGCTGGCTCCCGGGCCCTGGGCAGAGGAGGTGTCTGTGTGAGCAGGGAGAGGGACTGGGACCTTGATCACCAGACCAGGCACTGGCAAGGTGGATTCAGACAGGGAGATGCAGGAGATCATACAAAGTCCTTGGAAAAATCCAGCATCTTCCCACCTTTCTGTCTGTTTATGTCTTTCACATGGTCCTTTTATTTTTGATATGCTAAGTGACATGTGAACATACCTTAAATGTCAGTACACATAAAATCTTGCTGAATTGTCAAAAGCTGATTCCTAGAATATTGTTTTTTAACCAGCTTTCTATATCCCCACCTTCAGAAAATATTCTGTTCTTGTCTATTTAGATATGTTGCCGTGGAGGAAGTGAGCTCATTTTATTTATTACAAGAAACAAGAAGCAAAGCTTAGACAAAATAAATCTCAGTTTTCATCCGAAAACATTCCCTTGCTATTGTGTCCCCACCCTTCCCCAGTGGAGCTACTGCCAACTATTTTGCAACTTCTCTGGTTTTGTCTCCCTGACCCCCGAGCAGGGTGCTTTGGTTCCAGCTGCTGAGACAGGGAGCACCTCCAGGGGAGTCTCACCACGTGATGAGAGCACTCGGCCATCAGCAGAAAAGAAGAAATATATATGGATTTTTTTTAAAAATGCTTTTTTTAAAAAAAAAAATAAAAATGTTTTAGAGTCATAGAATTGTCCAGGCCAGAAGGGACCTCCAAAGGTCATCTAGTCCATCCTCCCCACAGTCAGCAGGGACACCCCCAACTAGACCAGGTTGCCCAGGGCCTCATCGAGCCTCACCTTGAATATCTCCAGGGATGGGGCCTCAACCACCTCCCTGGACCACCTGTTCCAGTGCTCCACCACCCTCACAGTAAAGAACTTTCTCCTAATCTCCAATCTAAATCTGCTCCCCTCCAGTTTAAAGCCATTGCCCCTCGTCCTGTCACTGCAGGCCTTTGTAAACAGGCTCTCCCCAGCCTTCCTGTAGGCCTACATTTTTTAAACTGGCCATTTCATTTGTTCAAGAGGTCAAGTGAGAGCTCACCAGTTAACTGTTTACTCCCCTGTTATCCCTGTTTGCTGGAGGGGGCTGGAGGCAGCGAGGCCGAGTGTAGAAGGCAGCAGACATCTTTATAAGTCAGCTGCTTTAAACTTGCTCCTAACGCTTTCTCCTCAGAGCGTCCGTAAAGGTCCTCTTCATACTCAATCCCACATTTAAACTGTCACAGATTATCACAATCTGAGATGCTATTGTACTCGTGTTGAAGAGTTTTCCTGTTTCAATGCAAAAATCAGACAAAAAGACCATGAAAATGTATCGTCGACAGCTTTATGTACTCATCATTACATAGCTGTGCACATCAGCTGTTTAAATCACCAAAAACTTGGTGTTACTCTAACCCTGGCCTTCCCATCCTCCTTAATTGCATTCGTTTGCTGTGTTTCCATCTCAATCTAGCAAGAGAGCTGGGCAGGACAGGAGTGCGTGGTGTTATTTTTGTACATAATGTAATGTAACTAGGGTTTATTCCTGATTTGAGCCTTCAGGCTCTGTTATAAAATAAGTATGGAATAGGAATATATTATTTTAGTGCTAATATACAGGATACTATTCAATAAGGAGCAAAGTATGGCTCAGTAGAGGCTGGCAGTTTATGGCAGATTCAATGTATATTTGTGATTCAGTATTTCTACTGCATTCGGTATTACCTGTGATCAAATTGGAACCTAAAAGGACTAGCTAAAATCTCTGTACTGTGGCATACATCTTAATTTGTGACAATAATTGAAGCTGGGGGACTATGTGAGTGCAAAATGAGGCATTTTGTATGCACGCAGGATTGAAGCCTAATTGAACAGTTTCATTCATTATGTAGAAATTTCCCATCTAATGGATTAAGTGTCGGATTGGTTGGAAGATCAGCGTTCGCATCGGAAGCTCACAATATATTCCCTCCTTGCAGTGAAAACTTAGACCCCTTCAGGCAAATCAGTTCAATATTTTATCTTAAGGCAGAAAGAAGGTCAGCGGCAGCTCCACTAATGCAGCTTTCTGAGTCTCTTGGTACTAGTCCCATAAAAACCCTTACGCTTTTTGCCTGGACTCATAAATTAATGACACTTGGTACTCTCACATGTGTGAGCCTGCTGATTTTCTAAGGACCAGCTTTAGAGAGTTGCGTTACACCCGTAAACAGTAGCAGCACGGGTCACGTGCAAGAGAAACAACCGGCTGCTTTTAAAGCAAAGAGAGGTGTTGCTGTTAGATCCTTCCTAAGGAAACTCATCCTGCTGAGACTGGGCTCCTTTTCTGCTGCTACCAAAAGACATCATTTACTCAACTTGCAGTGCAATTCTCTTCTAGCGACAGCTAAATCTTTACCACTGCTCATCTGGCAGGGATTCGTGGGCCATGTCAGCAATTTGCAGATGTAGAACAGGATACTCAAGTAATTTGTGCCTGCAGCTAAGTACAGTACTTTTTTCACTGATTGACCAGGTTCCGAGGGTTGGGAAGGTGGACGTTTGTTTGCTCGTCGTGATCCAGGAGGACACGTGACAGGAAGAAAGGAAGGAAGTGGCTTTTGTATTGACGGCTCTCCACCTCTGTCCTTGAAAGCTTTGTCCCCCTCCTGTCCCTAGGGTGAGCCCGCTGTGTCGGGTCCTGCAGCGTACTGACCCCCTGTCCTTCTTGCTTTCATCTGTAGCACCACATCAAAACCATGCCAAGATCGCTAATGGGACTTCTGCAACAATGCTGCCTAATTAATGGCTCTTGACCTACTGGTGCATGATGTATTTTTTCATGTATCAGTGCTGATCACCTGATTTCTTATTATTTTTCCCCTATAAATTCCCAAAGTTATTACTAACCCTGCTGTTTCATGCTTGTGTTGCCACTTTGTGTGTTCTCTGTGTATTATTGCAAGTGATACCCTGTAATGCTCGGCTTTTCCTCTGAACTGCATCCTGACAATGACTTTCCATTAGCACATTGTAAATTAGAGATTTATTTAGTCTTGTCTTCATTTCTGCTTTGGCTCTGGCATATCAGCTTCCTGCTGCTGGGCTTGGTGCTGATGAGGTAGAGAGCTTAAAAAATAAAGATGCAGATTTAAGAAGAAATGTAGTGTATACTTATGCATATCAAAAGATGGAGATTTATGCAAAAGACTTTTTCTTCCTTTTGCAAGACCTTTTGCTTCCAGTGATGATAAAATTACTAGACTTGAGGTTGCACTTAACACTGATTAGAGTGAGATAATAAATACGAGAAGTGATTTCAATTCAGTAGGCAGAGGGATAACAAGCTCTTGTGACTGAAAGCTGAAATTAGGTAAATTCAGATTAGAAGTAAATTGTTAACAATGACAGTAATTAACCAGAGAAAGCCCTTGGAGGGTTGTGTTCTCCCCCAGTGGAAACCTGAGCTGCTTTCTCTGCCAGCATTGCCCGGCCGCCCTTCCCTGAGCATCCCTTCTGTGCTTCGCAGGTGGTCAGGGATGATGAGGGCCCTAATTTAGTGTGGGCTAAACCTACGACACCCCCTCAACCGTCCCTGCGATGTGCAGAGGACCCACAAAAGCACAATTGTAATCACAAGAGTAAGAGCAGCATCAGGAGATTAAAACCCCACAGTTTAAGCAGGCTCCACTACAAATTTTGCAAATAAAATTTGAGCCATGGAAACGATGCCATAATTAAAGACATTTTTAGCAAATAATTTTTCAGAAAATAAAACCCTTACTTCTCTATTTATTTACTCTTTAAAATTTGCTTTTAAGCAATGTGCCTTACAGGTTCACCAAGCCTGACAAAGCCCTCGCTCCTGGATGTTTTGCCCCCATTTGCCTGTTTGTGTTGGTTGACAAACGTTTTTTTTTCCATCTGTGCTCAAACGATAAGCGTTGTTAGCACTAAGCCTTCCACCTTGCTGTCCCAGCAGGGTACCCGCTTTCCAATTACCCTGCTCTGCTGTTCTAAACTGATAAACTTCCCACACCGCGGTCCCACGTTGGATTCCCACAAGGGAGTCGATTACCTGCTCCAGAAAAATACTTTAATTAGTGGCTTTTGGGGTCTAAGAAATCACCTTCCTTTTGCGAATTCAGAAAAAAAAAAGTCTCTCTCCCTACTGTTTTTCTTGACATTAAAATGAGATGATTTATGGGTTTTGATGGTATGTCATTAAAAATAGCTGAGCTCTTGTTACCCATTACTGTCACCTTTGATTACTTGAAATATGGCTATGACCATATTCTTCCTACATAATTTATCTCCTGGAAAAAAATTACAGCTTTGAATGTAAAAGGAAATATTCAGAGTTGCCAGAAGAGCACATTTTGCAAGTGCTGTAAAACTTCCTTCCTACCTCCAGTAGCGGGGCTACGGCAAGAGCAGACCCTCTGGTCTTTGCCTACCACAGAGTTTTTACGCATCCTTTGAAACATTTGGTGACGGCCACCCTCGTAGCCAGGAAACCAGATTAAACAAATGATGGGACAAATCCCACACTAAATTAATTATCGTTGGATGCAGGAGGTTCTTGTGAAATCTCTTTACTTCATCCTTGCCCTTCCAGCTGGAACAGAGCTGCAGAACAGGCCAGCAAGCTCATTACCAGATTTTAGAGAAAATAAAGCACTGAGCTACTTTTCTGTTAATTGGTAAACAAAAAAATGAAAAAATATATTTAAGACATGACTAAGTGATTATTTTCATTATGTAGCCAGATGAATAATTTCAGTATTTACAATGTTTTCACTAATTTTAGTCAGCATGAAATTCAGTGGTTGCAGGATCACTGCAGGCCTCATCCAGATTCATAGGAAGCCAAAGCAACGGTGGCCAGACACCACTTCAGAGGACCTGTGAGATATTCAGGAGGACATTTGCTTCCAGATTAATTTGCCATGCAGAAAGTTGAATACAAGCGTCTGTATTCCACTGAAATCAAGTATCAGACAACTGGCCAACGTTACCACCAACAGCCCACCACTTAGCCCACAGATCAGGAGCATATTTTCTACATGGAGCGCTTATTTCCATTTCTCAAAGAAGACAAACAACACTGTATTGATTACCTCTGAAAAATCAAAGTTCTTGGACTTGACATTTTTTAAAATCTGTTTATTAAGAAAAAGCTTTTCTTTTACATAGAAAAGATACAGAGGAGGGTAAATAAATGCAGTAGAGTTCATTACCTCATGTAATAGCTGTACAACTGAATCTTAATGTCAAAGGTTGCAGAAAACCTAAATGATATAAAAAGCCATCTCCAAGATAAAACTCTGACAGGGTGAGAAAGAGACACAAAAATGAACAACACTGAACAACCATGAATCATAATCATAAGACACAGCCAGTACACCAAAGGGGGCTCCTGCCAAAGGATATTCCTGTTTCAGTATTATGCCTTCAATGGGGAAATCGGATAAATTTAATTCTTTAAGACATTCTTGGTATCCAACATATCCAACAATTTATTATTTAATTTTCCGGCTTTTCAGAGCTGGAAAGCCTTTAAAATTTTGCTTAAAAGGAAACTCTGATGAGATGGATATTTTGTTTTCCACAAAGAAATTCTTAAATCATCTAGTTTTGCCCTGTCTTCCAATGGCAATTATTAGATTATTTTCCCAAGGACTATGTGAAGGAAAATAAAAGAATGAGGAATTGTGAGCTGAACTGAGCACTCTTGCACTGGCGCCAGTGCCAGCCTTTGCTGAAGCTTGCAGAAGATGGCAGAGATCTGCCGCAGGGCCTTCGGGCCACCTTCCTGTCAACTTGGGCAAATTCAGCAGCGCTCCACTGACAGCATGGTCAGGAGCACCATCAGCCAGTAAAATGGTCTCACAAATGGGTATTGTGCAGATTAAAACAACATACATGGGGAAAATAATGAGAACAGACACTTGAATGGCAACAGAAGACAAAGATTTATTTTTATTGACTTTCAACTGGTGTTGAGATCGCTTGAGAGACATCCAGTAAATCTGTAAGACCACCACAGATATGACTACGTATGCATATTCTGTCTATCTCACTACACGCCCTCTCATCATAAAGGCACTAACTATAAATAATATGAAAACGGACAGATAAAATGCCAGAAAAAAATAAATGGATTGCTTGTACTGATTTCTATGTTTGTGTTTGCATACATTCATGCTTTAAATGTACAATTTTAAAATTAATTTTAAAAGTCACCTTTATTTTGGCAATACAACTGATAAAATGAAACATGCAGAACACACAGCTCGACAGAACTCAGTGCATAATTTTGTCAGAACAAAGCAGTTCTTTATCACCCTTTGTGAGTCGGGAATACATTCATATTACAAGGCAAAAAAAACAACAACCCACCCCAAACAGACAACGTCTGGCTTCTGTATAATGCATCTGCTTTTCCACATCTTCTCCAACGTCTTTGGATAGTAAAAATCTACGTCTGACCACAGGTTAAATAGAATGATTATATTTTAACAGTCTTCATAGTGCAGCAAGGCGAGAGAGAGCTGCTGGTATTCACTGTTCTATCTCCAGGCTATCCATTTTTAAGTCAGGGGGTTTAAAGCTAATCACTTCTCCATAGGTAAGTTCTGTAGAGAGGGCGTAAGGGAGAGAGAAGAATTAGGTGATATTCCCTTCAAAAGAAAAATATTCCAGACAAAACAGTTCTATGGATGCATGTGACTTGTAGTTTGTATTTCCAGTCTTTTTTAGAGTCCAGACCCAAAAATAGACTGAATTCACCAGGAATCCAGCTGTTAACCTCAGATTACAAGTTAAACTCACAAATACTGTTATTGTAGAACACGTCTGTCCCCTTCAGCTAATTACTAAAACACACAGGCCCTGAAATGGAAACATTAATTATGCTGTCAGATGACCTGCCAAAATGACGTAATGAAAGACAAAATGTAATGGAAAATGGAATGCTTAAAAGCACCCGAACAGGTTTTAAAATGTACACTTTTAACTGCTGAAAATGTTCTTTATCATCTCCCAGTCAATTGCCTTCACCATAAATCACTCACGATTCTGCACTAATGACTTGGGATCTAGGTTTTGTGTTGGTTTTTTGGTCTTTTTTTAAGACTTCATTGTAAATAACAATTTTAAGGTCCTCTGGAAAAAATGTTCTTTTCTCTTAGAAGCACATAACAGTTCTATTTGCATCAAGAAAGGCTTAACTAGAAACATGTACTCCTTGCTGTTTCCCCCTGCTTTAGGAAGAGCCCTTTATCTTTTCATCTGGAGAGTTGTGTCCTGTTTTGTGCCTTCCACAGCAACGCAGTATGTCGTCAGCAGCAACCTCCCATCTATCTTCTCAAGTTAGATACTGTATTTTAAGGACCAAATCCTATTCACACATAAGTACATGGCTAACAATGCATTATTTCAGGATCTGTTTCCCAAACAGTGATGTTTAAACCACATCAAACCCGTGCCTATTAACTTGCTTACTAAACCACTCTGCCTGAGACAGCTGCTACACCTGCCAGTGGGCCCAGCACTCCTCTGAAAGGTGTGTAAAAATCTTGCTTACGCTCTGGTTGTGTTATGCTGTGCCATGGTGTAGAGTGACCACTGTGCCAGCTTCAGGGAAGGATTTCTCTGAAAGGTATTAAGTGTGCAGAACTGCCAAGGCAGAAGGATTTGTTAGCTCTTTCAGTGATTGATCTGAAGCTATTAAGTAGCATCTGGCCAGAGGCAGCCAGGTAGGAGTTAGAGTGGTCCTGAGTGAACTTGGAGTAGGAAGCTCCTTACCTGGCTCTCGTGCCACCTACTCAGCTGAGAGTACAGATGTTAAGCTGAGATATGTGCAGCTGGAGCAGCAGCTAAAGAGAGACAGTGCATGGCATTCAGCTCTGAATCGCATACTCTCAGCCTCTAAACATTTTAAATATTTTCTAACTGATTAAACATGTCAGAAGAAAAATCTATGAGCTGCTGGGCTGCAAGCCTCAGCAGCGTGCCATGGAGGACAAGGAAACTCTTAGGTGTATAATGTGTAAGACAGTGTCTGAAATCTCTTTGGTGCCCAGTCCCTCTTGGGATCAAGTGCCACAGATTTTTAACTTGAGCAGAACAAGAGGGGGAACATGCCATTGGCATATCGAGAAACTGGGTCCAACATTTCACCAATAATACAAAAATGTTATACAAACATTCCCCTTCGTTCACCTTTCATGTCATCTTACTTAAATGTGGCACTTACTATAATTGAAAATAAAAAGTTTATTCCCCAAGATAAAAATATGGCCAGGAGAAAGAGCTGCATGTCCTGTGTCAGCTTTGAGATTTTTGTTTCAGGCCCCTTTTTTTCCCCCTCTGTATAAAGACAGACTTTAACCTGTAGTTCTGGCAAGGACAGCGATGTAGAAATATGTGATACTGTCCTTCCTAAAGAATTCACCTCCACATCCTCATTTCAGTTCAGAAAGTGTTAAGCTAAGATTGCTCCTGAAATAATTTCAACGGAGTTTCATCACAAACAGAAATCAGCTTCACCACTCGGAAATTGTTAAACTTTCCTGTTAAAGGCTCAGTCAACTGAAAAAGTAGCAGAAAATAAATCACCCACTGGTAAGTACAGCAGCAAATTGAACATGCCTCTCAATAAACAAGATGTATGGGTGGTGCTGTGCGTGCTGCCAGGCTTTGCAGAGGAGAGCAAGTGTAAGGGATAAGTGATACCAATCAATCCTTGTTTGTAGAGACAGGGTAAGCTAGAAAACCCTTTTCGGGGCACCAGGAGGTTGCTTTATTGTAGAAGGACCCATGACCCCGCTCCTATCTTTCTTTAAGATGTATGTGCTGTAGTCAGTCTGCTTGTCCAGGATAAAACATGGCACAAGTGCAAGGGCATGAGTAAGACATGGGAGGTCAGTATTTTTCACCATAAACCTACCCACTATGCTAATATATTTTTATCAAAGCTTTCTCGAGTAAAAGTTACAGAATATGCAAATAGAAACAGGAGTACATTTATTTTATAGAAGACATATTTCATCTTAAGCCAAGGAAAGGACTTTATTGATAAAGAGGAACAACTAGTTTTCTAGAACATTATTCTCAATTTAAAAATGTCTGGTAAGGAATTTTTAGCCTAATATGTCCTCATTAGACAATGATGAAATTGGACTGTGCATTGCAGTAAACTTGCAACCTAAATGTTTAGCCATGTTACTTCCGTGATACCATAGTGCAATATAATAATGATGCAAGCACGGAATTAACTAATAAAAAAGGTTGTTGCAGTATTTCTCAAGAATGGCTTTTAGGGTGTAAATCCAAAGTAAAATCAGCAACTCTCACCTCAAACAAGATCACTAGCGTGGCTTATCTATTAATCCCAATTACTTGGCTATCAAAAGAATGATTAACAAAATACACACGTATCTGGAAAATACTAATTTATGGTTCTGAAGAAAGCTAGACCAGAATCCCAAATAGTGTCACTTGCTCTCAGGACAGTTACTTCAGCTGAGAATCTGACCTAGAAAACTAAAAGCAAGACAGAATGTGTGGCTTCCTGCTGCAGGGAAACTAGTGAGGAGATGATAGAATGGGGGAAGGGAGTGAAATCCAGAGAGGAAAAACCACCTTTCCCACATCTCCACTCCCACAAGCACATACATCTTGTTTCCATGAAGCTTAAGAGTTCAAACTGCTCCGATGAGAGACAGAGGAAGTAAGGTTTTGTTCTGCTGCATGTATTAGCTACTGTGTGCAATTCTGTTACCTTTCCACTCATCTATGGTTCGCTCCTTATTCTCTATGGACTCGTCGTACAGCTCGGCCTCAGGCTCATCGTCCGGATCGTGATACTGTACAAAGTATGGATGGGCAAGGGCTTCCGAGGCGGTGATTCTTTTATCGCTGTCTAATATAAGCATCTTCTCAAGAAGATCTACAGCTAAGGGAAAAAGAGAAACGTGGTTCAAAGCCAGAAGAGACCACCTAGCAATAAAAGAGAAGGCAACTGTTTACCCACAATCTATTCTCACTCACCTTCAACACAGTTAGCATTATTGGCAAAGCCACAAAATTTAGGCAATATAAAAAATAAGTTTTGAAGGTTTTGTACTGAGTATTATTTTCAGAGCTGAAGGAGGCTTCTGGAAGGTTCATGATAGTCTATTTGATATCTGATTCACCACTTCACACATCCAAAACCTTCATTCTGAAAAGATCTGTGCACTTAAAAGCTAAATATCCTGTGTTGTGCATCATGTGCTTAATTTGGTCCTGATCAGTGCAAACTTGTGTATCTTAAAATTGTGAATATGAGATTACACTTTTAATTAGCTGCATCAATTAAATCATCAGATGAAAGCCCCAAAGCAACTTTACAGGATCCAGCATAAAGAAAATATGTTTGATGTTGCAGAATATTAGAAGTGAGAGAGATCTGTAAAGCTGAAATTGGTTTTATAGGGAAAGTTTATTATAACTATTTAAAATACTATATAAAAATAACTTTAGTGCTTTCACTAAGCACTCTTATTAATTTGCCTTTATGTATTAATATGTAGCATGCTTTCAAGTACCTCACACAAATAAATCCCATTTTTTATAAGAAAGTGTTCACCGCTACTTGTATCTGTAAAAATAAAATTGTCTTTTAATACACAGACGAATTCAAAATATTTTAACTCATAATACTTCCCCATATACAATGTTTTAATGTGCACTTGATGGAACTGACCAGGCACTGTAGGAAGATGACTCCAGTCACTCGAACATCTCCTTTGCCATGTCAAAAGAAATAGTTCACAGAACCATCTCTTTTGCACAGGCAGAACCAATTGGTTAGACATAAACCCAATTGTGCAGGATCAGACCACAGGTCTAGCCCGGCATCCTGTGTTCAACAATGGCTAATACATTCCTAGGAAATAATACTCAAAAGGGTCATTCAAACAGCTATGCTTCCTGGTATGTTCTTCTGCTCACCAGCAATTTCCAGCTCCTGCCCTTCCTGAGCCAGAAGTGATGTCTCTAGTCCAGACCCCGTGACATTTTTATTTATTCCTACTATATATAGCTGGCTTTTGCTTTTCATTCACAGACTGTTTTCCTTAGGAGGTTCCCGTAATCTCCACCAGAAACAAAAGGCACAGGCTTCACGAAGGGAAAACAGTCTGAGGATGAAAGGTTAAGCAATGCTCTTCCCACTGGTCTGATCGTTATTATATGGGATCATATAGCGGAGAGAGGCTTGAGCTCCTGTGTTAGTGAAAGATTTAATATATATCAGTCTGACTTTCTTACCTAATGGATTGGCACCACAAAATACCGCCTTCAAATCCTGTTGAGGCATATGTGGAAGAGATTCAATGAATTTTCTTGCCTAGGAATAAATCGATATATATACCACATGCACAGAGGTTAAATTTTGCCCAACCATAACCGTATCAACTCTAAAAAAACTAGACGTGGTATTTTTTATATTTCTTATACATGGGAAACCTTCTTCACATAAAATCATAATGTATGACTTTGTTTTAAACGGTCACTCCTGTATATTGCCCAATAAGCAAGAGAGTTTTAAACAGGTATATTTTCCTCTAAGGACTGTGTGTTAGCACTTCTGTTTTCACCGACGCTTAGCGGTTCATTGCAGTGCATCCCCAGGGAACACAAGCATGTAGTGTTCAGTCAGAAATTGCAACCTAAATCATCTTTCAGTTACCCTCAGTGAAGTAGCATAATCCAGCCTCCATCCTTCCCTCCTCTGTCGAACAATAGCTTTCCTAACCAAAGAACAAACCCTGATCCTGCCAGGGAGCAGACCATCAGATGTTTAACAGAGTTAATGGCTGGCCTTGTCACCGTGGCCGTGAAAGGCTCATCCAGGCTCAGCTAGGAAAAGCCTACCCGCATGTAGGACCCATGAATGTCAGCGTGGAGCCTGGCATTACATCAGCTACGGATTTCTGGTCTGAGATAAGATAGGTTGGCAAGAAAAAAGGTTGAATCCTGGTCCTAAGGGCTGGGATCAGACAGAACAGGGAATTCTGAAGCGGAACAGTTCAAGAAGAGGCAAATGGCTATCCCCAGATCCACAAAAATTCTAGCTGGTCTTCAAACAAACTTTAATCCTTTTAAAACACATTTGTGTTACAGGGGAGCCTCCCTGCACACTGAGCAATCCTATTAGAAAAAGACTATCTACTCTAAGCTAACTAAGCATCCTTGGCCTACTGAAGACAGCAAAGGAAATAAACTTTTTCATACTGTGCAGCTCCATGGCTTCCAGTGAGATACCAGATTGAGAGTTGTGGAACTATCTTCTGGACCATCATGAAGTGACTATAAAATACTCTGACATATCATCTGTGCAATCCTACAACCACGCTTGGGAAACAGACCCTGTCCCATACACTGTTTTCTCTGCCATCATCTTAATTTCTGTAGCTGCAATGAACTGATATAAGGATATTTTAAATCACTGCATCACACAGTGTCTCTTCAAGCTGTGTTCTAATTTAATGAGGCAGATCTATTTATTTTTTCTGCTTCTTGTAAGATGTAAGCATATTCTAACAAAACTCCAGACTACCACTAGTGACACACTTCAGAGTCTCACTAAGAGAAGCAAGCCTCCACGTGTTATGTCCCCAACCTGTTAAAACTGTATCAGCATTTTCCCTTTTTATTATGGGGGCTGATGGCAAGGCTTTCTATAAGGCTGATTTCTTCTTAGCAGCTGTAGCCAGTCATGCAGAGACCAATGTCTAAAGACTAGTCAAACACAGGCTTCACTCCACCTCTTTTATCCCCCTAAAGTTCATAAAGGCAGCAAACACCTGCTAGGGGGTCAGGGTGTGCAGCTCCTATCAGAATTAAGTCTCCCGGGGCATTGGTTTATACGTACATATGACCAGCAGGGCGAAAGAGAGCTGTCACACATTCTTGCGTGGAAGCTACGGACTAGGGTAGACAAGAGGTAAATTTATCTTATGACAAACATCTGTGGATTTGTGGATTATTTGTTTCTGTACAGACATCAATTAACATCGCTAATCCAAACATGACTGAACGAGATATTTCAAAATTATCTCCAACCTTGTCCAGAAGTCCTTTGAAAACAACACAGACCTATCAAAGCATTTAACCTGTCCCCTCTGCTTGTATATTCACCACAGAAACCCAATCAAGAGAATCCAGACATTTAAATTATTCTGAAAATAATGAAATGCAATCACCATTTAAACCCATATTAACGTGAAAGACTGACAAAACAGCTCAGTAATTTGCGCTGAAACATCTCATGGGGTTGATATTTTAGTTTCCAATTCTTTAATCCTCTACTTATAACTGAAAATAGGCTTGTCATTTCAGAAAACCTGTGACCTTGCTGTTAGAGGAATGGGAAAAATTGTCCTGGACTGCAAGCTGCATTAAGAGATATCTAAACAATAAGGCCAAACTACAAGGTAAAGAAGAACTAGACAAAGGAATAGGACAGACAGACACTCCTTTACAAGAGGCAAGTACCCTGAAGCAAGGCACACATCTCCTTTGACATCGCTCCTCTAACCAGGCAGCAGCAGCCCAGAGGTGACCTAGCAGCACTCCAAGTAATTAACTTGGTTTTTGTGTTCTCCCTATGCTCTAAAGCTATAATTAGCTGCAGTAAAACAGTTTTGGGATTCTTGTAGCTCACTGAGGTATGCTCTGAAGCACAAGAAATTAAAGACAAAAGCAGATCCTATCTCCAGTAAATATTTAGGGTGTTTAATCTCATAATCAGAAAGCTCACAAACTGACTAGTTGTGTGTAAATCACACGTTTGTATACACTACTCTGAACACCTTACTGCAAAAAACTTAATCTTATCTTAATAACACATAAAGGCTACACCAGGACCTACCAAGGCTATACAAGGACCTATGCTTAGGACATCACACTCCAAGATTTAGATGCAGTGCTGAGGGACATGGTGTAGGGGATGACTTTGTAGAGTAGGGTAGATGGTTGGACTCGATGATCCCAAGAGTCTCTTCCAACCTAGACGATTCTATGATTCTATGATTCGCTGGTTGATCCAGTCCCTGGCACAAGGATGGATCCTCCTCCTGCCCCGGCCATTTCGAGGTGCTGGGCACCCACAAACTCTGGGGCTGCATTGATGAGATTTCATTAAGCTTAGGTCTTCCAGAAATACAGCATTGCTCTGGCTCTCCTACTTTTCCTGCTTACCTAACTCACTAGTGTATTCATTAGTAAGTTCAAAGAACGCCAAAGTTCAAAGAACCCACCAATAAACACACAAGCTGAAAAACAGCTGTTAGTATTAGCTCAAGATGAGACAAAAAAGGTGTAAGAAAACAGTGTCAGCTCAGGAGGTATCTCTATGCTGTTGTTTATCTGAATTTTTTACACCATGCCCATCACCTGCCTTTATCAATCAATTTCACATTCCTCAGCTGGATATCCACAGGTATTGCTTAAAGTGAATCCTTTAAGTGTAGTTTTAGCAGAGAAACAAAGTGAAAATTGTTCATTTACTAGATTACTACTTTAAAGAAGTCATATGGGGAGATAAAAATCACACCAGTAACTGCAGATATTATCATGAAAATGGACCTTGCACAAGCATTCAGAGAGATGAATAAATACGAATTTCAAATTAGGGATCCAAATAAGAGCACTCTGGCAGAACACACATTATTTGATTCTGATATCTGTGTTTAGATCCCTTATAAGTATGGAAAGCATAAAAATTACAGAGGCATCAGATTTAATAACAACACTATAATGCACTGAGCTGAGTGTCAGTTTGAATTTTTCATTATAAGTATAGCAGCAAAATAAAAGATCATCAGGACCAATTGCCAAACAGCTTTCAGAAACTGAGTACATTAGAACAAGTATCAAAATTAATCCAGCTGACAGTCAGGGCATTTGGATGCCTCCAAAAAGAATATTTTTTGAATGGTGGCATTCTAGCAGCAAAAAGTAGAGATCACTTTGAAGTGTTTGCCCATTTCCGAATCAGAGTATCTGCGTAACACAACCAGTGGCATAGGATGCCAGTTAGAATGGTAGGAAGTCATTTAACCAAATGAAGCTGTCAACTCACATGTTCTGATGATATCTTCTTCAGAAGTTCAGAACTGGGTGTGCCCACAACTTCCATTATTCTCTTTAGTTGATCGATATCTGCATTATTTCAGGGAAATAAACAGTACATGATCCTTCTAGGTTTGAACAATTAATGAACTTTCATGCAGATAGTTGAGATGTTTAAAACTATTCAGCAAGACAATTCCATGGAAGGACACCAATTCATACCTTTCTTGAGCCTAGTCCTGGAGTATCAAATTCTCTATTGTACTATATGAATCTGCTAGGTGTGCCTGTATGTCAGAAAGGTGCATGCAACATATTGCTTTCCTGTCCTAGTTCCCAATTTAATATATTCTTAAGCTTAATTTAAATAGCACATTTACATTTCAGTGATCTGAGAGATTTCTGAAGAACAGTCTATTACAATAGAGCATATAGAGCAAGATTACTAATCTGTAGGCTGTAAGTGGAAAATTCTCATTTGGTAGCTATATAAATCTGTTTTATATCAGTCTCAAGATTAAAAGCTTAGAAAAAGTTCATTTTTCATTGTCATGTATGACCTGTAAAGTGTATTACATTTTCCCTAGAGACTCAGTGTTATTTTACAGCTTTATTTAAATTGATATAATCACATAATTGCAGACAATATTTTACAATAGCAGAAGATATCTTATTTCTTGAAAACTAGATGTGTTGATTTTTCCAAATGCCACATAGCATGTAATCAAACAGTCTGAAGCAACAGTTATCTCCCAGACGATGAACATCTGGACAATGCCTGTGGTTACAATAGAACCTAATGATGCTGAGCACAACAGAAAGGTCAGTGGGGAGACTCCATCTCTCAGCTCTTTTCACAGTTTTGCAGGCAATTCTAATGTCATGTTGTTTTGCACCTGGCAACGTCTTAGTTTTAGATGAATTGTTTGCTTTTTGAGGGCTTTCAGAGCAGTGAGAAATGTCAATATTCAGTACAGAAGAATGTGCCTTTGTTTCTCATATTAAAAGCCTTCCTCCTCTGATGCAGTTGTTTCCTAATTCCTCATTATCTGGTTTTCTTCAGTTTTCTTTTATTATTTTACTCTTTTTTTTCCTCTTGCCAGCACAGGAAATACCAATGGAAATCCATGATGCTCCAGAAGGGACCACAGCACAGCGATGAAGAAAAAGAGGACTTTGTTGCTCCTGTGGCATATCTGAGACTGCTGGCTTTTTTTATAACAGGACACAATAAGCCTATTAATTCACTTATCATTTAAAAATTACTTTGTTTGCATTTTAGAAACTTCCAGCCTAAAAGCAGTTCTGTTTTTAAAAATTGTATTAGCCCATCAAAAATTATTGCCTTTACTCAGCTTCATTTTTAACGTATGTTATTTCAGTAAGATGCACACATGGAAGAAATCTGCTCTGTTGTAACTAGGTTATTATTTAAATACAGATACACAACAAGGAATAAATGCGACTTATTGATGTTTAGGAACATCTGTTACTGTTTTTTTCCTACCAGTGGGTCTCATATTCAGCTGTCATATACACTAAACTGAAAAATTAACAAAAATGCTTTACTGTTTTAGAAGTTTGTTACCTCAAAAACATTTCCATAGAAACACTCAAGTCATCAGAAAAAAAAATAAAAGGAAGAATTCGAAAGTATTTTTATAGCTGCATTTTGTGTCTTATGTTAAGGATACAATCATTTCCTGGAAATAAAGCCTTCCCTTTTAATAGCTCTGCCATGATGCATCCAACCGACCAGATGTCAACTGCCAAAAAACAGAGAAAGAAATGTGTACGATGAATCAAAGAGATCCTTAAACAGAGCTGCTTCTTGGTTTAAAACCATCACCATATCCAGCTGTAGCAAAATGCACGCCTTCACAGTTTACCTGTTTGATTGTAGTGCATCCAGTTTAACATAATTTCTGGAGCTCTGTACCATCTTGTCGCAACGTATCCGGTCATTTCATCGTCAGTTTGTCGAGCTAAACCAAAGTCTAAAATCTACAGAATAAAAACAAATCAAATAATAATTAAAAAAAAAAAATAAAATCCCTTTTCACTTTGTTATAGGTACTGATTTTCCCCGTCACTCATTTCTGAGTTGCCCCTTGCTGTCAGTGAGGGAAAGAGCCATGCTCTGTGGACGGGCTCACGGGCTCTCCCTGCTGCAGGGAGATGCATAAAGATGCTCCCGCTGCCCGGCCCTTTGTCCTCTGATGCAAACTTTGCATTCTGCCTCAAGTTCAATTTTCCCCTGACGTTCATTTGCTAAAAATAAGCGCTCTTGCTATAAAAAATGAAACACTAACAAATGGGAATGTTTGTGTAAAATGCCAAGGGCAAGCGCTACTGGCCATTTAAATATTTAAAAGACCACACGAGCTCATCACAAATCTGCAGATTTTCTGTTGTTTCCCCCTCGTGTCTATCTAAGCATTTACCCAAATCATGCACCATTCTGATGCCACTAGGAGAGGCAGATATATCCTGCGTAACAAGGTAGATTTAAATCACATACCATCTGTCCTCGGTAGAACTCCCCACCGACACAACAGAGGAGCTCTCTTTAGGTACACATATTACTCACAGGCTTGATGGCAAAATGTTCCCCTCCATATGTTCTCCTTTGCTAAGTTTACATTGCCGGGAAGTTATTTCAATTAAATTTTTCCTGCTCATTTCTTTGCTTACTATTTTTTGATTAGTCTATGTCCCACTAATTACAGAGCTCAAAGGTATCCTGAACTCTAAGAGAGCCTGTTGTGAAAGCGCACCAACTGAGCCTCAGCGCTGTTCGTTAAGTCAGCCATCTGAGCTAGTTAGTGTCTTTTCAAATAGAAATGTGAATTAAGATCAGTGGCAACCTCCCATGATGAAATCCAGGATTATTTATTAAGCTGATGCTAATCCTTTTCATTGGAACTAAGAAAATTTTAAGAGTATCATTTAAAATTCCTTAGTTATAATCTGATTTAAAGATACAAAAAGCCTAAAGAAAAATACTAAAATATAGGTAACACTACACATCTTTACTTCTATTACACTTTAAAAGCATTATTTATTTCCTAAAAAAGCAAAAATAAAAGCATGAGGCAAACAAGGCATGAATAGTAGTATGAAACTCAAATGCTAATGCCCTTGTTTTTATAAAGGTTTTGGCAATATTTTTCTTCAATAGCTGATCCCTTCTATCAAACGTGTACACATACGTTTTCCTTCTTTTTGCTTCTATTTTTATTTTGTTTATACATGGAAATATCCACTGTTTTTTTCTATTAGAAAATAATTTGGTATCAGAGGAAGCAAAGCTATAAATATAAACAAAGCAAAGAGCAGAGTACCCAATGCTCGGCAGGGAGGTGCACAGATACCATAATAACAGGGAAAAAAAAGGAAGATTAGAAGTCTCCTTTACTTACAGTACAGAAATACAGCCCACATTTTAGAGTGCATGATCAGACCCAGATGACCCATAAAATTTCACAGACGCTGAACATACATGCATGAAGACATTAAAGGGATAATCATGAAACTTGCTGAGCATCTGCAAGTGTCACTAAACCAAAGAGGAACTACAGTTTCTCACCACGGATCCGGATTAGTGGGAGATGGCAACTGCACTGCTCTTATTCACTATTGTGATTTTTTTGCTGATCTTGTAGTATTTGGAATCGTTTCTTAAATCCCTCGCAGCTGGAATAAAGTGATTACATCAGAGCCCCAGTCACAGGGAGGAAGATGTTTCTGGCTGCCATGGAGAAATGCTAAACTTCCCATTCTTAGGCTTAAAGGCTTAGAAAGCGAGAAAACATCTTCTCCTTCTCCAGAGTCTCATGCTTATTATGTAATATTGTATCACAGAGATACACAAAGATATGTATTTATATAGATGCAGGCATTAAAATAGCATTTGAGAAGTTACAGGGTTCTTTTTGTTTGTGGTTGGTTTTTTTTGTTTGGGTTTTTTTGTGTTTTTTTTTTTTTACTGCCTGTAACTGGTAAAATAACTGGTAATACTGGTATCTTTTTTCATATCATTATTTAATTTAGCTAGTATATTCTATAGACACAAAAATGAGTTATTACAAGGCTTCAGCTAAACACGGCAGATGCAGATACATTTCACAGGTCAAACTTTCAAGATACACTCAGTTAAGTACTCACTCATGGTCCAGATTATTAGCCTACGTACCATCTGTGAGGAATTAGGGATGAATATTTTGCAAAGGTACTTGTGTTTATACTAAATTAACATTTGGGAGAAAAAACATGTTCACGGAAATTGGTTTTCTATGTCAGAAGAGCAGCAGTAGCAAACAGCTGAAATCAATGGAATCAGAAATAAAGATGGTAGCTAATATTTTCTCAGAAAACTAATCTTGGCAGCTTTTACAACGTTCTTCATTACAACAGCGCGATACGTACCCTCAGTTCACAGTCTTCATTTACAGCTAGGTTACCGGGCTTCAGGTCCTGTAGCAGAACAGAGGGAATTAGTCAAGTATGCTTTTAGTCTTTTAAAATATGTTATAATTATGTCTTGAAACACATTTGACACCCAATGAGTGAACTTACCCGGTGGATGATTCCAGCTGAGTGAATATACTGTGAAAAAGAAAGGGAAAAAAAGAAAAAAAAAAGGTAAGATTTGAAGTTAGGGGTGAAGGAAGGTATAACTCACTTGTCTTATCTTTTCACTTCTGAGACTGATTGTTTTATATACAGAGAAGACTTGCATCAGACTACATTTTCAGATCAAACAGAGGTATGACGAACTTCAAAAACCTTGTTCTGTCTTATCCAGAGCTGGATATTTCAAGAAAAGTAACCAGGAAGGCCAGAGTCTACCATAAAAGACAGCACTTGCAGTGACTCTTCTGTTGAAAGCTTCTTGCCAATTTGGAATTTGTTCCAGTCTTATCTCAATGTCTCTGTTGATCGGCTAGTGGCTCAGTGAAGTCAGTGGCCTAGGGAGCAGTATGGTTAACTCCTAGATGACATGTCATCTTTCCATACTGTGAATGCTGAATGTGTGAGAGATACCTGCACCCCGGGACAGATTAGTGACCAAAATACCCATCTAAGGCACAACGTTTCTTCAGGTCCACTTCCAAAGCAGGGGCGCAAAGCAGTATTTCAGTGGCTATTTAGCATCTCTGCTATTTTACATAAAAGACTAAAATGCAAAGATTGAGAAAAGTTTACTCTGTAATTGCCTATCATTTACTTGTTAGGATTAACAGCCAATTTATGTATGATCTGACTGACCAGGATCAGCAAGACCTTGAAAACCTTCTATTCTCTAGAGGTGAATTCACCTCCTTTTTTTTAGGAGCAGAGATTACAGGCAAAACCTGAATATCAACTGGGAAAACCCAAAGAAAACACAAGGGCATTCTTCTTGTTCCAGACCTACATGCTGTTTGTCAGAAGGGCAGGGCCACCCCGAGTGCTCCTCACAATAGCTGCGAGCAGCTGAACGAAGAGGAAACCAAACAGAAACCAAACCACAGTTTGCCACAGCAGGGAGCTGTGTCCCTGCTCTGCTGGGATGAGGGCTCCTCTCGGTGCCACCAAAAGCCCAAAGCTCACTCAGGTCTGCAAATACATGTTGTAATGACTCTAGTGTAGATATAAGGGAGGAGTTCTCTATGACCAAATGTTCTTGGACTAATGAGACACGAGAATTTCAATTCCAGAAGAGATGATCCACCATCTACCCCTCCCCTTCAAAACAGAGCCAGAAATGTACCTGGGTGTATTTCTGAAATTAATATTCATTTTAGAGCACAATTCTTACTATTTAGCTCTGACACAACATAGCCTTGTATTCAAAACCACAAGCTGGATAATTAACTCTGGAATCCATCTTCCTAATTTAGCTATTAGCTTAAGTAAATGAGACAAAGCAACTAAGGGTTCAGTTCTGCAATTTTTATTCACTAAAATCTGCACTTAAATTGACAGAACCCGCATGGATGAATAAGAATTACTGTTTCAGGCACCAGGTGACTTGCTGAAAACCATGTAATAAGTATATTTCAGAGCCAGTATTTACCATGGCTTGCTTTCAACCACACAGTTATTTTCCATGTCTAAAATATCAATTACTGTTAAGTTAGCTACTAAAGCAGCTGAGCCCTCTCTGTTCTTTTTACATATGCCTGGGAAAATCAACACTGGTCCAAGAAAATGCTTATCACCTAGTAATGGGAACATCTTATCCTGTTTATAGACACTTCTATGTTTAACATCAGCAAAGTGATACATATTTTAATTCTTTTGGAAGAAAATTTTGCTGTGCTTTCATTGCCAATCACCTGTGTTATCTAATTCCATAAATTTTAACTGATGCGATTAAAGGAAGCAATGACTTTACAGGCAGAGCAAATCCTAGATGGTCGTGTGCAACACTGCACATTGCTGGGATAAGCTTTTACTTCCAGACCTTTCCCAAAGAACCCAACTACCTTGATTATCTCTTCACCCATGTGATGCGCCCTACAAAAATGAGGGTTGTAGTTTTTCAAACTGGCTCTTGTCTTTCAAATCAGAAATGTGAGCTACTTGTCATATCATTCTTTATCAATTTCACATTCTTCAGAAGTTTCTTCACTACCGTCTCATGAGATGGGAAGTGTCTAAACCACACATTGTGCACTATAGAACATGTTCACTTGAGAGACCATGTAGCAAGACTATCAGTAATAACTTAAAAAGACACTGAACTAAAGTTCAAGCAGAGTACTCACATGTATTGTGCATGTAAACATTTGTGGGCTTGGGATTTTAGTTTTGGCTGGAAAAAATGATCAGATAATTTATGAAATGATTGCCACTGTCTGTGCACGCCTGAAGACATAAACAAAAGCCTTTAAGAACTGTCACTGCAAGGAACCAGTCATTACTCCAACATTTTGGTTTGCACGCCTGAAGACATAAACAAAAGCCTTTAAGAACTGTCACTGCAAGGAACCAGTCATTACTGGGCTGACCCATTTAGCCAGTACCTTAAGACCTCGAAGTAACTGATAGATGAGAAACTGTATATGGTCATCCGTTAACTTCTGGCACTTCACAATGTTATTCAGGTCAGCACCCATTAAATTTGTCACAAGATACCTGTGAAAATAAAACACAGAAGAAAGCAAAGAAACACACCTCATTTAAGATTGGCAGGATGTAAATCTTTCTAAAAGCAGCACATCTAAAGGCTAACTACACATTTCCACGTCGGTTCCTTTTCCATTGTCTACTAACACACACCTTATTCCTTTCCCGTTGGCTTATTAGGAGCTCTAAGAATGGAATCACACCTACGGGATTTAATAGCACAAAAAGGAAAAATCCTTATGGTACATTAAAAGCTTTTATCTCTGTTTTCTCCCTCACGCACTACAGTGTCCAGTGAGAGTATTTTGGGATGACATCTCACCCAACACCAAAGTGGGAGCCTGAGGCACTGAAGTTACAGTACCTGCAAGGCCCCAGAATATTTGATGATGGAGATTATTATTGGCTTGGTTGAAATAACGGTGTTTTGTGTAACTTCTCTCTCTGCTCCCACTGGAAGTTTTATTTTTTTTTGACAAATTTTGCTGAGACATTGATTCTTTTCCAAAAAAAGTGTTGGGAAAAGTATAGATCTGTCATTCCCAGTTCTCGTTTGAGTAGTTGTGCCCCAGTATCAAAGTGGTAGTTACTTACTAACTAGCCAGAATAATTTAAAAATTTTACTTACACTTCATTGAAATTTTCTATTGATGTTGCAGGTGTAAAAACGTCTAGCAATCCTATAACCTGAAAGATGAGGGAATTGGCATTTTATTTTTAGAAATCCGTAAAGCAACACGTAATTAGTATTGACAGTGCTTAGCACTTTTGGCATGAAACTTACAAATACATGACATATCGTCCTCCTGAAAACTTAGTACAACTGGCACAATAGGTGGTCTCTACAGGTACAGCCTCAGCTATCTCCATGACCAATAGAAAATTCTATTAATTACAAAAAAGTAATTACAACAAGACTTTAGACAATTATAAATAAAGGCAGGAAATGCAATGTCTCACTAGAGAAAAGCTGACATGGCTTATATGCTTGTTATACTTAAGATTACGCTCAATTTCATGGGTTATCTTGTTCTGCTGTTGATTAACTTTTTTAGCATCCTTTCTCCAGGATAGCTTTCAACCCACTACATTTTATTCAGGCTTCAATTAATCAAGTTACTTTTAAGAAGGTGGATGCTCCCTCTGAAATCAACTATTTGTCACAGAAACTTAGGCAATTACTGAATTATTTGGGACCTGAAGTTCTACTATCTTTCATCTAGACATTACACTGTCATTAATTTCAATGAGAGTATCTGCCCTTAATTTCTCAAAGGAATCCAAATTCAGCAAAAGCAGGTTTATGTATTTTTTTTCCCTAGACTGATGTTTCAAGAGCATCCAACAGTAGTGAGCAGATCACTCTTGTTACTTTAGTTTAAGAAGAACAGGACCACTTGTTTTGGATTTCAGCAGCTGCATCTTCAAGAAAAAATTAGATCATTTTTCAATAAAAAGGCAGCCTTTTACTGAAAGTCTCTAAAGTCCAATGACCTCATTACACATAAGATGACTAAGTTCAGGTACCATGGGTAGCCAGAGAGTTGCATATACTTTTGTAAAAGATTGCACCTAACTGAAATTCAGCCTATATTGCAAAGTTTTGTCATAAAAATTCAAAGAGAAAGAAAAACTCACTCTCCACTTACATTCTCATGCTTCATGTGCTTAAGCAACCTAAGCTCTCGGTAGGTCCTCCTCGCGTGAATAAGTGATTGAAAAGGTCTTGAGAGCTTTTTTACTGCCACCTTCTGTCTTGTTTTGGTATCATAAGCTGAACTAGAAGATGAAAAGAAAAAGTCCATGATGAAGGCATGTTCTACTTAACTAGTTCACTGGAGAAACCCATAATCTCCTGGGGCTACCTACTCCTTCCTTTGTCCTCTTTTACCTTCTACTCAGGGACTGCAACTGGGGGGGGACGGGGACAGGACAGCGAGCAGTGACTCTGAGTAGTCAGAGACAGTTCCCTTGTTTTCCATCCAGCAAATTGCTAATGATTATGACAACATTCAGGACTTGTCCCCAGGTACCCTTCCCCACATGTCAGGGAAAGGAACCAGAGGATTAGCTCCATTAGTGCAGCTCCTGCCTCCAGCTCCAAGGCAAAGCTTGTAGGGAATATGGGAATTCAAACTCTGGGTGTTACTGAACAAAGTGGAGTCTTTACTAATTAGAGGAATGATGCCATTGTGTCTAGCAATAGTAATTACCTATGTGACCATTAGCTTGCTAGACGATAATGCCACAAAACTGGAATCAAATTAGGATGTTGACAAAGGCAAGGCCATACCATTTCCTTGGGAAATGCTGGGAACAAGTGAACAATGGGTATGTGTCTTACACTCCAGCCCACAGATCCTGCTGGCACCCAGCATGTGCTTAACTTCATACAGCTGGAGATGCCCTGCCGAAGAGGACACTAAATAAACACGTCACCATTTGCACAAGAGGGAGACCCACTGGGTTTTGTGCATTAGAAAAATATGACAAGCACAACAAGCCACAAATAAATGCTGCCTCTTAAGTAGCACAGGAATAAAAATGATCCCTGTATGTATTACTTCATGACACTACATAGTACAATTATAAAAAGATTCAGTTTGCTACCTTCTCTTATGAAGGAAAAATTTTTCTTTAAATTGTTACTCTTATCCATTAAGCTAAAATGGTGTTCAATTACAATACCTGGACATTCTCTGTTTAAAGAGTGGCTAACACTATCTGCACTTGCTGGACAGCATCAGCAGGCCGAGAACCTTCACACACGTTTATCTTACAAAACTTTTCCGGAGTTACAAACATGAAAATTAGATAACACAAAAATTGCAGGGAGTAGATGACAACAATCAACAGTCACACCAAATGCTATTTGCTCCTTATGAACAGTGGTTTAGACACTCCAGCACACTGTGGTAGGAGACACCTGCTAGAGACAAAAAACTTTGATCGTGCCTGGAGCAGCTCCCAAACTAATGCATTGAGCCTATAGGCAGCTCCAAGTAGGTGGACTCCTACATGTATGTGGTGCTAAGGTCATGAATAGCCAAGTGAAGAGCAAAGCCTCTTTATTTGCAGGCAGCTGGAGAACAAGGTGGTGCTTCTAATGGGAAGCAACAAAGGACACAAGCAACAAGTGGGCAGGAAGAACAGAGTGGCATCCGAAAAGTGATCGTGATCCAGTTACCCCAGAATTCACCCAAAGGCCAATGCAGGGCACAATCCAGCAACGGTTTTGTTTGTTAAAAACAGAGTAAGAGGAAGTAGATTTAATCAACAAGTTTCTTACAGGCACCATGGAAGGAGTGAGTCACTCGTGAGATAAATGAAATAGATAAGTAGATTACTTAGCCAGTTTCTTGCAAGCATCACAGAAGCAGATCTCCGGGAAAGTTTTAAAGGTGTAGAGGGTTGTGGCTTTGCTGAGCACCTCAGGAAGGGCATTCCCTCAGCAGGAGAAAGCAAGGATAGGAAGAAGGCTGGTATCTGAGCAGTGGATGCAAGGGATACGCCAGAGATACTTGTTCCCACAGCAGTAGGGGCACAGTAATTCAGGATATGAGGTCGCTGTGTTGCTCAAATACATGAAACAGCTCAAGGAATGAACAGTGTGAGAAGAACTGACAACAAAGATATCTTAAATTCCACATGACTAGCCACAGGGACAACATGAAAGTTGCACAAGAAAATCCGAAGAAATAAAAAGGAAGCTAATGCTTAGTTGTGAATGTAACAAAGATTAGATATAATTGCCCCAGTGTGTAGTCCTGGCCAAAAAGCCACTGGAGAATACCTCCAAGTCTCGCAAATACATAGCCTTCATATCCTTTCCAACTTTTTTCTAGTGGAAAAGGAAATGTTTATCCAGATAAATAAATATCATTGCCCGAAACAGTGGTCTGTGCTTAACATCTCAGCTCTTCTGGTAATTCACAAGCCTTCCCACTCATGCTTGTACTGGTTTGTGAAATACTGTGTACATTAGACAAGGCTAGGAGGAATTAGGTTTTAAATCCTGTTATCATGATAAACATCCCTCTCCTCGCAATTCTAAGGTCAAATGTGGGTTTCAGTGTTTTAAAAAACGTTGATCTTTAAGATGGATTGCTTTTTACCCTCCATATGACTCAAGGCTGCAAAGCTTTCAGATGGTACAAAGCACTATTTTTTTAGCTTCAGTAATTCTTATGACAGCAGCTTTTTAGACCCAAGGTGGAAGCACATAATGGAGGGGGA
>NW_015094506.1:37446167-37457237 GCF_001431845.1 Calidris pugnax | reverse complement strand
AAGAGAAAACAAATGGCAACTTGAGTCCTAGGGACCTCCAATGGGAAATCATGAATTGAAGCTGCACAGGCCAGGAACTGAGCTGGTTTAAATGAGTTCTTCCACAGTGAAAACACTGTACCAAATGATAATTGGAGCTAATGCCTTCAGGCTTTTTCCTTGCCTGTTTTACCATCATCATAACTCAATTCATTAACAGTGGAGCATTCAAAAGTACAGATTTTGCATTGTTGAACTCTCTCGTTTTTCAGATGCAAGGATGACTTGCATCTGCGATCTCTGCTACTGCCTCTGTGATTACATCTTGCAATCAGCTGGCTGCTGCCTGCATTCCTCCCTGTGTACACTTATACTTCTTTTTTAAACTCGGTCTCCCCCTCTTGCGATTAAATCATCATAGCTGCAATCTGGGTTGTCCCCTGAATACTCCATCAACCCCTGAGTGAACTGTTAGGTGGCAGGACAAGCTGCTTCCCTTTCTGCGTGGTTTCCTCAAGAATGTTCAGCTTTCAGACCAACCCCTGGATAGAACATCTCTGGTCCTTGTCATGGTTCACCTGTGCTTGGTACCTGCAAACCCTTCCTTGGGGGCCTGTAACCAGCCCAGCCAAAATGATTCAAAGCAACTGCTTAAAAAAACCCCAACGAGCAGTTAACGAGTTTGATTTAATGGCAAGAAAAGGGTTAGAGGCCCTCACCTTCCCTTACCCTGCATGGCATCCAACTCACACCCTCCCCACCCGTGCATCAAGGCTGGAGAGGGCTTCTCTGCCAGTCTCCTGGTGTTTGCATCGCCTCACAAACAACTGCTGGCCACTTACAGCACCTTTTCAGGCTTCCGCTTTGGCCAACCATTTGTGTTCATACCTGGTTTATACTCACTCACATCTGGAAACAAATCATCCTTCCAATAGTTCAGCTGCTGTTTCCTGAGTTCCTTTGAAACTACTTATTCTGAGGTGTCTTACCTCTGAGCATGATGTTACCTCACGTAGCTGGACAGAACAGCACGATGGAGACAAACTTTGACACTCACAAAGGGATATCATCCCCCATCTCTGTTCTTTACTGTTAGCATTTCATTTGCTATAGGCAGTGAAAATAAGTGACTTTTTAATTGCATATTGTCAGTGAGTATTTCTGACATCATCATTAAGCAGTATGCCCACATGCCTCGATACAATACAGGAACACCACTTTAGAGACTTTGTCAGAATTTTAAAAACATCACAATTATTGCTATCTTTTGTTTAATTTACAAGAGACAAATTTGTAACAACCTTAGCAATAGCTTTTTCAGATATGATAGTTCTTGACCCAGAACCCTTCGCAGTTATGACACCTTTTTTGCTGTCTGTCCTTTCCAAGATCAAGGATAAAAAGCCATTATTCCGCTTACAGGGATGGCATCATTTTCACACAGATTAGAGACTTTTGCTTAGTGTGATTTTCAATCATTGCTTAAATTAGGTCTACCTGTTCAGTGTTGTCAACTCCTATATTTAATAATTCTATTGAAGTTCCACTAGATGAAATACGGATCTCTATTTATATGCACATTTTCCGAGTTCTTAAGGCTTGAGAGAGAAGTTTGAACATAGGAAGCAGTCCAGAGACTTCAGGAGGCAAAAAGAACAGGACTTTAACAGCTTCCTGCTAACTTCATGACTTTGATGGGGCATGGATGTTTAGCAGCTGATGTTTATAAACATGACTGTACATATAGTCATTTCCCTAGTATCCAGGGACGGTTCATCCTCTGTGGCTGCAGAGCAGAAGCCCTGGACAGACAAGCCATTCGTGTGCGCAGCCTGCTCAGAGCTTTTGGGGTGAGGAGCACACCATTCAGCTCTGGCTACTTGGCCTTTGGGATCAAATCTCCTCCAGCAGCTGGGGGGCTGCTTGCAGGAGCCTGATCTATCAAACCACACATGGAACCAACTCCTACTCTGTTTAGTACAAACTCCAGAATCCAGTGCAGGAAGAACTCTTCCTGGGACCAACTGGTCCCCTTGGACTACAGCCAGTTCCTGAACTTCTGAATGCTCTGGGCTCAAAAAGGGCACGGTACCAACTAAAATGCCTGGAAAAAGTTCAGCTTGAGTGCAGTGTTTGGTCTAGTGAGTTCTCTTCATTCCCAGAGCCAGCTCAGGTCTACCTGATGCAGAACAAAAGCATGACCAAAGCTGGTTGTACACGGTGCCAGTCTCTTGTCCGCAGTGAACTCCTCATTTACTGTAGTTTACCTGTGTCACTGATATTCCATTCCCATCACCCCAGATAACCACGAGGTTTTGGTTGCCTAGAAAGTGATTTTCTGGTTGTTGAAGCTTTGTATCTCTACAAATAATTAGGTATATTTACTCTAAGTGATTCACTTGGGGTTAAGTGCAAAAAAAATACAGAGAAGACTAACTTTTCCAATTCATTTTATATAATTCAGTGTCCCAGCTTGCGAGGTTGTTACCCCTACACCATCACAAGTTTGACAATTGGCTGGACACACAATACCAGACTTGGAGAGAATGCTGTACACAAGCAGATCCTTAAATTTGCTCCATGTGACCATGATACTGGGTCTGGGTTTTCCCCATATCATTCCAGGATTCTATTTTTATTTCTTTCACTGCAGCACAAGTTTCTTTCCTTCGCTGGATCACATTCCTCCATAACACATGAAGATTCCCCATTACACATAAGCGTTAAGAGAAAAAACAAAGAAAAAATGCAATTCATGCTCAATTCACATGGGCAGAACTTTACTGGTTTTACTGCACATGGGAAAGTAGGACAGAAAAGGGGGGGACACACAGGAACCCTGTCCTGGGACATCTTCTAGTGCTCATTCATATAATCTGGGTTTCTCACAATTGCACTGAGTGACAACCCTTTTCACCTTTCTCATAAATGTCATGTAAGTGATTGAAAGTCATCACATGAATAATATGGATTTGGGATTTATTTGAAAGGGTTAGTTTCTGAGCTTTTTCTCCTTGGTCATTTCCAGGATCTTGCTCTTCTTTCTTTAAAATACAACTTTTTTTTTTTTTTAAATAAATAGAGCTACTTTCTATGAAGATATAGAACAGTCTCAAAAAAAGCACACACAGCATCTATCCAATATCAGAAAATAGACCATAACATCTCCTCCTCCTGAAAGGAGGTTGTAGAGAGGTGGGTGTTGGCCTCTTCTCCCAAGGGAATAATGACAGGACCAGAGGAAATGGTATGAAGTTGTGGCAGGGGAGGTTTAGATTAGATATTAGGAAGAATTACTTTACTGAGAGAGTGGTCAGGCACTGGAACAGCCTGCCCAGGGAGGTGGTGGAGTCCCTATCCCTGGAAGTATTTAAGAAACATGTAGACATGGCTCCTCAGGGCATGCTCTAGTGCCCAAGGTTATTGGTTTGTGGTGGGTGGGTGTGATGTGGTGGGGTGTTGTGGGTTTGTTTGTTTGGGTTTTTCCTGAGGTTGGACTCAATGATCTCAGAGGTCCCTTCCAACCATGGTGATTCAGTGACTCTGATCTACTGGCAACAAACAAGTGAACAACAGAAAAAGGTCACTCATGGCAAGCTTAAGTTAACGAGCAATGTACACCCAGGAAATGGTTTATTTGTTTCTTCTTTATAAATGTTTTGTTACTGTACGCATGTTCAAGCTGGAGATTTCCACCCTCTAAGAGGCTAGATTTAAGGTATGGAGTGCGTATTTGTTTACTGAACCACACAAAGCACGACGTGTATGTGCATCAGAAGGACACCATAAAGAAAAATAAGTTGGCAGCAAGACAAAAGGTGGGAGGATGAGTAATGGACAGCTCCGAAATGACATGTTAATCTTCTCATTAGAGGGGAAAAAAAAAGCCCTTGCTTGATGATGACAGGTTACTGTATTGTAAAATTACATCCCATCACTTGGATATTATTCCAACATACCATGCTGAGCACCGGCATCAATTGTTTTGGCTTTAGCACTATCACTACAATTATCTCAGATTACTTTACCACTAGATCTAAATATGAAAGTACAAAATCTTACACATGTAACATAATTGTTCCATAACCAACACAAAAATATGTACATACTTTTAAGCAGACACTAAAAATACTAAAGAACAATTGCTATCCATATGTTTACATGAATACAGCACCAATCTTCTTTCAATGTAACAAGATGATCATAATAACGCTCTATCAGCCTCTGACTCCTCCAGCTATTTTTTGTTTTCTGATCTGTCTGTTATGGCTCCACGGCAACTTAAAAATTCAAATAACTTTATAAAGGAGCAATCACACTTTTCTAGGTGAAGTTATAGACAGTGCAGCTTACATCGGTGGGATCGAGGTATTTAAAATCACGCTTGTGAGAAAAACATACAGAAGGTTGGGGCCATAAGCTGTTATCTTCCTCAGCATGTGTAACCAACTCATGGATACTAAAATAATCATGTGTTTTAGATAGCCTATAAGCCAAATGTCAGTATTTAAATAGGAAAAATCTGTCAGCTGCCACTCAGCCAATAATGACAAACCTATTCTGTTCAGCATTTCTTTAAAAAAGACTGCCAAGTAGTTATAAATTGTGGGCTTAGAAGCTACAGCTAGAAAGGCCAGTGTTAATCTGGATATAAAGTTTAACATGAAAAATACTGGTGCTTTCAAATACATTACATAAACCTAGACAGACAAAATCTCACTTACATTCTTGTCCTTCTTTTTCTTATTCCTCCCCCACTTCTTCACATTTCCTGTTTTCTCTCTCTACAACAGCCAAAATATTAAATAATAGCAATTCATCTCCAGGTCACGTTGGGGTTTTGAAACGCCCTCTCCCTTCCTGACTGAGATACTGGATTTTTTGTTACCAACTAGCTGAAACTGCAAACAGCTCCTAGGGAAGCTCTGTTTGAAGCAACCAGACCCTAAGACTTTAAGGGGTCTAGAATAGGGATTGCGTCCCCAAGCCAACTGCAGTCACAACCGTGAGTGATGGCAGGAGAGGAGAGCAGTTAGCTGTGCCACTGCTGCAGCGTGTGGTCAGGGAGGTGTGCGTTATAACAAACTATAGTGAAGCAGGGATGGAGGATACCCTTTGCAGAGAATTTTTATTCTGCTCATGTATTCCTATAGCCACACAGAAGGCTGTCATTTCATGATCCTTGCTGCCTTTCTGCCACAACTGGCTCACCTCATGCCTCTCGTCTCTCTTGCATCCCATGTTCCCCTCCTGCCCTCTCTAAAAAAGATCTCATTAATTCCTCCTGAGAGAAAACCTGCATAATACAAAATGGGCTTCCCCATTTCTTGAGCTTGCTTTTTCTTCACCCTTCCTACAACTCCCTCTACCACCCTCCTCACACACATACATATGTTACTCATCTGCTCTCGACCTACTCCACAGGCTTAGTGACAGCATCGTACATTGGCTGTGATGGAGATGTCTCTCTCAGCCCTTCTCATTCTTCTCCACAAACACCTCCTTCCTTAAAAGGATCCAGTCTCCTTTATTAAAAGCATTCTTGGACATTCTCATTTAAAATAGGAACTTTGACTCCACTGATTACCATCCCACTTCCCTTTCCCTTCCAAAGTCTTTAACTACCCTGTTCCAACAACTGGAAGATACGCAGGATGAAACTGGACAAAGGAATGACAAGCAACCTGCATTCCATCCCAGTGCTCCAACAGAACCACTTTCAACAAACTCTCTAGTGATGTCTCCCTGGTCAGTGCTCAGAAACACCCTTCCATCTTCCTTCATGTACCTTTCACAAAATTTCTTGAATTCCTGACCTCCTTTGGCTTTGTAGCTGTGAGCCCCTTTTTGTCTTCATTTGTAGGAGCTATTTCATCACGGTTCCCTGAGGATCTTTCTCACTGTGCAACATTTTCGTTGCTTCACTTATTTTCATCCATTAATTCTAGCAATGCTGCTGCAAAGATCCTCCTCCTAACCTGTAGATCATGCAACTCCTTTATTTAGTTCTCCTCCCTATTGCAACCTCACCTTCAAGGCCTTGTTTCTAAGTATCATTATTACATATACTCTTAAGAGATGTCCTGCTGCTGACTGGACTCTATCAGCCTTCATCCCTTACTCAGTTTTCAAGCAAGTGTCTGCATAAACCTAGAAAGGCTTACTGTAAACATCTGCAAAACTAATGAAAAGCTTCAAAACTTTCCTTTTGAATGATACATGCCAAAACCAGACAACGGCTAATAGATCTTGGACAGCTGTATTTTAACAATAATGTTTGAAAAGCTTTCAATTAAATATATATAACCATAAACATATGTAGGATGAAGTTCAGCCCCTTTATTTGCATTGGAAACAAAAGACTTTGAAAGAGGAGCAGCCCAAAGGGGGTCCACTGAAGTCAAGCAGGTTCACACGTGCTTGGAGTTCTGCCTTTAGACTGTAGAGATCTATATGGTCTCCAGCTTCCAGCTCTATTTACATATGGCAGGTGTATGTTACTACTAGTCTAAAAGCTTATCTCAGCATTTGCTATTTAAACTAGCATGTAATGTTACATTAACACATATCATTACTCCAGTAATCCCATCTCAGAGTTGAAAACATACACTTAGTATCACTACAGCTACGTAAAAGATCCCTTTGAAAAAAATAAAACACATCCAAAAGCCATCAAGTACAATCTTGGATGAAGGATTTTTTCTCTTTGGCAGCAAAAGACAATATGTATCCTTTTAAAAAAACCTCATAGGCTACTGAGTTGTCTCAGCATCTCCTTAGAGGTCCTGAGTGTGAAAAAGCCAGTATCAGCAATGTTACATGCCATTCTTGCAAGCTTCTGCCCTCAAAACACTTGTGAGTGACAAGCTAACCAGAAGCATAGGATAGGGTGGACAAGGGGAAAGAAGGGGTTAAACTTCAGGATTAAAGCCTTCTGCTTCTATTTTTCCACTTGTACTTCCTCAAAGTAAAATAGAAGCCTAAACACCACCCCACCTTCCCCCATTTTTACTCAAAACTAGCCAGGACAAAAACTTAATGTATCTTAAGCATGCACCTGAAGTTAGCAGGACAGAAGGACCTGCTGAAATGCTGCACCGTGTAAATGACTTAAGGCAAGCTTTGCTTTCCCGCTTTTCTTGAACGGAGGCCTGTGCCATAACACTCTGACTTAGCAAGCTTCTTTTTAAAAATGAGTTATGTCACCTGAATTGGTGCTAGGCATTGCATACTCTTAAAATTAAGCGAGACTGACTGCATGATGTAAGTACTATTGATGCCAAGGGCCTCCGAGGAACCAGCGCAGGAGTTTCTGGTTGGGAAGAAGCTCCGGACTCACTTTGGTTCATCTTGCAAGGTCTGTTCTTTCCAAAGAAGGCAGAACACAGAGCTTGCAATATGCTAATGGCAAACAACCTGTTGGAGAGATCAGAGACAGCACGCTGCAGAAGGCTGCCTATACCTCCCGGGCAAAAATAGGACTAAGTAGGTTGGAAGACAGTTTACAAAAGCTGGCATGAAAAGAAGCATAAAGGCTTTTAAAAAACCCAAGAAAACCAACCACAAAAAAACCCAAACCACCAGAAACCAAAAATCTATCCACATCACATAATTTGTGGTATAAAAAAAGTCTTAAAAAAAAAAAAAAAAAAAAAAAAAAAGAAAAAAACTCTTTTCCGAAAACCAACCACAAAAAAACCCAAACCACCAGAAACCAAAAATCTATCCACATCACATAATTTGTGGTATAAAAAAAGTCTTAAAAAAAAAAAAAAAAAAGAAGAAGAGATGAAGAAGCTCTTTCTCAAGCAGGCTCCCAGAGGGAAAGGCAGACAGGTACCAAACCATAGTGGGTCTACCAGGGTAATACAACAGGGAGGTAGAGATGCTGCAGGCCAGAGATCCAGTTTACAAGCAATATCACCAGGAGAGCTGAAAGACCCAAACGCAGACAGAATTGTTATTTAAATGGCAGAATCACAATGGGCAAGGGCTTAAAATGCAGTTTGACTCGAGACACGAGTTGCCTCTTCTCTCTAGGGCTGAAATGAAATGGTTGTAGATAAAAGTGAAAGTAAGCGTGGTGGCTTCCCATCTAAATGGTTGTTATCTTAAAGGCTGCACTTAAAACCAGAAATGTTTTTAAAACTCATAATTATCAGGGATAGTGCCTGGTCTGTAAGAGTCAATCAGCTCTTGACTTCTGTGAAAGATAAATCCAACTTGGAGGATGGAAACTGTGAAAATGCATTGTTCAAGAAAACTTTAACTGAGTTTTGGCTTGAGGAAGAGTTAAAATGATTGTCTAATATAAAAAAAAACTCAACTTGGTAAGCAAAGCCATAGTACAAAAAGAAAAAAACTCCAAAAGAAACAGTTGTACATGTAAATTTGAAATTTACTAATAGGCAAACAATGCCTGAAAAAAGAGAAATTAACCAAAATGTACTGTTGAAGACTGCACTGATCATTTTACATGCAATTAAACTACCATACACACACCAGACTTCCACAGGGCTTTAATTTTCTTTCCTAAATTTAAAAAAAAATCAGATCTGACAGCAACAAATGACAGAATATTCACCAGCTTGAATGGCCGTAAGAAAGAACCCAGTTAAAGGAAGCCTTCTGCAGTTAAAATACAGGAGTAACACAAAACATACTGCAAGGGTGAGGTACTTGGGGGAAAGACCTCACAGATCTCTCTGTGGATCAGGCAGATGCTGAAGTACAGCTCCCCTGGGCAGCGTGGCTGATTTCTGAGGATTTCCAAGAGGGACTGTTCTTTATGATGTATGTGTCATTAAAAAAGTGAGAAAAGCAGTAGGCTCTTTATTCTAAGGAAGGTTCTCTTTTGATACATATTCCACATCTAAATAAAAACCAGGAAAAACATATTGGACAGCTCAGCAGTCCAGAGGCAGGTACCTCTCTAGAAGTGAATCTGTTTTAAAACAATGATATCTGTCTCCATAGCACATTTGATTCATCTGTATGTAACAACTAACCCAAACACGAATTCTATTAGACTTACGAAATGTCAATAAATTGCGCCAAACACAGCCTCCTGACACAAACTCTTCTATTGATTTTGAGCTGCAAGCAGAAGTTAGCTTAAATGCAAATATTTACAATACGTTTCTTATTACCAGTTGCACGAGTCTATCGGATGTGACTGAGAATTTCCCATAAAAAAGGAAAGGGTAGGACTACAGAAGAGTTTCACCGAGATAGAAAAAGATTTGTTACAACAACTTTGTTCCTGTTTTAAAGTCAGTGTTTGGAGTTCGGGGCCTTGGCTTCTATTCAGCAAAGCACTTAAGAATTTGTTTAATTCCAGCGGTTTCTGCAAGTCTTAAATATGTTTTTAGATATTTTACTGAATAGGAGTAGAACTATTCACAAAAGCAATATAGCATATTACTCAAGGGAACGATTGTGTCTTGTGAGTCTCCTGGGTAATGCACATGCACATAGAGGGGAAAAAAAAATAAAATCAATTTCAATAGACACTAAAAATAGATGGCTTTTCTGAGAGAGATGTGACCCTTTTCCTCACAATCAAGCTTCTGTTTGGGTTTATAGTTCATCGATGTTAACAAGGCTATTAATATAGAGTAATTTTATTGCTGTATTCTGCTCCTAAATGTATATTGCAGAGTAAACCTTTCCCATAGCATCTTCCAGTCTCTATTTCATATCCCAGTTCCTAGGCTTCTCCATTGTTAAAATACTAGAATTTCCTTGGCTTTGCAGACAGAAAAGTAGTAGGTACAATGAATTAACAACACTAACAGTTTTAAAAAACCAAAGCGCCAGCTGTGCGGCAAGTGAACCACCACATGTTCTCATTTCCTTTGCGATTTCTCAAGTCATGACATCTCATTACAAAATTCAGCAGAGTAGGTCTTCCCCTTAAAACTATGTCAGCATAAACAGGGAAAATAATCAGAAGGTTCAACTGGAACACAACAATCGTTACTCTCCTACTGTATACCCAGCTCCTAGTTTGTGAAACAAAAGAGGAGAAAGTAAACTAAGATTTTATAGTCTAAATATAAACTAGGTCCTTGTGAAGCTATTCACATCAGACTGTCACAGGACTATACCCTTAACTACAATGTCAGGTACCAACAGTCACACAATATTTGCCTAGATTTCCCTGGTGTAAGCTTAAGCCTGAAATAATAAAAAAAGAGAAGAACTCAGAGATCCTTCACACGAGTCTTGAGTGTTTCTGCTGATTCTTGGAGGCTTTTTAAATACATATTCTTAGTTTACATATATTCGGGGCATTTCACAGAGCGAGAAAAGCGAGCAACAAATGAGAAACACCATAAATGTTTCCTGGTATCTGACAGTGAAGAGAAAAAAGCAAGCAACTATTGTACAAGTTTAGTCCATGGCAAAAAAGTTAAGTTCTAAATAAATCTTTTTTGCACAGTACATTTATTTAAAGGCCCATTATGGGCTGTTTTTACATAATTCCACTTACCTAGTTTACAAAAGAAGCATGATTCTTTTTCTGAAACCTCTTAAACATCACTATTATTTCCAAAAATTGATTCAAAGCTTTTATAAGCAAAGCGTGCACCAAATACAAAAGTAATAGCCCAACCTGCGCTGGGACTTCCCGAAAGTGCAAACCTGAGGGAGTAGTTATCAAAAAACCGGGAAAGGCTTTATGCTAAGATGTGCAGAGCCTTTACGCAACACTAAGGCGCCGAAGCCCGTGGGCTAATCTGCCCTAATTAGCGATTCCCCCCGCAGCGGCCGGCTGAACCCCAGTTTCTCCTCCCTCAGCCTGACCCGCCGGACCCCGCCCGGCCCAGGGGCTTCTTCCTCTGTCCCCGCCGTCGGGATCCCCCCCCGCCGGGTGTCCCGGTCCCAGCCTCCCGCCCCCTCAGCCCCGGGGGGAGCACCGTGCCCCCCATCGCAGGCCGGTGCCGGCCGCAGGGAGAGCTCCCCGCAGCCCCTGCAACCTGCCGCTGCCCCCCCGCCATGACTGTGCAAGATTTCCCGGCTTCGGGGCGATGCTCTCGCCGGCCGGTGCGCCGAGGAGCCGGCGGCACCCTCCCCTGTCCCCCCGTG
>NW_015094506.1:37223123-37445774 GCF_001431845.1 Calidris pugnax | reverse complement strand
GGGAGGGGAAGGCGGGAGGCCGAGGGGGTGGGGGCAGCGGCCGGGGCCGGGGTCGAGGGGCACCCGGCGGACAGGCCCAGGAGCCCCGGGGCGGGCCCTGGCGCCCTCCTGCACCGGCCGCACCTGCCGGGACGGAGGTGCGGGAAGAGGCCCGGTCGCACCGCCCTCCGTCTGGCATCCTCCAGGCGTTTTAAAGCCTTGCCGACACCCTTCTGATTTTGCCACGGCCACCTGAAGCTCCCCCTCGGCCCGCCAGGCCCCCCTCGCTGGGGGCACGGCTGTACCGGGGCACGGCCCCGCCGCTGGCGCAGCTCTGGCCGGGGCTCTCGGGTTTACCGGGAGCCCCCTAGAATTTCCCCGTAAAGCATTGACTCCCGCATGCCATCATCTCAGCTCCTCCGCTTTTCATCAAGGAAGGCTTGAGCCGTCAAGACAACAGAGGAAAAAAATCTCGAAAACTTAAAAGCTCCAAAACTCACACGCCAATTAAAATAAAGGTTCTCTGATTTGTTTACTGTTTTTTTTTTTTTCTTTTTCTCCAAAATGTGCTTTATAGAATATCTCAGTGACTTGTGAAATCATTGCAGTGCTACTGCGATGTTGCCAGTATATTCTGCTAAGTATGATTTCCTTCCATAACTCCTCATGCTTCCCTGAGCACCTCCCAATAACCCGTATGGAGCCTGCTCGCGTAGATTCGGTGTATGGAGATTGCTCCCTGCCCGCCTTTGAATCAGCACAGAATGTCAATCCCCCCTTTTCAGAACCCTCACGTAAGTCCACTGTGTTCCCGTGGATTGCATGGATTCAAGTTCCATGTCTTGCAGTTCGCTTTGACAAAGGGGTGCTCAGCTCACGACAGGACATCCCTGTGAGTGTGCAGAACACGTGTGCTGGAATAGTTGTGAGTGTGGTGAGCCAGAAGGCAAGTCTCATGGATGCTCCAAACACTGGATGGTTCAAGTTCCAGCTCTGAAACTCCATGTTGTGTGAGAAGACCTCCATACCAGGACTACTAGCAACTTTGGCGTTTCCTCAGTGCATTTCAAATTAAAAAAATACATGAACAATGCTACTAGAGCCATTTATCTGCAGCCATCCATCCACTCAAGGGATACCAAGTACTCCTAAAGCTGTAGCCTAGTTCTCACTGCTACCTTGCTCTAGTTCAATAGGCATCTCCAGTTCTCTCCATGCTGCTCCTTGGTCCCACTTCAGTTTCTGTGTGGAGGGCATTGTACTTGAAGGAAGTGGAAGAAATCCAGCATTCATTTGTATATCTTATTTTTCTCAGCACCACCACTTTGAGTTTTAAAATCAGTAACAGTGCAGTCACTCTACACCAAGCCAACAAGAAATATTTCTGCCCCCACCCTAAAGTAAGCAGCCCCAAATGTTTTACAGTGCCAAAATGAAGCAAATAATCCCACTTGCTGACTTCTATTCTACTTGGTCTCTGGATGTCTTTTGGCCTCTGGCCCTCACCCACTCACAAGTATTGGATATTTCTCACTAACTGCAGCCGTGGCTTTTGGATGTTTCCCATATCTGCCCAAGCTTCTAACCATGCAATTTCCCCAGGAGTTAATTTTCTATCTTGTTGTTATTTGCAGTCGCTCTCAATTTCCTGCCTTCTGTCAGTTATTTGTATTGCAGTCATGACTCTGAGATTGTGCTTGATTACCTTGTTTTATTGGATGCTACGTATATGCTGTTCTGCTCCACGTAATGAGGGAGATATTAGAAAACAGAGAGGTTGGAGGAGAGTGCATTTGAGTTGTCTCCGAGCTGGGTATGTTACAGGTCTCCAGAAGCCTCCTGTAAAGCGAAGCCTGACGGCTGCTCCTCCTGTGGCAGAAGCAGCTCATCCATCTTTGCTGGCACTGTGGAGGCGCGTGAGGAAAAGGCAGCTCCCTCCTCAGACGCAGCCTTGTCTTTTCGTTCCTGTTTTGCAGGGTGGCCAGGCCTGTGTCTTTACAAGGGAGAGGAGAGTGAGTACACTCAGAAGAGGTGTGAAGGCAAAAGGAAAAGATAAAATCATGACTTCCTGTTCACACACGCTGAAAGTTCATTCTTAGGAACTTTCATTTCCTACACATGAAAGACTGCCACATTAAACTGGGCCTGAGGCCATCTTTGGGCTGCCCGTGGACAGGGGGAGGCCATAAAACTGATGTGGACACTGCACACCCCTTCCCCTCCTGCCCCAATGGCTGTGTAACTCTTGTGACAGTTCCTCACCAAGCCAAGTGCTGGTGGCTGAAGGACTCGCTGGAGGAGGCCATGTCCCAGTGAGGGAAGTGGACCTCAGCCCTGGCTTCAGGCGTGAGGAGGCCGTGTCCGTGGAGGCAGGGGAGGCCTGGGGTCCCTCTGATGCTCAGCAGTTCCAGCAGGTACCGAAGGAAGAACACTTGCTGGTGTAGCAGGGAACTACTTCACTATTGTGGCTGTTCTTGCACTGCACAGTCAAATCCTACGTTATTCTCACTAGAACAAACCCCAGTGAAAACAAAGGAATTCATTATTTTAGCCAGTTCTGAGTTACTATTTTTCAGTTATTCCTCATTCTTCTTTCACTTCCTTTTTTTTTTTTTTTTCATTTGATACATTGCAGAAAGCTCGTGCATCTTTGCTGACCTCCTTCTGGCACCATTTTTCTCTCTCTCTAGCTCTGTTTTGATTTTTAATTTAGGAATCACAAATTTAATCATAGAATCATAGAATGGTTTGGGTTGGAAGGGACCTTAAAGATCATTGAGTTCCAACCCCGCTGCCATGGGCAGGGACACCTCCCACCAGACCAGGTTGCTCAAAGCCCCATCCAGCCTGGCCTTGAACACTTCCAGGGATGGGGCATCCACAACTTCCCTGGGCAACCTGTTCCAGTGCCTCACCACCCTCACAGTAAAGAATTTCTTTCTAGTATCTAATCTAAATCTCCCCTCCAATTTAAAACTGTTGCTCCTTGTCCTTTCACTACACTTCCTGACAAAGAGTCCCTCTTACTAAGTTACCTAATACGTAACACAGTTTAAAGATTGCAACTTTCACACTAATAATAAACATGGAAACTCAAAGAAAGAAAATGCCACCTTAGTACTGGAAATGTATCATTTCCTGGTTGGAAACACAATCATACTATTGTAGACCCAGCACTGATTTAAAATAGGCTTTGGACATAGGACAGGCTATCAGCAGATCAGAGTTCAGACTGTTCTCAGGATAATCACTGCAAATGTAGCGTAGCTCTAACTAAAGATTTACCAAGTTTTGGTGAGGTTTTAGGATGAACCACTCTGATTCTGTTACTGTTACAGACTTAATTTTGAACTTGGAGATGTCCATTAATAGATTTCACCACATTCACCTGAAATGAATAACAGTAAAATAAACCTGAGAATGCCACGAAGATGCTTCCTGTGCTGCTTTCTTTTGAAAGTGTTGCCCGGAATAATTAACATCTTTATGGAAAAAAAAAATGTATTGGAATGTTATATACATTACTATTAATAATAAAGCATTATGGTAATTAGCTGTAGCGCTAGCTTTATTTGCAGGTTCTTGCAAATTTCTGAAACCACATCTACAAAGATGTAATTACAACACAGGAAACCTGTCACGGTTTGTAATGACAGAAAAGACGAAGTACGGGCAGCAGGAAAGGCTTAATGAAGCCTTCTGTAAATAGCGAGTCAATCATTAGCTAGTGTTAATACATCAGTTTCCATGAGACTGCTGGGTGAGAGACTGTGCCTCTTTGCTACAGAATTACCAGACACTTGTTGCACACACCGGCAAGGTAGCACCACTCCTAGCTCTGCTGCTGACACCTAGTTGGAAGCCTTATATAGCACCCAAGTTGATTCCAATGACCTGCTCCAGCCTGAAACTATTATGTCCTAGTACAGCTTAGGTACAGAAACTGGAGAAGTTTTTTTGATGTTGTGAAAACATGAAGGGTCTTGCTTTGGAGAAAACTGTTATAAGTTAGATACTCATTTTGAACCTCTAGTTTAATCATGAAAAATCCAAGGTATCAAGGTATTTTGTACCTGTGATCAGGTATGAAATCCACCAAGGAATCCTACGATTGACTGAGGACTTTTAAATCTGACTTACAGCATAATAATTACATGGCAAGAATAGGGCTTCTATTCTTTCTGAGAAGACAGATCCTAATATGGGTTGAGTTGAGAGCTGGGGCTTTGTTTCCTTCTCTCCCCCATTCTTTCTGTGTGGAATTGGAATGGTCACTAGTTACCTCTGTGCCACCCTTCCACATTTATGAACCAAGACTGGGATTGTTTCCCTATTTGATGGATAAATACCTAAGATTGATATTACCTCAGATAGCAATACCACTTGTATTAGCAATGATTATTGTTTGCAGACATTGATAACACATTTTTCAAATGTTCCTTTCATATTGCTGTGGATGCAGAGTGCAAAATATTTTCCAATATCCTGTTAAATGAATGTAATTCTGAAAAAAAAAATCAGTCTCCTTTACCAGAAGCTATAGTAAAGTGTACCTTGTCCTCCTGTAGTCCACCAAAACAGGGTACCGATTCTCCCTTCATCCAGGAACACTGTATGGATACATTCGTAAGTTCATGTTGCTATTAGATTTTCAATGTGATTGGAACTGCAAACATGCTAGCAATATGCGTCAGAAGTCTCCAAAGTAAATTTAATAAAATACAATATCCTGCTCAATCGTGTCAACAGAAGCTTCCCAGTGTAAGTACATTCACAACAAGGCCATCATCAGAAAAATAAATACAGATTTAACTTCAAAATAATTCCTAATTAAGTAAACAAAGGTCCAGATATAATGAGGGAAAGCTGAGATGGGCTATTAATATATAGTGCTGTATTTTGCTTTGTATTTCTCTTGCAATCCATGTAATTATGTTGCCTGGTGTCTCACAACAACTCCATGATACTTTATTCTTATGCATAATACAGCATCATTCAAACACAGCCTAATATTGACATGTATAATCAGTAGCTGTGGAGAGCCCAGCACTGCTCCCATTCAAATCAAAGGCAAATTTCATTATGTGAATGGGAGCAAGAACACATTGTTCCAAATGCATTAATTCGGGTTTATGTCCTGAATAAACATTAGTTGTAAATTTCTCCTGGTTGACTCTGAAGACTCTTCAAAGATAAAAGCAGATGAGGATGTAAGAGCTGACGTACACCAAGCTCTATGCCTTTCTGGTGCATACAAGAAATCACACTCAGGGAAGGCTGTTTAATTGACTATTGTGCTGTTTGTTTGGGCTCCAAAGAAAACACCATGGGATCTTTAAAATGACTGTGCATTCCTAATCATGAATTCCTCTAATCGCAATCCAAAAATATTTATGTGTTGGAGCAATTATATTAACGAATTGTCAATTTGGCTAAAATTGTGTTTATTCTATTCACTAAGTCAATATGAAGAGAGCGTGTTACTTACAGGGCTCCCACATTGCCACAGCTGTAGATGTGTACAAACTTGCATCTGCACCTGAAGGGCTGCTCTGCCCAATTCCTGTGAGCTTCAAAACATGGGAGGCACTAATAGAGTGCTTTAAAATAAATGCAAATATTTGCAGTTAAGGGAGAACAATATGTGCATTCTGATTTCAGCTTTTAATTCTTTATGAACACCCAGAGGAAACAGTTACCAACGCTAAAACTTGTAAAAGCAGAACACAAATCTCTAGTAAATGATCAGCCTGCCTTAGTATGGGATGCATGTATTCACATGCCTTCATTTGCCATCTGCTACTCATCTACAGAATTTCATACTTCAATCTGGTGCTGTTCATTTCCCAAAAAGCAGTTACACTCAACCTTATCGTACTGAAAATACTGTATCCTTCTCCACCGCTCTGTTTTTCAGTCACTATTTGATATATTGTGAGGATGCAACTCAGGCTATTTGAGAAAAATGGTACAAATTCAGTTGTTCTATTGTATATGAACCTCTCCAACCTATCTGCAGGCTTTTCCCCCCCAGTGTGACTCCAATGCACAGTGGGCTATTCCTCAAAGGTGAAAAGTGGAATTTCTACTTTAATATGAATTTTCTCCTCACTTATGTTATAATGCCACCTTCCTGGTTTTGACTTAGTATCCTGTCTTTGGACTCTGCTGACCAGACTTGTGGTTCCTCAAAGTAAGCGTGTCAGCAAGGCTCCAAATAATGGTTGTAATGACACTGTAACGTGACTAATTATACTGCAGATGTTGACCAATGTGGACAGTAATGGGCCTGAGGGAGGCATGCCCTCTGCTGAGGCTTCACAGGGTCTGGATAAACCCAGTGCAATGGTTGCTGCACGGCTTGGCACACTGTTCATTTATCGGATACATTTAGACCCACAACATGCTTTGCTTGCTAAATATCTGGATCAAATTTTCTGCTATTATTATTATGGCAGGATGGTAAGACAATAATGTGATGTTTCAAATAATTCCAAACAGCCATTTGGATAAAAACTGTGATCTGCATGATCTACATTCTGTTCAAGAGCTGCCATCCATAAAGGGGAACAATTTTTCACAGTTTCATCATAATTCAGGATGTGTTTGATACACATTGGATCTTTCAGGCTATTTAGACGATGTATCTACTGAAATCCAATTGTATTTCTATTAATGAACCTACATAGTCTGTATGAAACTGCTGTGAAAGAGTTGTTTATTACCTCTCAGTTTTTCTTGTAATTATGAGAGTTCTTATGAACTGAGCTGCATAAACTGTACCCACAGATTAAGCAACCTTCTTATATATGCTTTGCCCTCTTAAAACAAATAAAGCTATAAACCTTTGTATACAGAGTTGTGTAGACATATGATATATGTCTACTAATATTTCAGAAATAAATATCAGGTGGCGCCTCGGTTTACCTGTTTTGTATTATTGTACCCAACATAGACAGTTAAATGGATGAATAAAAGCAATGGCAGAGATAAGGCTCTTTTGAGAAACATTTAATTGAGGGCCCTGAACCTGAGGATTTAAGCCTTTTAATGTCCCTTTTATAAACTGGAACTTAACAAAGGGAATACTAAATCACTGTAAGATCAGAGGTCCTGAAAGGGGATGGGGTTATCAGCAGTCGCAAGAAACAAGTGAGACAGATCCTGACTGCAGCAAGAATACAGGCACACAAAAAGGTAAAGGGAACTGTGTTGGAAAGAGCTTTCTAAGGAAGGCTGCCATGTTGATAAGGAATATAAGACTGGAGGCGAGTTCCCAGATAGGTCTTTGAGATACAGGTGCCACATTCATCATCGCAAACTTACTATGTGCCAACTTAAAAGTAAAGAATTTTTCTGGTCTTATATTTATACTATAATTTATAAAATTATACTATAAATTTATACTATATTACACAGAAAATATACTATATACTATATGGAAAATTTATACTAGTTTGTAAACTACCAATATAGATTTGTGCTTGTGCCAATGCTGTTCTGTGGCCTTTCCTTGGCATTTCCATTTCCCTCAGCGTATTTCTAGACACCAAGCCTGTCTGGGGCAGCACTCAGATTAAATTTGCTGAGCTCTTTATGTCTCCTGCGTTAAGGCAGGCTCACCCTTCCCTGTATGATTGTGAGGAGGAGGGCGAGTGAAAACTGTAACAGTTCTTCCTGTGGAGTCGATTATTTTATGAAAAATACTGTGTGGCGGTTCTCTGTGGCCACTGGGGAGTTATGAAGTAGTCCTTTTTTGTCCTATAGCCTATTGTTTAAACCAGAATTAATTACTCCCAATTTCCTTGAGGTTTCACTCAGCCTGTAGCAAAACATACAAGACTGTCCTTTTTCTGCTGCTTGCTTATTGTTATCTCCTGCTTCTAAAGGTAAAATAACAAATGGGCTGCATTTTCTTATTGACTGAGACTCCGGGAATAGCAGTGGGCTTTTGAAAGTAATGGTCATGCCCATTGCCTTCTTTGTGTAAACATTTAAATGACAGGACAGTGACCTGTGGCAAAACCTTTTGTATCCCTGGAGTGCATTTGGTGGCTTCTCCTTCAGTGTGAGCATAATTAAGCTTGGCAGAGGTAAGAGACCTATAAGCAAAGGCGAGAGGCATTTCAACACAGTTTTTCAATGCATGCAGTGTTACTGGTTCTGTCACGCTAAGGGGAACCAACGCGAGATGTCTCTACGGCAGAAGCAGCACATTTGTTCTAAACACCAACCTGTTTTACAGCAAAATGCCTTGGTAAGCTAATGTTCCTTAACACCACTTCTTACCATCTTCAATCTCCATTTTATGTGGGATTAGACTGAGCATACCTTAAGGAAATTCTTTTCACCAGCTAATAAGGCAAACATGTCCTTAATTGCAGATAACAGACAGTGATTTTTATGCCATGTTACTGAGGTTCTTGAAATCATCACAGAGATGGGCATGAGCACATCTTTTAACGCTGCCACAGTAACACGCTCTGTCTTATCCCAGTTACCTTTCTTTATACACCCAGTGGTCTCCCTCTCTTGCAGTGGTGTGAAACAGCCAATGAGCTTTTAAGGAGCCTCTTCGTCAAGTATAATTTTCAGTTTCATCCATTCCAATCTGTTCCTGTTTCCTCCTGAAAGGCATCAGCCAACTGCCCTGTCCAGCAGTTTCAACAATTTTCGTTTTGGGATAGAGCCAATATTTTCTTTAAAACCTTGGATTGATTGTAAGCATGGCCATTGAAAAAAATTGCCTCTGCCAGTCTTTATCCCTCCATTTCACAGCATAGAGGTTTAGCAAATACTGTGTCAGATTTAGCTAATTCTTCTTCTAGAAAGCTCCACAGAAGGCTTTTCCCAGCAGAGGTTTTTGAAGCACCAGGTTTTCTGTTAACTTTTCTTCTTTTACTGGTTTTCACAACTTTTCCTGTTTTGAAATACAGAAGCAGCAAACCTTGAATCAAGCTTCATTTGCCAGTGGTTTGTGTTATGTATTGTAAAATTCAAGTTCTTTATTTTCTCCTGAACTTAATGGATGCCCTTACAGAATGTCCATTTACTCCTTCTGTCTGGCCGCTATCTTGCTTTTCTGTGTGATGCTGTTGCACCTACCTAGCAGCTTTAGCATGTCACTCTCCCCTGACCAAGCACTTATTCATTTATTTTCCAGGCCCACATCGATGGGCTCCAGGCCTGGAGTTGCATCAGTTTGTGCACCCTACACTAACACATATTTTGAAAGAAAGGTCAGCAACACTTCAAGGGCCCTTGCTAAACTGTTTTTTCCTCCAATTTAGGCAACAAGCATGTTACCAGGAGCTCAGTAGAGTGACGATGTTTTGCCTTTATGCAAATAGAGGCTGTTGGTTTTTGAACCCCATGAGATCCAAGCACCTGTCAACATTGTTGATATCTCTCCCAAGATAAGCCATGGTGCCCAGGACCTGGTTCTGTACCAGTTTTGCTGTGTGCCACTCAAAAGAGGCCATGTCACTCTTCCTGCAGTTTCCTGCCCCTTGCTTTGGTGCGATGAATTGCTAAACTCATAATGTTCCACCAAACTCTTAATCCAGACACATACTGGGAAAATATGGTACTTTCTACGTGACTCTGCTATGTCAGCAGAAGAGCTTTGCCATCACTGGTAGCTTTGTGGACAGGTGATCCTGCAAAATCATTCAATTTCAGCACTATTTTGTGTGCTGACTTACAGAAATTGCTAGCTACAGAGTGGCTCCTTTATTCTCAGAAAATCAATAAATTATGTCATTAGCTATTAGAAACTCCCACACTCCCCATGCAGTAGTTATTTTTGCGAGCATCCACCCTTTTGAAACTTTTTTATCTCCTAGATAAGTGGTTTTCTCACATTGCAACAGCTGCAAGGTGATGAGGTCTTTTTAGTTTCATTCAGCTGGCTTCTCCCTTTTCCTCATTTCCAGTTTAGGATTCCAGCCTCATTCCAAATTGGCAGGACTCTCGCTCCACAAATAACAACCATTTGTTAAGACTGGACACCATCAAGGCCTTCATTCTGCACTGTTTAGCATCAATTGTGATCATTGTAATAATATTTGATGACAACTGGAGCCTCGACTTGACCTGCAAGGTTCCTTCCCCATCCTGTGATGTTCCTATTACAAATCACACAAGCAAAAGACTAACTGGCAAAGAGAAGGAAAATTTAAATCAAAACTTCTAGATAAGAAACAGCACAAGGAGTTCTCTGGGAAGGCCCAGTCCCCTACCTCAACCCCACTGTCCAGTGACTCATTGTACCTCAAACCCACACTACACTACAAAACATAATTACAACAGATCTTCACAATCTTCACAACTACATCAAAAGCTGTGTAGACCAGAAAACATCCTTTTCATTTAAAATTAAAGTAAGATGAGAAGGCTGGATTCTCCTTCACGAGTACCCTATTTTCAGTTATTTCCTTCCATGCATTGTTATCAGCAGTTCTGCTTTAAAGAGGAGAACTTTCCCAAAATATTCCTAGACTTTCCCTTCCTCAATATTCAACCCAGTAGAGGGAACATTTTCTTTTATTGTTTCCTTTCTTTCTTTCCTATATTCCTTAGACCAAAAGAAGCCCTGGAGACGTTTCCCACAGTAGCACATGGCAGAGAAGACAAAAGGAAACCGAGGGCAGCTGGACTGGCTAGCAATAGCCCCCACTGCTGCACTGATCAAACATTCTCTCTCATTAGCTTACCTAAAATGAGGAGGTGTGAGCTACTGGATTCTACATGCTCTCTTTCTTCCCTTTTGCCATTCTGCTGATAGAAGCAGGCTATATGGCTGGAGGGATCTGCCTTGCAGGGAATTTCCCTGCTGTAGTGCAAGCGGTGGATAGTATGAATATGTGAATAGTCTGGAAGAATCATTGTTAAGAAGGCACGAAGAACAAAATTACTGAGTTTGGGCTCAGTGACCTTCTTTCCATTCATGAGCTCTGCAGTAAGCATAGCTCAACCTGAACTAATAATAGCTATGCAATATTTGTTCAACAAGCACACAAAAAGAACAACAATAACAAGAGCTTAACCAAGCTTCGCATTTGCTTTTTGAGGTACAAATTGATAAAAGTCTAGCTTAGACATAAATACCAGTTTCATTAGGTCTTTTGGTTAAGGTGATAGCCCTCAGCACGAGGAATACGGCAGCTTTGAGAGGAAATGTCACCAGATGAGGATGCTTAGACTGTAAATGCTGTAGCTTTCCTTTTTTATTTAATGAAATAACTGTAATCATAGAGAGGAAAGCAGACAAATGTTCCACACATATGGCAAGCTTCAGCAGTCAATCAAACGATTCCCCCAACACAATGAACACAATCTTTCCAGCTCTAGGCCTTTGCTACAAAGCTAATAGCTCTACTGTTCCGGAAAGCAATCACATGCCCCATGCCTGTCCCTGCAGGTGCAGCTTTCCTGGTCAATCCAACCATAAACACTGTGGTTTTGCACTGCCCCTTACAGAAGGAGTAAGTTGCAACCCTGCAATTAGGAAGGGCCATGATCAGAAGTCATTATGGTGGATTTTCTGAGGTAATGCAAAAGCACACTGGGAATAGTTTTCCATGATTTTAAAGCCTTTCCATGATTTTAAAGCCTTTACACAGGGTTGTGAGGCTCTCAGAAACAGTAACTAGTGACTGAAGTCAAATGATAGGTTATTGCTTTCCCCCCTTCCCTCCCCTTTTTCCCATCAAAGCAGGAAAGGAAATTAAAGATAAATCTGTTTTTATGAAATAGAAATGGATTTGTATTATAAATAAAACTTGGACAAAACCACAGCAAGCAAGAACACTGCTGTTTCTCTTTTTGGCAGGTAACTCCATAAAGTATGGGACAGGTGGCTTCAGGAAGTAAAATACTCCATACCACTGCAAGTGCTTGGTGATCTGTTAAAACAGCAGCTGTCCCACTCTCAACCATAACGAGAAGGCAATTATTACAGCCCCAGCTATGACTATAAGTAAGCAGACAGGCTTCAGCACAACTTGAATCCCGGCTCTTTTTGCTGTTTACCAGAAGCCACACACTGCCCCAGGCTTGTCACACAGCAAGTGGACACATCCATTATCAGCAGTTGCCCAGACTTTAATAACTGTGGGTTCAGTTCTTGTGCGATTACAGGCGTTCTATGGGATTTTATACAAATTATTTAGTTTGCATGGTCCAGATACTTAAAATGACTTCCTTTTTTTCTAATGCCTAAAACCTTTGCATGTTCATCCTTTGAAGAAGAATACACTATGCAGAGCTACGTACCAAAGCTGCACAGGATTAAGCATCTGGCAAGTGTTAGAGACAGAGTCACTCCTTTCTTCAAACACCACGAGAAAGAGATGCTTTTCTGTACAAGACTTCAGGGTCTGGATAACTCATCTAGGAGTGACAAGTATGATTGCAATTCTTCCTTCAAACTTACTGTCTTGAACTCTAGATTTCTGCCCACTGCCTAAGGCTGTCCCAGTTCCCAAACTCCAAGGTATGGAGGAGGAAGATGGGAAGTAAAAATGGATCAATGTGGGGTGAGAAGGAGAAAGTATTCCTCCTACAGAATGTGTCGTGTTTTCTACTGACAGAATTTAAAGACCAAACAAGCTGGAGGGCAAGTAAACTGCTCCTTTGTTGTGCAGCATCCCTGGATTCCAGCCGTTACTTGAATCAAGTCATCAAGGACAATTTTTTATTTTTAATTTAAAATTGTATCTCTTTTTCTTAGTTAACATTTGACTCCTGAGTGTAAAATGGAACTGCTTCAAACAAAGGAAGTAAAAGTACTGCTACACCCGCGTAACCCAAGTTCCCATCCATGTAACCCTGGTGGATGAGGGAAAGACAGGGCAAAGAGAGGGAAAGAGAACTTTGATTCTGCATAAGCAAAGGAAAGCACAGAATCCAGCCACTCACTTCCTAAGACTATAACCACCTGGAGCATGTCTTCCAGAGAAGGAGCTCAATGGATACACTTCAGGAAAGCTGAATTGATCAGATCCTAGTCAGCTCAAGTATGAGAGATATGAGTTGCTAAGCCTGAAAAGATCAAGACAGTTCCATTTACTCAGAAAAGTAGAACTGTAGGCAACAGACCTCACTATTAAAATGCTTATAATTATGGACTTAGGCAGTATGAGTACAAACCAGAGTTTTGAAGTTCATGGTATTAGAATTCTGCATCTAATTGCTGTCTACAAACTGAGGTGGACCCAAAAGCTGACCTTCTGGATTTCCTTCTCTTCTCATACAACAATAATAGTTTTTACATTTTTCCAAGGCTTTTTATGCGGTTATAAGCCCTAAAAAATGCTAAGTAATCAGCTTTCATGGTAATGAAGTTCTATATGCATATCTAAAAGGTTGCATATCCAGTGGAGGGAACGTGTGACTGGAGGATATGCATCCCACTAATATGATCAGGTGAGTGTGAGAAATGAACCCCAGTCCTGCACCAGCTCATGCCTAGGGGCATTCTCCCCCACCTTACACTATGTAAAGGGGTACAACCTTCACTCCGTGCCACGTACGTCCTCCTGACGTTGAGTCACTGCCTGGCTCCCACACAATGATGCAGCCTGGCTTCGGTTCCTCACAGCCTGGGAAGGTGCAAGCTCTTGCTGTCATGGAAGGGAAGAATAAGATAGGCTTGTAGGGAGGGACCGAACAATTAAGAGTGCAAAACTAAGCAACTTTTTATTGCCTTGGTATATCTGGTTGTGCCTGCTTTGGTTGCTAGCATGTGCTGAGGACTGTGATCTTAAAGCATTGCAACTGTTGTTACCAATCCATGACACAATCACAGCTTCAGTTTGTTGTGTGAACTTATCCTGAGGGGCGGATCTGTGCTGCACGCCATATGGAGCAAAGGCAGATGAGCCAACTCTGCAGAAAAGGTTGGGCTCCTTATCAGATGTGGAACTCCATGCTACTGTGGCTTATTTAGAAGCAGCCCAGGTATTCACAGGTAACACAGAGTTGTGCTGAGCAGACACATGAATGCAGGAAAGGATAATATTTCCAAGTAAATACACTTGGCAAAAGCTGCTAACAAAGTAATACATTTTCTAGTCAGTCAGAACTGATGCCATTGACTCCCTGCACCTCGATGATGTTTAAAATATTGCTGACTGCTGCTGTGTTGATACAAGTAATGCAAATCCACGCACTTTCTGACAGTGAAAAACACAGGAAAACAGAGGCTCCAGGGCCAAACAATCTATTCCAGCAGGAAATGTTTTCAGAACAAAAAGTGACTGGGTCATCCATAAGCTTTGCGATAGCAGTTATTCTGGCAGCTGAACAGTCTGCTGGGGGAGGCAGGCCAGTTCATCTGCCTTGACCTAGAGGATTTCTTTCCTTTTTTAATTAGCTGCTTTGACTTGCTGGTTTTGGTCCCTAGGTTTTGTTTACCTTTTTTTTTTTTAGTTATTTTTTTATAGTATGAAAAGATGTATGGCAGGAGAGGCCACAAGAATGTGTGGACAGAAATGCCTCTTCATTGGCAATGTCTGATTTTCAGTAACCTTGGCATACCTCATATGAATGGGCTATGAGATAAACCCCAATCCAGGCGAGGTCACTGTTATTGCAGTAATCCCTTTAGCTTTTCACTGACTTTCGATATACAGGAAATTTTCAAGCAAGCAAAGATCTCATGGGAGGTGGGGGTGCATCAAGACATGGAGTCCAACTTCCATAGCAGTTTCAGGGACTTTCCCCTCTGAACCCTAAATCATCTAAATGAGAACATTCCTGACTTAACAAGAACACGTCTCTCACTGAGCCACCCACCAAAAGTCTTTAAACAAAACATAACAAGTGATTCATGGTGATATGAACTCCCCTGACACATGCACAGCCAAGACTAATATTATGGTACAGTATATTATGCTTGATTAAACAAAATGTTTTGCTACTCACATGTGACAAGCTTTTGCATAAAGCAATTGTGTCAAACTACGCATCTGAGTTAGGAAACTTTAATTTGTTTCCAAGATTGAGTGTTCACAGTTTTTTTCTCCTTTCATGTTTCACTGGCAAGAAGCAGCTCACACCATCGTTGTAACACCTGAATGTACATTACATGTCCACACTGTCTCACTGAACCTGCAGGGGGATGCAACAAGTAAGTAAGACCTCACTAGAGAGTTGAAAGGACAGTGCTGTGGCTCAGTGGAGAGTTTTAGGGTGACTGGACTGTTTTTGCAGTGTCTCAGGTGCTTGGAGCATGGGGAGAGAGCACTGAAAAGACTGAGAAGCTCTGAACTGGATTAGGCAGGTACAGGTAACCTCACTAGCCTGGCTTCAGTGCCTGCTCGTGGGAAGCAGGTTCAGAGTGAGCTGTTGCAGGAATTCTACCATAAAATAACTGTGGAGTGGTGTGAAGCCTGATCAGTATAGGTAAGGATCAAGCCTTTCATTGGCTTGTATCACCAATGTTTTTATACGCTTTAAATTGTCTTAATTTTTTAAGATCTGCATCCTGAAGTACATAAATCATTGATACAATAATTGCATGAGTTCAACCTGCTTATAAATCATCTTTAAACTATGTCACATGCTATTGCCCATACATCTTGATCAAACTGTGAGAAAGGCAGGGAGTTCAAGATCAAAGCAAGCAGGAAACTTCTAGTGTGGCCGCACTGGTAAAAACATCTGCCTGTCACCATGTTTGTGTAATCACTCATGTCATGGCTGTCAGACAACTGATGCTTGTGTGATTCTGCACACGGCAGTTCACCAGCAGTAGCTGGGGTGCTGTAGTTTCAAGAAAGAACACACAAGGACTACAAGGCAGTTAATTGCAAGTGACAGCCAAGCCTCTGCTCTGCATATGTATTTTTAAAAATGATTCCTGCCATATCTTAGCCAAGATAAGGTTTATTTTAACTAATATCTTCTCTAGCTCTGATTTATTACTTTGGGCTTTTATTAACCGAGAAGATGTTCAAAACGACCTTTCCATTGGATCTTTAAAAACCACCACATTATGATTTGTGTTTTAATGCTTCTGTCAATGTAAACTTCTGGTGCACTGAGAGCTGTGTGGCATTTAAAAGACAGGCACTTTATCAAAAAGTTTGCAGGCATGATGAATTAGAACTGTGTCTTGAAAAGAAAAAACCTTGTCTCATTTGTGAGACAGTGAAGGCAAGGATAAAATAGTTAAACTTCCCACTGAGTTGTTTTTATTGCTGGAAATACACTTGCCGTCCTTGAATAACAATTTGGGGCTTCAAGCAATGCATAAAAAATAAGTATTTAAGAGCAATCTTGCTTTTGAAACAGACATTTACTCAGCATGAGCAACCGATGAGTTCGCATAGGCAATATGAGCAGTTATTTGGACATAAAGTAAAAGATCTCAGAAGAAAGAGAATTTCCTTGCAGCACTTACCTTGTGGTACTTTCTACTTGAACCTGGCAGGTCCTTATGTAGCCAAAATCCATGCTGAGGCCTCACACCTTCTCAATTGCGCTGTGTCATTATCAAAGTTCATCACAATTATGCTGCACCTTGGCCACACCTTTCTTAGAAGAGTGCATGGTGCACGCATTGTGAAAAGGGTAACAAGGAGAAACTCTGGAAGAGAGATGATGAGCATCCTTCCAGCACTTGCCTTGTTTTCCCTTTTTCCCTTCACTCCCCAGGAAAGATTCATCAGCAGTTGTCACAAGTCCCTATTGCTGGAGGCCAGTGAGAAACTGGACCTAGGATTCAGCCTGTCACCTAGCGCTGAACTGGTATCTGCACAAGTCTGACTTGTTTCCACTGCTGCTAGGGGTGAAAGGGATGTGTAGCACTTAACAACAGAAACAAAAAAAAAAGGATAAAGTCTCCATTACTGTCCTTCTTTCCCTCCCTAAAAGTCAAGCTAGTTTAGACCAAAGGAACAATGGCACTGTTCCTTTAGAAACGGCATGAATATGAAGAGTAAGAGAAATAAGTTTACAGTCATAGCTAGATATCATCACAGCCCCAGGCAAAGACAATTCACCATCATTAGACTGTATTTGGATATTACATACAGCTGTGGAACTCTTCTCTACACCATTGCTGCTCCACTGAGACCTTATAGCAGCCTTCCAGTACCTGACAGGGGCCTACAGGAGAGATGGGAAGGGACTCTTTATCAGGGAGTGTAGCGATAGGACGATGGATAATGGTTTTAAATTGAAAGAGGGGAGGTTTAGATTAGATATTAGGAAGAAATTCTTCACTGTGAGGGTGGTGTGACACTAGAACAGATTGCCCAGGGAATTTGTGGGCACCCCATCCCTGGAGGTGTTCAAGACCCGGTTAGATGGGGCTTTGAGCAACCTGGTCTAGTGGGAGGTGTCCCTGCCCAGGGCAGGGGGGTGGGATGATATTTAACGTCCCTTCAGACCCAAACCATTCTACGATTCTACAATTCTATGATTCTATGCTTATGTGAAGAACTGTAAGCCCATGAAGTAATGTTCTAGAAACTAATTTTGCTGTGAGATACAGAATCAGACCTACTACTCTCCCACACATGTGGGAGGCAAATAGTGATGGCAGTGGCAGCCACTCAGTTATGCCAGCTCATAGTGAGAGGGGAATGGCAGTCTGTTAATCAGTTATAGAGCTGTAGCCCACGACTTCCTCTGCTTCCTCACACTGTAGCCAACATCCAATGTTAAACAGCTATTCCTAACTTTCATTGCACTTAGTGTCGTCAGCTTGCTGCAGAGGAAAATCCCTGCTGCTACACAGTCCCAGTCTGATTGCAAACTGGTTTGCTGCTGACAAGCCACACCACACTTTCCCACACTTTCCAGGATGTCACCTTCTACCAAAATAGATTTTTCTCCTTTAAAAAAAATTTAAATGAAAACTGATGAAGGACCAAAATTCAATCTGGGCAAAATAACTGCTCTGTAAAATCAAGGAAATATTTCTGTCACAAACGGTGACTCCTGAGTGCTGAAGCTTTTCTTATGGCTGAATGTGGGCACCATGTTAGTGGAAGGGCTGGGTGGCCACTCCTGCACTCATGATTGGAAGTTACTTACTTGTGAGTACTAATAAGAAAGAGGAAGGGAGAGGAGCAGGAATGTACAGTTTTCTCAGTTCTCTGGAAATTCAAACTACTTACAACCGTGGTACTCAAGAAATGAGTCCCAGTGTGCAGGCAGGTGACCTACAGGCCCTATTGGGATATTGAGGATCATATCCTCCTCTCTCTTCCTCATGCAAACAGGGAATAATTAAACTGAAATTCATGTTGCTGAAGTAGGGAGGAGAGTCAGAGCTGAGGGTTTGTTTTCTCTCTTTTTTTAAAAATAAGCTTTCTAGCAAGTTATCACTTGCATGGGATGTTGTCCCCTTGCAGAAACCTTAAGTGCTGTTGGCAGAAACATTCCAGTTTAATTACGCCGCTAAAAGAGGCTGCTGCTTTTAATGGAGGAGGAGGAGGGCTACTTTCAGGGATAGCTACAGCAGAAATAGCTTCCTCCAGCAGAAATGAAAGAGCAGAGGGAAAAGGAGCCAGTAACTGGACACAGTGCAAGTGAGGATGAAATAGCAATGCAAAGGAACAATAAGGAACAGATCAGCGAGGAGGGAGATGAAGAAGAGAAAGCAGAGTATGAGTAACAGTTTTAAAGAAAATGACTTCTCATGCAAGAGTCATGAAAATGCTGGACTACCTCTCTGACAATGCTTTATTGGGTAAGGAAGTAGTGATCACTGTGTTAAATTATGATTTGGAAACTGGAAGGTGAAAAGCGCTAATTTGAAATGTAGCCCACCTCATTAAAAAGTCTGAGAGCTCAAAAAGAAGCTATTTTTAAAGATTAGATTGTAGATGCACAGGATGAAGGAACTATGTATGAAGTAAAGTTCAGAAGAAATGGGAAAAATAAGTAGTTAGCATCCAAAGCATTTCTTTATGATTCTGAAAGCAGTTCTTCAGACTGAATGCATGAGAAACCTTAGAGAAACTGTTGAAAGACTTCCATTGCTAAACATTAGATTTCTGCAATTTGCAGAATTTGAGTGCATAATAAAAAAGTATCTTGAATGAGAGAAAGAAGGTCAAACTTAAGAAGTAAAGAAGGAACAAAAAATATTGAAAGGACAAAGGAAAGAAACGCAGGTCTGCAAATTAATGTAAGAAAGAGGTTGCACATAAAAGAAGCTGGTCAGAGGGGAAAGGGGCTGAAGAGCATGATGGAAACAAATGGCAGTTGAGATAGGTAGCTGGTAATGAGTTGGTTCCTGGGTGTCTTTACCCTGCTCCAGGGATGGGAGGAGGTCAGAACCCTGCTCAGATTAGCTGAGGATCAAAGACTTCCGAAAGCCACATGAAGCCAATTTTTCATTTTAACGTGGTTTGGGATGCCTCTCGCTGATCCATGTATACTACTGGAATTTAAAGGAGAGAAATGGAACGAAAAGACTGAGGATGAAGAACATAAACAGAAGAAATAGGGCTATTTTAAGCTTTTTTTCCCCAAAGTATAGTGTCAAAGTGATGAAATGTAATTAATATTGATCCTCTGTGATTCAGAAACTGCCTGCAGCAGCTTCTTTGAATACATATGCCACTTGCACAGCTGCTGGTGGTTTTCCAGGGGCACAGAACTGCACCAAGCACCACAAACCACGCAGAAGAGAAAAGGTATCACTGGCCATTACTCTGATGTGGAAACTGAATAGACAGTGGTTTTAACAAGTGCATTTAAATACATACCTATCACAGCAATGCTTTAAATTGTTTAGAATTGGGGAATGCATTCATTAAGTTGGTGCAGCAGTCACTAAAATATATTGCCATGTTTGGGAGCACTCTCGTAGACAGAATATATCATAACTACTCCAAATTGTGATGGTTCATCATGAAGTTCATCATCTGTGTCACCTTTGTGTGCCCCCAGACAAAACCTCCAGGAATACCTGTTTCCTGGAAACCTGGAGGCCAGAAGAGCAGATCCTGTGGGCTGTCAAAGTGCTGTTGCTGATATATTTCTGCCAATCCATTTTCATGACAAAGTTGCCACTCTTCTGCCCAGCCACAGTAAGGTACTGCGTGTCACCATCTCCCAGCCCATCTGTCCTATCAAATTGGCTTTTCTCCCTCTGGCTGTTTTGTGTTTCACTGGCGTATGCAGGTTTTAATCCTTCCATCTGATTAGTTAGGAGGAAAAACAGTCTTAATCTGATAACAGCAGGATAATGTAGCACTGCAAAGATAGGATGATTTAATTATCGAATAATTTTTATTTATTTACTTAGTTATTTATGTGCTCTTCAGCAGAATGAAATGGTTTTTGTTTCCATGAAACTAAAAAATTGTCCTAAAGGCACATTGGATTTAAGAGCACTTCATGAAACACTGATATTCTCCAGTAGAAGAGACTTCTCCGAGTTCACTTCGGTACCGTGTTTCTGTGCTGGTGTTCCTAATGGAGTCAGCCTGTCCTTGGGTTGTCTCTTCTTGGCTCCATTTTCCCAGCCCAGGAAATTTTGCATATTCATAAAAATAAAACCCAGGCAAATGTTCCTTTATTAGAAAAAATAAGGGAACCTCCAAAATGCCCTCCAAAGAAATTTCCTTGTCATTATTTTCACAATGGCCAGGCTGAAATAACTTGCACATTTAAAAGCTTAAATTGAAAACGTACCAAATGTTTGTGTTAAACAAAAGTGGTTTATGCAGGCCTCAGCATTTTAGCTACTGGTCCCCACCTCAGACAGATTAGCTGGGAATTTGGAAACCCTTTTCTTTAAATTGCCTAAGTAAGCTTATTAGACATCTTGTAAGACATGAAAACAGGTGTTTAATAGACCTTTCCTTTGTATTAAGGTGTGAAGCCCCACTTGTTCACATGGGAAGGCACACACCTGGTGGAGTCGGGATGAGGAAAGGGTTACACGATGGCAGTGAGCCTCCAGCCTGCCTCCCAAGCGCACCTCCAGAGGTCCAGCTGGGACCTTCTCTCCCGATACCCATCCTGGTTGGTGACTCCAGGTAACCACCCACAGATGTCTGGCTGCTCTAATTGCAGAGGGTCCCACGGGGACGGAGGCTGCGGGGGGCACAGACATGGAGAGGCAACTTGTCCAGAGCACAGGGTGCCCAAGGCAGAACTCAAAGCCCACAGCCAGCAGCTGGACTAACTCAGGCGCAGATCAAGGCCACAGCCACTGACCTCAGTCAGACTGGAGTTTGCAGAGCCCTTTTGTGCATCTTTAGCTGCTTCTGCTGGCAATATTTAGGACTTTAAGTTGAACATTGTAAATATAATATAAAATATATTTTAATTTATCTTGCTGATTCCAGTTTGGAGGCTTATGGCAGTGAAAAATTGAAATCACAGTGGGAAACTTCATGAAAAGGTAAAATTATATTGTATTTAAACACACTCACACAGAGAACTATAAAAGAACGGCATATACAGTGAACAAGCAGAGTAAAACTGACCTTTTCCATAACAAGCCATGGCATCACAGAGTCATAGAATGGCTTGGGTTGCAGGGGACCTTTGAAGATCATCCAGTCCAACTGCCCTGCAATGGGGAGAAACACCTTTCATTAGATAAGCTTTCTCAAAGCCCTGTCCAACCTGACCTTGAGCACTTCCAAATAGTTAAGCTGCATTATCTTGGAGGTGGATGTAGACTTCACACGGGAGCTGGGGGTTGACTTCTGGTCAAACCAGCCTACGGCACCTCCTCCAGGCCGGTGGTTTCAGTGCTAAGTTGTTTTGTGTTTGAGACTCTGGACCCATCTGAAGATCACCCAGTCTGTTCTTGACTGTCTCCTATGCACCCATGCAAAACAGTTCATTCTGCATGGCGAGAACCTCCTTCCTAATGATTTGATAGCGCCGAGCAAACTTGACTCAGAGCACAGAATATAATACACAAAAGTCTTCACTGAAGTTGGATAAATAGATAAACAGATTAATTGATTTTAGAAAAGCCCACTGCTGCCTGACAGTTATTTTGTCATTTTGGGACATTGGTATGTGCATCTTGTGAATGCTGAAAGGGCAATTAATCCAGTCTGTTTTCTGAGGAAGAAGAGTTTCCTAAGAAAACAATTAACATAATAATTATAATGAGAAATGAGCCTCAGAAAAATGAAATGGGCAATATAATTCAAGTCTCTTACTAATGGACACTTTTGGCAGTATAAAATATAGAAGAACATTTTTTATCACAGGCATTGGGGTTTTAGTTACAGTGAATTATTATCAATATCTAAAAGACAGGAAGATTTAAAAAGTTGAAGTTTCAAAAATAAGCAATGTAAAAGACTACATCTATCACAGATTGAAAGTATGGGGCAGAAGAGGTGAAGAGCCATTGAATTTACACAGGAAGATTGTAAATACAATGCTCTTTTTTGAAAGCTCCTGACTCACACTTGATTCCACTGTAACCTTCTTTTAACAAGAATTTAAGTGTCATCATCCCCCCGCATAAATGAGATTGTGTTATGTAGAATACACAAGCAGTACAGCCGATTATTAATAAGGTGTCATACACTTAATCATATTTATAGTCTCACCAAATGTTAATGGTTTTGTTGAAGTTTCCTTGTTGAATATCTGCTTTGCACTGAAATTTTAATTAGAAAATTTTATACAACACAACTGACTTGTGCTGACATTGTTGTTCAGCTCTGGGTCAACCTGTGTAACACCAAGAACTACTCACAGCCTCACTGTAGCATTTTAAGCACCCTCTATACTTTCTGAGCTCAGAAGAGATATTTAAGCAGCCTTTCATATCTCATACCTGGCAGGAGACTCCTTTAGAAGGTCTTCTGCCCTCCTGGCCTTTTTCAGATTCTTGCCTTTGCACCCCAGTGCCAATGCTTTGTGTGATGGTCACTCAGGCACGAGTAGACAGTGTTAACACATCTTACCACTACTGCAGTTACAGATGTTCTCCACCTCATTACAGAACTCCCGACACCAATACCTCTCAGGCACACCACCACACACTCTCAAAGCGTCCCTCTTCCCCATGCACCCTTTCCACACATGCCTTTTTGTCCCATCAGATTTAGCTCTTTGTCTGAGGAACACGGAAGGGGGTTTCTTTCACTTCAGGTTCCCATGGAGAGGGCTGGTTAGAGAGTGACTCCTGGTCCGGGTAAGGTATGGAGGCAACTGCAGTGCAGCTCCTGAAGAAGGGTAATATGGTCAGGAGGGTGAACCCCTATGATGGGAGGAAGGGAGTCAAAAGGGGCTGCTGAGGCTGGCTGATAGACCACACAGGACCATGCTTGGTCCTGTGGCAGAGCACTGGGACCATTAGATCCTTCCCATTAGAAGAAGACATATTGTCTTCTTCCTCCTGACACACCAGCCCCCTGGTGGTGTGTCAACCATGGGAAGATTTGTAATAGCTTCTGCATGGCCTACTGGTGTGAGCGTTGGTAGGCAGCAGCAGGCAGTTACCACTGAATCACAAGCTTTTCTCGCTGCATCTGGGCAAGCTGGCAATTCCAGCGTTCAGACAAGCTGCAGTAATGTTTTTCGGCAGGTCTCACTATGTCTCTTTCCAAATGTTAATGTGCAAAGCTCATACCTGCCCCAGATAAACTTAGAATGATGGAGAAAACACCTGCTCCCTGAGCAGATAATTCCAGGAGTTAATTATGCTCACTGTGAAAAATGTGGTCCATGTTTCTGTTCTGGTTTTATTTGGTTTAGCTTCCAGCTAAAGCATCTTCATTTTCCATCAAGTATTAGAAATTTTCTCCTAAACAGATTCTTCAATCGAATCAACCCTAGGCTTTCTCTTCAACAAACTAAATAGTTTGAGGTTCTTCTGTTATTAGGTTCCCCGGGCTTCAAATCATTCTTCTAAGTCCTTTTGGAAGTCTTTTTACATTTTTCAGAGTTCTTCAAAGAAAATAGCAGTTAATGCTGGGCAGTATTCCAGGTACAGTCACAGAGTCTTCATCTCAGTGGTGGTGCAGGAGTGCTCTGGGGTGTGTTGTGCATTCTCGGTCTTCCAACCATGCAATAAATTAAAGCCAAGCTGGCCAGGAGTTTGTGGCTGCATAAACCACCGAGTAACAGAAATTATATCATCACTGATTCTTCCAGAATTCAGTGCTCTACAAGCCTCCCCATGTTTCTCTGAAAGGCCACATGCATCTTTTCCATTTTAATTAAGAAGCCTTAAAAGTTCGGTTTGTCTCTGAAAACAGAGTTATTAGAAATCTACCTTTCATCATTTACTTCCAAGCCCAGATGCCTAAATTAGCTACAATGTTAATTCTGCTTTGTATTCACTAAAGCAATTTCAGCTTGTTTGGGAACTGGTTTCATTGGTCTCTGTCCATGTCGCTGTATTTTAACACACAGCATATTCTACAAGACTGATGCATTAATTTGGTTAAGAAACCAGAACAGGTATTTCCGGCCTGAGAGGTTTCACTCGTTGAGCCCCCAAGGGCATTTTACTCTGTTACTGTGGATTGAATTTATGACTGTTTTTATTTCAATTGAATCAGAATTGTTATGCCGGGGATAAATTTGTCCTGGCTTGTTTACTGGCTTATTTGAATGATTACACAATTGTCACACTCTAGGAAATAATTCTGCTTTTCAAAGCATAAGGCTAATCAGAATTTTCTCCTTGGAAATAAAAGATTATGGGCAAACAGCATAGAGGAGAACAAGGCTATATTATCTCCTGAAAGCAATCAACAAACATTAATCCCTTTAAGTGCTCAGTTTTGAAGTGGAATAGGACTGTGCATGGTATAGAATTAGAAATCAAATACACGGAATACAAAGGGATCAGTCTGTACTATTAGAGAGGTGGACAAAGTAATTAGACAAATCACTTCATTCTCCAGTTTGCGCGTTTCTGTGAGAAATGCTCTTTCCTCCTGTTTTTCAGATGCTGGATTGCTGTTTGCACTGCTTGTTGTGATTTTCAGTTAATACTGCAAGAGACAGAGTAATTATACTTGTTTTAGAAGTAATGTTATTATGTGAACAGTAGTATTTCTGTTACCTAATTATTAGTTGGATTCACCCTATGTGAACCTTTCCTTTTTTTTTTTTCTTTCTTTTTATATTTAATTTAGGCAAACGGTTCAGCTGATTACCGTGCACATTTGCTTCACTTGAAAAATGCCCAAGAAAGGACATCAAACTGTACTTGGCCACATTAGATTGCATTCAAGAGCATGCAGGAGACCTGGCTGGAGATCTTTAGTACATCATCATTCATTCAAAGTTTGCTGATCTTTCTCAAAGCTGCATAGCAGCAAAGCATCCAAGCCAGTTTGCTTTTTACTGAATGACTAGGGAAGCAACGGGTTAATAAATAACACAAAGATACAGGACTTCAAAAGTAAGGTCTTCACGGCTCATGTCTTCAACACATCGAGCTGAATTTTAACACAGGAAAATTTTTTGTCTTGTAATAGTCAAATAAATGTCTCATAAGTCTATTGAAATTTAAACTGTGAATTAAATGTCTCTACACAGAGTAACTTTAAGATCATAATCAACCTCTAGAGGACGTATGTTCTACCTGAATAAGTTGAAGAAAAAATGGTTTTGCCAAACACATGTTCTCACCTTAAAAATCCCACGGACAAAATGCTCTTAACACATGGATTGCTGTATAAAGTGCGACTGCCGAGACATTAACATCATCTTTATTTTTTCACCCCTTTTGCCACCCAGCTTTTATACATCCTAATTGCTCCCCAGCCCTACAGTGCTATATATGCCGTTTCAGTAAAACGTTTGCAACTACTTAGGTCTGTTATTCAGAATATAGCTCTTAATAGAGGTGTAAAATAGCTTCTAGGAAAGCCTTGCCTACTAAAAATAGGCCATGACAATGAGGTTGCAATTGTGTTTGAAAAATTTTGTCAGAAATGTTTATAAGCCCTGGTGCAGCCCTGGGTGAGGAGGGGGGGTGTTTATCAGCACTTGATGCACAACAGCCATATCATTTAGGTGAAGGCAAAAGCGAGCAGAAATATTTCAGCATGTTACCAAGAAACGAGCTTCCTTGTGAAATTTATTGCCCATGAAAATAATGGATTGTAGAATTAACCTGTCACACAGAGAAACAGATAACGTGGCCTCGCCGCCTCAGCTCAATGGCTGTGTTCAGGCTGGAGGTTACTGACAGTATGGATGGTGCTGGGGTATTTGCTCTTTCATGAAGGAATTGCAGCAGAAATCTCCTAGTTTTTCTTGGTTTGGTTGGGTTTTTTTGTTTTTTCCATATAAACCGCACGAATCAATGTCTTTGAGATCTTTTTCACAACCCCGGGGCTGGCATTACCCCCTGAGCGGCGTTTGGGCCCCGAAGGCCGCAGACCCATGTGGGGAGGCTGCCCCACCGTTTCTGAAGGGAGGGCCTGGGCAAAGGGTCACCAGAGAAACGTCACCAACACGGGGGCCTCCTGAAATGGCACCCGGTGCTTCCCAACGGCCTCTCCAGGGGGGTCCCCGTCCCTGCTGGCTGACCGGCACACTGACGGGCATGCAGATATATTTTAGGAGAAACGGGGAGCACAAAAGATTCAAGCGGCCTTCTCCGAGAGGCTCCAGGTAACTAGAGGCGTTGTGGGAACGCGAAACACCGGCTTTTTAAAGTGCGTTAAAAACACATGTTTTAGCGTCGCTACCCAATGGCCTGATCTGGGCTCAGGCCGTGCCACCGGGAAGTCTTTGTTTCCCTTCTCTTCCCTCAGGCAGCCAGAGGGAGTGAGGGCCCGCCTGGCCCGACCGCCCGACCCGCTGCTGTCCCGACGGCTGCCGACGGCGCCCGCCCGCCGCTAGATGGCGCCCGCCGCCAGCCGGAGCCGCCGCTGCCGCCGCCATGAGGGAGCCCGGGCGCCGGGCGGGGGAGCGGGGCAGGAGCACCCCTTGGCCGCCCCTCCACACTTGCCCAAGGGGCCTCTGTTTATTTATTTTTAAAGCAAGGGTTTTACTTTCTGAGCTCAGAAGAGATATTTAAGCAGCCTTTCATATCTCATACCTGGCAGGAGACTCCTTTAGAAGGTCTTCTGCCCTCCTGGCCTTTTTCAGATTCTTGCCTTTGCACCCCAGTGCCAATGCTTTGTGTGATGGTCACTCAGGCACGAGTAGACAGTGTTAACACATCTTACCACTACTGCAGTTACAGATGTTCTCCACCTCATTACAGAACTCCCGACACCAATACCTCTCAGGCACACCACCACACACTCTCAAAGCGTCCCTCTTCCCCATGCACCCTTTCCACACATGCCTTTTTGTCCCATCAGATTTAGCTCTTTGTCTGAGGAACACGGAAGGGGGTTTCTTTCACTTCAGGTTCCCATGGAGAGGGCTGGTTAGAGAGTGACTCCTGGTCCGGGTAAGGTATGGAGGCAACTGCAGTGCAGCTCCTGAAGAAGGGTAATATGGTCAGGAGGGTGAACCCCTATGATGGGAGGAAGGGAGTCAAAAGGGGCTGCTGAGGCTGGCTGATAGACCACACAGGACCATGCTTGGTCCTGTGGCAGAGCACTGGGACCATTAGATCCTTCCCATTAGAAGAAGACATATTGTCTTCTTCCTCCTGACACACCAGCCCCCTGGTGGTGTGTCAACCATGGGAAGATTTATAATAGCTTCTGCATGGCCTACTGGTGTGAGCGTTGGTAGGCAGCAGCAGGCAGTTACCACTGAATCACAAGCTTTTCTCGCTGCATCTGGGCAAGCTGGCAATTCCAGCGTTCAGACAAGCTGCAGTAATGTTTTTCGGCAGGTCTCACTATGTCTCTTTCCAAATGTTAATGTGCAAAGCTCATACCTGCCCCAGATAAACTTAGAATGATGGAGAAAACACCTGCTCCCTGAGCAGATAATTCCAGGAGTTAATTATGCTCACTGTGAAAAATGTGGTCCATGTTTCTGTTCTGGTTTTATTTGGTTTAGCTTCCAGCTAAAGCATCTTCATTTTCCATCAAGTATTAGAAATTTTCTCCTAAACAGATTCTTCAATCGAATCAACCCTAGGCTTTCTCTTCAACAAACTAAATAGTTTGAGGTTCTTCTGTTATTAGGTTCCCCGGGCTTCAAATCATTCTTCTAAGTCCTTTTGGAACTCTTTTTACATTTTTCAGAGTTCTTCAAAGAAAATAGCAGTTAATGCTGGGCAGTATTCCAGGTACAGTCACAGAGTCTTCATCTCAGTGGTGGTGCAGGAGTGCTCTGGGGTGTGTTGTGCATTCTCGGTCTTCCAACCATGCAATAAATTAAAGCCAAGCTGGCCAGGAGTTTGTGGCTGCATAAACCACCGAGTAACAGAAATTATAGCATCACTGATTCTTCCAGAATTCAGTGCTCTACAAGCCTCCCCATGTTTCTCTGAAAGGCCACATGCATCTTTTCCATTTTAATTAAGAAGCCTTAAAAGTTCGGTTTGTCTCTGAAAACAGAGTTATTAGAAATCTACCTTTCATCATTTACTTCCAAGCCCAGATGCCTAAATTAGCTACAATGTTAATTCTGCTTTGTATTCACTAAAGCAATTTCAGCTTGTTTGGGAACTGGTTTCATTGGTCTCTGTCCATGTCGCTGTATTTTAACACACAGCATATTCTACAAGACTGATGCATTAATTTGGTTAAGAAACCAGAACAGGTATTTCCGGCCTGAGAGGTTTCACTCGTTGAGCCCCCAAGGGCATTTTACTCTGTTACTGTGGATTGAATTTATGACTGTTTTTATTTCAATTGAATCAGAATTGTTATGCCGGGGATAAATTTGTCCTGGCTTGTTTACTGGCTTATTTGAATGATTACACAATTGTCACACTCTAGGAAATAATTCTGCTTTTCAAAGCATAAGGCTAATCAGAATTTTCTCCTTGGAAATAAAAGATTATGGGCAAACAGCATAGAGGAGAACAAGGCTATATTATCTCCTGAAAGCAATCAACAAACATTAATCCCTTTAAGTGCTCAGTTTTGAAGTGGAATAGGACTGTGCATGGTATAGAATTAGAAATCAAATACACGGAATACAAAGGGATCAGTCTGTACTATTAGAGAGGTGGACAAAGTAATTAGACAAATCACTTCATTCTCCAGTTTGCGCGTTTCTGTGAGAAATGCTCTTTCCTCCTGTTTTTCAGATGCTGGATTGCTGTTTGCACTGCTTGTTGTGATTTTCAGTTAATACTGCAAGAGACAGAGTAATTATACTTGTTTTAGAAGTAATGTTATTATGTGAACAGTAGTATTTCTGTTACCTAATTATTAGTTGGATTCACCCTATGCTGATCTTTCTCAAAGCTGCATAGCAGCAAAGCATCCAAGCCAGTTTGCTTTTTACTGAATGACTAGGGAAGCAACGGGTTAATAAATAACACAAAGATACAGGACTTCAAAAGTAAGGTCTTCACGGCTCATGTCTTCAACACATCGAGCTGAATTTTAACACAGGAAAATTTTTTGTCTTGTAATAGTCAAATAAATGTCTCATAAGTCTATTGAAATTTAAACTGTGAATTAAATGTCTCTACACAGAGTAACTTTAAGATCATAATCAACCTCTAGAGGACGTATGTTCTACCTGAATAAGTTGAAGAAAAAATGGTTTTGCCAAACACATGTTCTCACCTTAAAAATCCCACGGACAAAATGCTCTTAACACATGGATTGCTGTATAAAGTGCGACTGCCGAGACATTAACATCATCTTTATTTTTTCACCCCTTTTGCCACCCAGCTTTTATACATCCTAATTGCTCCCCAGCCCTACAGTGCTATATATGCCGTTTCAGTAAAACGTTTGCAACTACTTAGGTCTGTTATTCAGAATATAGCTCTTAATAGAGGTGTAAAATAGCTTCTAGGAAAGCCTTGCCTACTAAAAATAGGCCATGACAATGAGGTTGCAATTGTGTTTGAAAAATTTTGTCAGAAATGTTTATAAGCCCTGGTGCAGCCCTGGGTGAGGAGGGGGGGTGTTTATCAGCACTTGATGCACAACAGCCATATCATTTAGGTGAAGGCAAAAGCGAGCAGAAATATTTCAGCATGTTACCAAGAAACGAGCTTCCTTGTGAAATTTATTGCCCATGAAAATAATGGATTGTAGAATTAACCTGTCACACAGAGAAACAGATAACGTGGCCTCGCCGCCTCAGCTCAATGGCTGTGTTCAGGCTGGAGGTTACTGACAGTATGGATGGTGCTGGGGTATTTGCTCTTTCATGAAGGAATTGCAGCAGAAATCTCCTAGTTTTTCTTGGTTTGGTTGGGTTTTTTTGTTTTTTCCATATAAACCGCACGAATCAATGTCTTTGAGATCTTTTTCACAACCCCGGGGCTGGCATTACCCCCTGAGCGGCGTTTGGGCCCCGAAGGCCGCAGACCCATGTGGGGAGGCTGCCCCACCGTTTCTGAAGGGAGGGCCTGGGCAAAGGGTCACCAGAGAAACGTCACCAACACGGGGGCCTCCTGAAATGGCACCCGGTGCTTCCCAACGGCCTCTCCAGGGGGGTCCCCGTCCCTGCTGGCTGACCGGCACACTGACGGGCATGCAGATATATTTTAGGAGAAACGGGGAGCACAAAAGATTCAAGCGGCCTTCTCCGAGAGGCTCCAGGTAACTAGAGGCGTTGTGGGAACGCGAAACACCGGCTTTTTAAAGTGCGTTAAAAACACATGTTTTAGCGTCGCTACCCAATGGCCTGATCTGGGCTCAGGCCGTGCCACCGGGAAGTCTTTGTTTCCCTTCTCTTCCCTCAGGCAGCCAGAGGGAGTGAGGGCCCGCCTGGCCCGACCGCCCGACCCGCTGCTGTCCCGACGGCTGCCGACGGCGCCCGCCCGCCGCTAGATGGCGCCCGCCGCCAGCCGGAGCCGCCGCTGCCGCCGCCATGAGGGAGCCCGGGCGCCGGGCGGGGGAGCGGGGCAGGAGCACCCCTTGGCCGCCCCTCCACACTTGCCCAAGGGGCCTCTGTTTATTTATTTTTAAAGCAAGGGTTTAGCATTTTAGAATCATAGAATGGTTAGAGTTGGAAGGGACCTTAAAGATCATCGGGTTCCAACCCCCTGCCATGGGCAGGGACACCTCCCACCAGACCAGGTTGCTCAAAGCCCCATCCAGCCTGGCCTGGAACACCTCCAGGGATGGGGCATCCACAGCTTCTCTGGGCAACCTGTTCCAGTGCCTCACCACCCTCACAGTGAAAAAGTTCTTTCTAATATCTAACATAAATCTCCCCTCTTCCAGTTTGAAGCCATTACCCCTTCGCCTGTTGTTATGTGCCTTGCAAAAAGTTCCTCCCCATCTCTCCTGTAGGCCCTCTTTAGGTACTGGAAGGCTGCTATAAGGTCTTCCTGGAGCCTTCTCTTCTCTAGACTGAACAACCCCAACTCTCTCAGCCTGTCCTCATAGGAGAGGTGCTCCAGCCCTCTGATCATCTTCTTGGCCTCCTCTGGACTTGCTCCAACAGGTCCATGTCCTTTTTGATGTTGGGGGTCCCAGAGCTGGATGGAGTACTGCAGGTGGTGTCTCAGGAGAGCAGAGCAGAGGGGGACAATCACCCCTCTTGACCTGCTGGCCATACTTCTTTTGATGCAGTCCAGGATGCAGTTGGCTTTCTAGGTTGCGAGTACACATTGCTGGGTCATGTTGAGCTTCTCATCCATCAACACCCTCAAGTCCTTCTGCTCAGGGCTGTTCTCAGTCTTTTATCTGTCCAGCCTTATTTGTGCATTGGATTGCCCTGATAACATACAGGCAGGACTTTGCACTTGGCCTTGTTGAATTTTATGAAATTCGCACAAACCCACTTCTCAAACCTGTCAAGGTCCCTCTAGATGGCATCCCTTCCCTCCAGGATGTGAACTGTTCCACACAGCTTGGTGTTGCGGCAAGCTTGCTGAGGGTGCACTCAATCGCAACATCCGTGTCTCCAGCAAAGATCTTAAATAGTACTGGTCCCAGTACCAAGCCCCAAGGAACACCACTCATCCCTGGTCACTACTTGGACATTGAGCTGTTGACTGCAACTCTTTGAGTGTGATCAACCATTTTGGCAAATGCAGGTGAGTGCCCGGAGATCTGCAGGCAGGGAGGTGTTGCCATCTGTTGGGGATGTTCCAACTGCATCCCTCAGCCCCTTGGTGAAGGTTCCGCTGCAAGCAGTGGTGGGCAAGCAGTGGGAAAGGTTTTCTGGTGCCCCAAGCCCTGTTTTGAACAAACCCACTTGGGTCTGAGTTCGCACCTTCTTTGGCCTTTTGCACTGAGTGAATTACCAGCACGAATAGTTGCTGACAAGATGTGTTTAAGTAATTTATGCAGCTAAAAGGAAAACACACCGTACAAATGACTGGAAATCTCTCCTGACCACCAAATTATATTTTTCAATGTGATTACAAATATAAGAGTTGGTAAATCACAATTTAAACAACTACTTTAAAGAAATTTTAGTAGCGTAAGTGTGATATCACATTGGGTCACAATAACCCCAGGCAGCGCTACAGGCTTGGGGAAGAGTGGCTGGAGAGCTGCCCAGCAGAAAAGGACCTGGGGGTTTTGGTGACCAGCTGAATGAATATGAGCCAGCAGTGTGCCCAGGGGGGCAAGAAGGCCAATAGCATCCTGGCTTGTATCAGGAATAGTGTGTTCAGCCAAACAAAGGAAGTGGTTGCCACCCCATACTTGGCACTGGTGAGGCCACACCAGTGGGTCCCTCACTATAAGAAAGACATTGAGGTGCTGGAGCATGTCCAGAGAAGAGCAATGAAGCTGATGAAGGGTCTAGCGCATAAGTCTTATGAGGAGCAGCTGAAGTAATTGCGGATTTTAGCCTGGAGAAAAAGAGGCTGAGGGGAGACCTTATTGGTCTCTACAACTACCTGAAAGGAGGTTGTAGCAAGGTGAGGGTTGGTGTCTTCCCCCAAGTAACAAGCGATGGAATAAGAGGAAGTGGCCTCAGGTTGTGCCAGGGGAGGTTTAGGATGGATATTAGGAAAAATTTCTTTGCCAGAAGGGTTATCAAGCATTGGAAGAGGCTGCCCAAGAAGTGGTTAAGTCACTATCCCTGGAAGTATTTAAAAGACATGTAGAAGTGGTACTTAGGGACATGGTTTAGTGGTGGCCTTGGCAATGTTAGGTTGATAGTTGGACTTGATGATCTTAAAGGCCCTTCCAACCAAGACGATTCTAGGTTTCTACAACATTTTACACTACAGAAGTATTTAAATAATTTGGGACTTTTTTCACCCAAGCAATACAGTCTTATTATTGTCTTTTTTTCAGTTTGCCAGGAGAGAGAATAATTTCCTAGGAATGCAAGAAGCTGTTCAGTCCACTGGTTTATGAGGATGTCCACTGGTAATATTTATCAACTTGCAGAATTTTTGCTGTCTCAAACAGAGGGGAATTCTAGCCAGGGATTTTGGGAAGTGTGCTCAGTTTATTTTCGTGTTTGTAATATTTTTGCAAGCTGTGTACTACTCATTAGAGAAAATAGCAAAACCAAAATGAACCCTAAAGCAGTTGGAATGAATGCAACAGGAGAGAGCAAAGCACCAGCTTGCTTTTGTGACCAAGGTCAAAAAGGAGAAACTGAGGGAAAATAACAGTGTAGAAATGTTCTAGAATGTAGTAGTTTTAATTTTCTTAGCATTAAGCTAGGGCTTCAGGGTACTGATGCAGCCTTTCTGATAGAAATGATTTAGTGTCAGAAGTCTGAGATAAAACTGAGTTTGTGTGGGAGGGAAATAGATGGAGGTTTAACTGAAGAACATTTCTTATAAATTAGGACAACTGAGCAGAGCAACAGCAAGGACCTACTTCTGGTGGTTATGGTTCTGCTGAAATACTGAGTTTTTCCTGTAAAGGCAAAGGAAAAACATACTAATTAATTAGATTTATTTACAGCAACTGGGTTTGGGATCAAAATAATTGCCTTGAGACTGAAGTGCAGCTGCAAGACACATTCCAGATGTGAAATGTAACACTGTGTTGCAGCTGACCTTATTTTCTGACTTTAAACCCAGAATTGGTCAGGACTGGTAAGTGAATAAATTCACACCGTCCTCTGAATTAATCTGAGACAGAGGTGCTGTCACATTCTTCAAATAATCAGATGTGTTTTGGGGACAGGCAGGGAAACAGCTTCCTGCCAGATGAAGGGCCAGCCAGAGAAAGGTTGTCCGTTTGGGTCTGGGAGGTAGGAAACGGCTACCCACTGGGGTATGTGTGCTCACAAAATCTTAATTTGCATTGCGGTTTGAAGCTTGGCTTAACAATAAGTTACCACCTCACTCCTCATGTGGGTCGTACTGTGATCTTCAGCCGAGGGAGTCCACCAGGAATCCCACCACTCCTGGGGAAAGCAGCCTGGTGAGCGCTGCCTCCTGCCACAGTTTCCCTGTGGCAGGAGGCTTCGCAGAGGGCACACGCTTCCCACTTGTCCTTTTATTTATTCTCCCATAGTTCAGACCATTTCTATATTAGGCCACTGAGAGACATCATGTGAACAACTTAGTGAAAGCGAAAAACGATAAAATGAAAACCTGTAGAAAAGCTAAGTTTTGCCGCTTCCCTCAGGCACCTAATGAGACCTAATGTTCACAAGAGCATTGAACAAGCTTTCCCATGACTCTCCCAGCTTCTTTTTCAGCAGACAGTGATGACAAGTTAGTATCTGTTTTTCTCAGTAATTTTTAAAGGAAATTAGGTATGCCATCCCATGCTTAATGGTTATTTCAAACTGAGATGATTAGTCAATATAATTAAACAGATATGTGTCATTTTTTTCATTCCTTTGCTACTCTTCCCTCAGCATAGCTGGACAGGAATATCACAAGCATGTGATGTACATCCCCAGTCTAGTATGATTTATTTACTTATCAGAAATGGTTTTATTTAAAACTCCAGCTGGCTTAATTCTTCTGAAGTGTCTTTTTACCTCTGTTTTAGGTATCTGGTTGATATATGCTGAAAGTGCCCGATCTTTAGAGGCCCAAGAGTCTGATTTGGCCCCTTTGAGAAGCCTTTGTTTTGGAAGCAAAATTCAGTGTGTTTGCTGTAGGAGGCAGCCTGGGCTTGGTGTAGACAGAGCACAAAACCTCCCACAGTTCATTAGGTTTGGGAGAATTGTACAAGAAGCTCCAAAGTTAACTGAAATGTACTTTATTTCCTCCTAACTTGTGTTATCGGGTGTCAAACTTCTAACAGGAAAGGATTTTGTTTGACATAGGTCACTGTACTGGGTCTGCCTTCTGTAAAAATTTCAGTGCTGCCTCATATTCCTTGAGGGCTCGGGGGATCAGGGGTTGCTACATTAGAGCATGGACATTCAGCAGTGAGTTCCATAGCAGGCAGCCTGGGAGCGTATAACGTCCAGGAGGGTAAAACGAGCCATTTTGAGCACTAATTAGCAAATGGTCCTTCATGAAGAGGAAGAAAAATTCCTACAAGAAGTAGTTCAGGTCCCCACCTTACCTACCCCAGCTTATGACTTCTCCATTAGTAGAAATGTCAAACAAGTTTGAGATGTTCCCTTAGGTGGTTTTAAATATTAGCTTTCTGGCAGAAGCCCAGGCTCGGTTGTAAGGTGTTGTATAGTGCCAGGTGATTGACCAGATTTCATCCCAAGATAGACAAGGGTGTTATGGAAAGGAATGGTAGTGTTGATCCTCGAATAAACAAGCTTTTTAATTTGTTCCTTAATGTGTCAGAAACAGCTGGTTTACCTTTTTGTGAGTCTGAACTCTCAGACAAGGACATATCGGGGACAATATAGAGAACGGCATAGAAAAGATAGTGCAATGGTAGAAAGTTAAATATAGCCTGGGGGGAGAAAGTGTGGAGTATTCTTGTTCTGTTTGAGATATGGTAATTATCTTGGTGTGTTCATTTTTCATTTACAAATACTGTATCATGGCAGCTTTAGAAATAGAATTTAATTAATGCTCTTCATGTAATGCTTTTGCATGTATAGGTATAGTTTCAGGGCATGTGTATTCAAAACATCAGAATTAGAGAGTTTACCCAGCAATGACATCCAAGAATTGGGATGATTTCTGTATGTCTCTGTCTATGCTATGTCTGTGCTGTGAGTTGTGTGAATACCTGATTTTCTTAGCCAAAATATAAAACAAAATTAACATCATACTAAGAACCTTTACATCCCTGTGCAGAGGAGTCAGCCCAGTAGCCTGTCTGTCCCAGTGACTATGGCACTCCAGCAGTAATGCTTAGAGAAAACACAGAGAGTATGTGAACAGTGGTCTATCTTCCTCTGATTTCCTGAGTCAGAGGTTGAATTAAGACTACTATTTTTATGTATTATTTTTTAAATTATTTGCTAGTGGACCAGCCCTACCTGAATTTCTCTCATGACTTTTTGACTTTATCTACACTTTTGGCCTCCACAGCAGCCTATGACAATATAATTATGCATTAGGGAAAAAAATACCTGCTCGCTTCTCCTAACTTGACACCTGATAATTTCAGTGGGTGCCCCGTAGTTTTTGTGTGGTGCGATGCAGTGAATAATCATTACCTCGTCACTTCGTCGGCACCATTCATTGTTTGTAGCCTTCCTCAGTTGTCTTTTTCCAACCTGAACACTCCTCATCTGTTTGGTACTCCCTTATACAGAAACTGCTCACTGCCTTGGACCATCCTCGCTGCATTCGTCTCTGCTTTTCAATTTTGACACCCCCTGAGGTGAAAGGACCAGATTGCATGCAAAGGCTTATCCAGCGTGGAGAGGCTTTTGTCAAAATAAAACATGAGAATAGCTTATAGCCTTGTTTTGATTTGTTTCTGAACAGATCTGATAGCATCGAAGGGTCTGAGTCACAAAGTGGGAGAAGTGGTTGTTCTTACGTATACATCCCAGTTGTCATGATGGCATACGTCATGAAAGGAATGACATCTGAGTTCAGATCCTTTCTGCCTACCTTTGAGAAAAGAAAGGAACTGGTGACTAAGCTGCAGGCTGATCTGGACAAAGTCTCTCCTGTTTTAGCTGCTCTGGTTTTGCCCAGAGCTCTTAGAAAGCTGCTGGAGTAGGGACTGAACCCCAACCATATGTGCCTTTAGCACTCGGTTAGGGAAATAGTTCCTTGCTCATGGTCCTCTCTAAACGTTTTGCTATGAACAGCAAACTATCAAACACCCTTAATTGCTATCAATTTGTTTCCTTGAGTAAGTTTGGGCTGATGTCCTCCAGGACACAAGAGTTCAGAATCCTAATGGCTCAGGGCTGTTTTATTGATCAACTGCAGTAGCTGAGGGTGTAGTTGCTAATTACTGAGCTGATACTGCATCCTCCTGAAGAGTGCTAGAAGCAGCTCTTCAGGAAAGCATATCTCTGTGGTTAAACAGTCATGGCACTGCCCTTGCTTTGACTACTCAGAAGTTGTTTTTTGGAAGGCAGGAAGAAGGCACTGCGGAGCTCAGCCCAGCTGCCCACACACTTCTACCAGCAAAGGTGCTTTAATTGAGCAAAGAAAGGACAGGTGTTTCTCAGACAGCACTTAGGCGGAAGAGAGCCTCTCAGCTTGGAAATGTCTCTTCAGCTTGAAAAATAAAGATATAATTTCTGCTGTGTATGGAATACAGCATCTTCTGGTCCAAGCACCACATATGTTCTGTGATAAATCTGGACTCGGTGCTGAGGCCATCCTTCTCCCTGTTCTGGACTCCCTCTCTCTGGGCTTTTGGAAATACAGCCACAGAGGTTCTTTACAACAAAGAAGAAGAAAACACCTTTTAACCTATTGCCAAGAAAAAAAAAAAGGACATGTGGCCTATTTTGATTGTACAAGCCTTTTACCTAGGAGTAATTAGAGACAGAGTTGTTGGTTTCCATTAGGGTTAATTCGATGTGGATTAGTAGGCAGTTCTCATTCTAGCCACATTCTTCCATGTGGCTCCTCCTGCCCTGGAAGTATGCAGGAGCAACACCCAGTCCTGCTTTCTGGCCTCTTTTCGTGAAAACCTGGAGGTTTTCACAAAATGCACGTACTTAATCGCAGTTCACCTCATTAACTGGGAGCTGTTTCTGTACTAGCATGCCTGGGTGATCTCCGGTCACTCTAACCAGCACAGGAGATACCAGATCTTCCAGTTCCATTCCTGCTTGTCCTCACAATGGTCTTTAAAAGCACACAAACTTAAATCAGTCCTTGCAGCATGAAAAATGGGAGCAAAAGTATCTTGTTGGCAGTTGCCTTCCTGGTTTGGTAAGGGGTTTGCATTGGCATTGAACAGCACAACTTGGTCTGCAAGCCCAACCACCAACGCACCAGTGCACAGGTTGTTTGGGGACACAACATTTGACCCGTGAGTGACTCAGGGTTCATCTGCAGTGCGAGAGGAGCTAGCTGAGGTTTGCATGCCACCCTGACACATACCCTCTGGACATAGTGATTCATCTCTCTGCATCTGCTCTATCTCCCCATACTTGGCAGATGAGTCTGAAGAGTGTTGCAAGGTGCATGTTACGTTTTTCCTCTCCTAAGAAAATCCTTGGCAAAGTACAAGGAGCTAGATCGTGTGTAGGGGAGCAGTTTGAGCTGGTCTGAAATCAGTTCTCTGTAGAAACACCTGAAAGGCAATATGCTGAGCTTATGACAATTGCTTCCTATATCCTCTTCCATTATTCATAAAAGCCCAGGCTCTGCTGATCCGGACATTTAAAACATACTCCTTCCCACCCAATCTGTTTCAAAAAGTTGTTGAGAAACTGAAACAAGAGCACTTCAGGGATAAGATTGATAGCCCGGGGAAAATCAGGTTGCCAGCTACTGTGAACTGTTGTTTCAGCCTCCAAAAGTGTTTAATCTCATTGCAGGTACACGCTTAGATTCACCCTGGTGAACTTTGGAGCTTGATGTAGATGTCTCATAGGAGCACAGCTGGCGTGGGTTCTTGCTGTGGCAGAAGGGGAAGATCCATGTTTGCAGGACAAGTCAGACAGTACATGGGTTGAATCACGCTTTCAATATGCCTGTTTTTCCCCCTGTTGATTATATTTTTAGCAAAGGAAACCACGTTCCTGATTTAGTTGCCCTGGTGAAGCGGTCATGGCCCTGCTCGTGCAGTGAGCCCTGTGCTGAAGCAAGCACTGAAGAATGCACTGAAAGCACCCAGAGCAACATGACATTTAAACAGAAAGGAAAGGAAATAAAGCAGGAACCATTTTAAGATGACAGATTGATTTGCCTACCTAACATGCCAGCGTTAAGCTCTGTGTAACAGATAAAGTAAGCGATACAGTATTGCCCAATGTGGAATAAAATTGTTCTTGTGATACAAGCTTATCTCCCAGTTGATCCAATGACATGGAAACAAGTCATGAAAACCTGGCGCTCTGATGAACCCCAGACCTGGAGCAAAGGAGGGAGGCAGAGAAGAGAGGGAAGGAACAAAGCAGAAGAGAAAGAACACAGCAAGTGCAGGGAAAAAAAAGCTTCTTGCCTTTCAACAGCAATGAGCCTTTGATTCAGGTTGTTCATATGACGAAACCATCCCCACAAGGACTCTACCTGAGATATCATTACTTCTTGTCTGTTTGAGCTCATGATAAACACTTACATGAAATTTCCCCACCTCTAGAGAAACAGAATAGAGAGCAGAATGATTTTTATTGATTCAAAAATTCAAACTAGAGAGGACATTAAAAAGCATAGTAGAAAAAGTGTGAAATCTCCATTGAGAGTATGTTACTCTGCATTTTGTTTTATGTGGGCAGATATGATAGCTATTTTCTGATTTTTTTTTGTGATTTTTTGCCATTCGGATAATAAAATACAGCAGTCAGGAGATTGCGATGCATGGACAAAAGCTTACCCAATGGAGAAATTGATATCCTATCCATTTTTTCTATGATATTTCCTAGGCTATGTTTTGTTGTGTGGTTGGTTGGTTGGCTTTTTTTTGTGATTCTGTTTGGTTTTTGTTTTTTTAACCAAGAGTATTTTCCCATAATTATTACCCTACAAATATACATATATGATAGGTAGTAAAGAATTATCAGCTACTGTGAACACATTAAAAAACAAAGTAGGTGATACTTGTTTAGCTGACAGTAGTACATCCAAGGCTGGAAATGCTACACCAGAGAGAAGGCAGGAACATTATTACTGGGAAACTTTCAGTTTGTGCACTAAAGCAAATGATGCTTAAGGTTGGGAAAGACCTCACAATATCAGTTCAACTGCCAGTTTTAAATAAAATCTAGCTTTGGGGAGGGGAGAAGTGTTTTGGATCACAAGATATGGGGCAGCTATGCTCCAGAAAGCCTCTTTCTTCATCCCTTCACCCTGGGACTTGTATTTAGCCTTGCAGGTGATTGAGAAGAGAGGGAAGGAACAAAGCAGAAGAGAAAGAACACAGCAAGTGCAGGGAAAAAAAAGCTTCTTGCCTTTCAACAGCAATGAGCCTTTGATTCAGGTTGTTCATATGACGAAACCATCCCCACAAGGACTCTACCTGAGATATCATTACTTCTTGTCTGTTTGAGCTCATGATAAACACTTACATGAAATTTCCCCACCTCTAGAGAAACAGAATAGAGAGCAGAATGATTTTTATTGATTCAAAAATTCAAACTAGAGAGGACATTAAAAAGCATAGTAGAAAAAGTGTGAAATCTCCATTGAGAGTATGTTACTCTGCATTTTGTTTTATGTGGGCAGATATGATAGCTATTTTCTGATTTTTTTTTGTGATTTTTTGCCATTCGGATAATAAAATACAGCAGTCAGGAGATTGCGATGCATGGACAAAAGCTTACCCAATGGAGAAATTGATATCCTATCCATTTTTTCTATGATATTTCCTAGGCTATGTTTTGTTGTGTGGTTGGTTGGTTGGCTTTTTTTTGTGATTCTGTTTGGTTTTTGTTTTTTTAACCAAGAGTATTTTCCCATAATTATTACCCTACAAATATACATATATGATAGGTAGTAAAGAATTATCAGCTACTGTGAACACATTAAAAAACAAAGTAGGTGATACTTGTTTAGCTGACAGTAGTACATCCAAGGCTGGAAATGCTACACCAGAGAGAAGGCAGGAACATTATTACTGGGAAACTTTCAGTTTGTGCACTAAAGCAAATGATGCTTAAGGTTGGGAAAGACCTCACAATATCAGTTCAACTGCCAGTTTTAAATAAAATCTAGCTTTGGGGAGGGGAGAAGTGTTTTGGATCACAAGATATGGGGCAGCTATGCTCCAGAAAGCCTCTTTCTTCATCCCTTCACCCTGGGACTTGTATTTAGCCTTGCAGGTGATTCATCTGGTCTAGTGGGAGGTGTCCCTGCCCATGTCAGGGGGGGTTGAAACTAGATTATCTTTAAGGTCCCTTCCAACCCAAACCATTCTATGATTCTGTGATTTCTGAAGTAACTAAAAATCCAGATGTAAATAAGTCAGTGAAAACAGGAGCACAAGAAGACTATTTATGTTAAAGGAGAATGCAGTGAACCTGGGAAGCAATAGCATCTGTATCACATATAACCTGATAATAACATTACCTTTGGGATAGTTACATGTACGAGTACTCCTTTACACCAGTAATTCAACTACTGCCTTGCAGCAATGTAATTACCCTGCTTTCTCTTTGAAGGCTGGCTGCAGCTTCAATTAATTTACATTCTAAAGAAATCTAATTTTTAGTAATAAAAAAAGCCTTCTCTGGGTCTTAGCAGGTCTGGAGATCTCTGCTAGGTCAGTGCTGACCTGAGAACTGTGGACAAACGTGATGGTCCCAAAAAAAAAAAAAGCCAAACAGGTGATTTAAATCCTCTGTCTGATCCACGGAATCAGAGCAACCTGCTACAAGCAGCTGTGCAGACACCCACTCAGCCAGACATGGGTTTGTGGGAGGACAAAACATCCCCAACTGCTCGCCTGTGTTCAGCCTTCTCTTGGGGGTGTTTGATGTAGAGCTGGTTTTGACTGGACTCTTGGAAATTGGTGGTGGGGAACAGCATCCTGCCATCAGCTGGCAATAAACTGTGACGGCTGCTGTAGATTGGAGACACGAGCTCTGCCTTCCGTCAGCAGGTTTTGCTGAACACCTGGCACACAAGTAAGTGGCTTCTCCCCTCAAAAATGCCAACAGTCCCGGTAATGAGAACGTGAATGACCCAACTCAGTGCGGGTTTGGATGGTGTGCAGCCAAGATAAGCCTGGGCAAGAAAAGTGTTTTCTGAAGGGATTAGGGAAATATATTGAGCAGGTGCCTGCTCAGCGAATGCTGTGCATTCTGGAAGCAGGAGGGTCTGTGGAAAAAATGCAAATGTGAAATATGTGGAATGTCAATGTCAAGAGTGTAAAATGGCTGTATACAAAAGCTGCAAATCTTTGTACCTAACTTGAGCTGTACAGAAACTGGCGTCTGGTGTAATCTAATTCCTTATCGTCCCACTGTGGATCTCTGTCACCCCATCTGGACATGCCCGTCCTCCCCCCGAGTTGTAGAGGGACCGTAGAAGAGTAGATAGGGCTGGAGAGAAACTTTTAGATAGCTCAAGTTAGGCGATATGAATTAGGACTACATCCCAGGAGTCAAATTAATACTGTTATGGATAGCTTGAATTCTGGTATTTCCCAAGATTGCTGTAGCTCTTTCAAGAGATTTCTTGGATGCATATGGAAGGGGTCCATCAATTCCATGATTGCATCAAAATAATTTACACATGGGCTGCGCAGAAAGTGGAGCTCTCTAGAGATCAGAGAAGTGCTAAAATGCTCGATTTCATCTAATGTAACATTTCCAGGTGAAAAAATAAGGCATGTCCACCGAGACTTGATAACCTCAATGACCCAATAGTTTGAGCTGTTCTCACTGCAATCTCTCTGTTCTTTTAACAAAGATTTTTCACGTTTGTGAAGGTGTCACAAGAATGATGTGGAATGAGCTTGTAATATAGATTTTGAATGGTGTCTTTCATTGCCTGGGGACCTTTGAAACAGGCCCTCTGTGTCCACTTATGGCAGTTGTGTTGAACTGGAGACAGTTTTACCTAAGCAAAATAAGAAAGTAAAATCTAGGCAAGAATGCTGTTCCTGAGTCTGAATTATATTTAGCACTGACTCCTTGCAGGCTCTATTTTCGCTCTGTCAATAACAGATGTGCTGTTTGCAGTGTATGGCTTGAACAAATCTATTTTCAAACGTCTCCTTGACTCCTTCACAATCTGTTGCATTCCATTGATAGTACAATAAGCTGCTCAGTTGGGAGAAGAAATATGGAAGATGAGAACAAACTTGACTTTATTAATTTTGGAAAAAAAAAAAGGAAAGAAAAGAAATAAAAAAGAGTTCTTCTTATCTTCTTATTTATTCACAAATAAATCAAATTTGGAAGTCTAGTTTTGTAACTTCTGGCTCCAGGAATGGTGATAGGAACAATAATAAATATTAGCTCGTATTAGTGGAGAAGTCTCTTTTGATTACTTACAACTGCTTATTTGCATACACTGTTTGTTTAAATTGTATCCACGCCAGAAGTGCCTTTTTAAGCAAGCACATGTGGTCTTTCTCGAGGTCTAAAGGCATTGCAACATTTAAAATTATATACCGCAAACACATGCATTAATTCTCACTTAGCATAATTATAATAAATCAAATTTTTACACTAGAAATAAAGAAGCAGATTTTAAGTTGATAATTAAATGACTCATTGAGAGCAACAAGAACAGTATACAGTGCTTAGAAAAATGGAAACAATTTTTTTCCCAAGAATATTAAAATTTAAGAGATGGGGTTGTTCCAAGGAATAGCTCTGCCTTATATGGCTGGGGTTTAGTGATTGTTCTTTCAATACTACTTTATGTCAGGGTGAAAACCTTCTGAAAGAGCTTTCAGAGAGTGATCAAAACTTCTGAAGCACAGCACTGAAAGCCAGATTCCCAGGGCCTTCCTGGTGGGTGCTGCAATAATTTGGTCAAGATTAAAAAAATAATTAGGAAATAGGCTGAAGTTACGATATTTATCCAAAAACAAAACATGAGTATTTTGCTTTTATTAAACTTCCAAATTTTAAGCCTAACAATTAGTGCTTCACCGTTGGCACTAATTTGTGGGGCCAGGGCTTAGACAGGGGCACAGTATTTCCATAAGAGCCCAAAATAAACTGTTGCAACTCAATTTTGCTCCATTGCCTTCAGCTGAATATGTTGGTTAAAGCCAGGTGAGGGTGTAGCTCACCTTATTAACCCTATAAATGTAAATGCATGTTTGTTCACCTGCACTAATTCCTGAGGGCAGGGTGGGTGTGTCATTGATAGCAAACTCAGTGTGCCCAGGGCTGGTCTCTGACACTGAGATCAGCCACTATGGAATAGGCCGTGTCCATACCATTAAACTCTCTTATCTGCCACAACTGGGTCAACTCACACAGTTTGCCTCTGGGGAGTGGTATGCTAATGCCCGAATTATGGCCAAAAATTGTGTGGAGGAGTATTTCTTGGCCCTGGCCAGCAGCGTGGCAGTGCTGGCCTGAGGATCTAGTTGGTGAGTGTTGCCCTAGCCCATGTCCCCTCAGCTGTGTGTTGGGAAAGGGACCGTACGCTGCACCTTCTGCTGCAGGAAAGAACAAGAAGGAAAAGGATGCGACTTGACCTTTCCCTGGTTCCCTCCAAACACGCAGAGTCGCTCCTCAGGTTCCCTTCTGATGCTTGATACCTTAGCGGCCAGAATGTGTGTGGTGAGTGGGCCCTGGCTAGTAGCCAAACTCCCACCCAGCGGCACAGCCCCCACCCTCAGCAGGACAGGCCGTGGGGAACACAGGAATAACAGGAGCAAGGAAGCTCATGGGTCAAGATTAAGGCATTTGGTGTCCCCTCAGCTATTTCTCACGCTTTCTGTTCCCTCCTCTTCCTCTGCCTGTCCGGCATTTCCTCCCCTTTGTGCGATATGTTATCACAGGGGGGCAAACAGGTCGGCTGAGGGGCTCAGTTGTGTTCCGTTTATTTGAACTGGCTGGAACTGGGCAGCCCCTGGCCTCTCCTCATAGAGGCCACCCCTGCAGCATCCCCGTCTGCCAAAATGTTGCCATGGACACCCAACACAGTGTCCTGGAAGGGCAAGGGCAGAACAGCCTCATCTGGACCATGTTGTCCAAGCTCTGGACGTGCTTTGTAAAGTTGTGCTTGAAACATTCCATGAGATGAAACTAAGAAAACAAAGGGATCATTAGTAGGATTGAATTTGCCTTTTCTCTTGGAAATTACTTTTCCTGTCTGCCATGTTAACAGTATGCAAATGCTGATTCTCAGAAGCATACAATTTGGTCAAACATAGATGTTTTGTGGCCAGCAGAAGACAGTTTTTCTGTGCCATATTTCAAACTCCTGCTCTAGACCCATAAAGGCAATAGGCTTCCTCACCATGGCAACTCAAAGAAAACACCAGACCATTTCTGCCATGCATGAAGCGACTGAAAGAAAGGAACCATGAAACACATACTCAGTTCATTATTTTTTTTCAACCCTTGTCTGGCAAAATTTCACCTAGGAGGAAATAGTGCTTAATGCAAGGTTTTGAGCAAATTTAACTTAACCATTGATCTCAAAAACGCCGACTATTTACAAATACCTTACTGGACAGGAGAGGTTCTTAGATCATTTGATGTGGTTTCCCATGTTTCACAGACAATTTAGGACACCCTATACTGAAATGATAATATTTTCTTTATGAACATATTTTTTGTTTTCCACTAAAATCCATGTTTGAGAAAGCATGTAGACTTTATCTGGAAATCCCAAATGATGAAGAGTAAACCTTTTCATTTGGTAGCTTGTTTCAGCAGTTAAACACCTGCGTTTTCAAACATAGTTCTACGGTTGATCTATCTCCCTGCCTGCCTCCCTCCTTTCATCCCTCCCTCCTTTTCTCCCTCCCCTTCACCTCTCTCTTTCCCTTCCTTCCTTTTCTTTCTTTCACTACTGGTTCTTAATTGTTTTTTCACTGCTGGAATTAAAAACTGCATTACTACTCAGTAGCTTCTTCCTTTGAAAGTGCTTACCTAAACACTCTTTGGTCTTCATTTTGGTAAGCCGAAAGAGACTGGGCTTGTTATCTTTGTCACCCCAGCACTCCAAAAATTCAGTTGCTTTATCTTCTCCAGTTTGTCAACATTCTTTTAAAAAATGGGCTCCAAACTACACACAATTTTTCAGTCTTCACTCACCAATACCTGTAGCACTTAATCAATTTACTAATGCTTTTCAACATCACTCTAGCTAATGTAACCTGGGTTTTGTTGCTACGGTTTTGGACTACTGTACCCTTGGTCTTTTCTTGCATCCTTTTCCCTGTTCGCTAAGTCTAGCCTCCCCTTCATCTTTCTAAAAAGGAAGAACATGCTTTGGCTATCCCAGTTTCCTTGAATGGGCTCATATTACTGTGCAATCAGAGGATTTTGTCTCTCTGTTCTCCATTACTGTTTACCACTTTTTCAGACTTTGTCCTTAGAATTAGAATTTACTCCTTGATCACTTGTGAAAACAGTCACTGTCCTGATTAGTGAAACTTTCCTATAGTCACGGTTGGTACTGTATTGGCAATGATGTTTTCCAGAAGTAGAGTTAACTTTCTATCTTATTGCATTTATGTTATATAGCACCAATTTTTAGATCAGTATTAATTCAACAGATCTATCAAAGTCAAAGGTAACTGTAGAGCTCTGACACACTTAATCAAAGTTGTAATATCATTTTAGAAGTAATTCAGGTTTATTTGACAAGAGCTGTTTCCCTAAAACCATGTTGATGAGGTTTTATTCCTATCCTCTAAATCTTTTTAAAGTTGAACCAATGAAATATAGTATTTACTGATTCCAGAAGGAAGGTAAAAGAAGGAAGTTCACGGAAGAAGGTTAAGTGGAATCTCACAGTGCAGGAATGAGGGCAAGATGACACTGACGATTTAGCATAGGGAAACTTAGCAATATTTCATTAACAACCCCTAGTCTGGTTATTTTGCTACCCACAAGAAGGACTTAAGTCTCCAGGTCAGTTAAAGAAGGTAAGAGTATAGTGATGACAGGTTTCTATTCCAAGTCTCCAAAATAAAAAAATGTGCAATCAAGCCATTATCTAAAATTGTTCATACAAGTAAAGAAAGGTTTAAAGACAAAAAGATGAGTTTAGCAAACCCCAAGGTTCTCATTGCTATCCCCTAAAGGCCGTGCTTGATAAATAAGACAAATGTCAAATTGGGAATTACTGAACAAAATTTTATGTGCTGCATACTGGGTCTAATAATGAAAGCATGGGCACCTAGGCCTATCCTCATTTGTGGGGCTGTAAATATCAATGACAGGAGAGCAGATAGACTAGAAGGAGCAAGCCTTACCGTGGTTGCTGCCACATTCCCACCTTTAGGGTCGTGGGACCCACAGTGACAACCCTGCTCTTTCAGAGGCCCAGAGATGTTACCCAGTCAGGTCGCCAGAACCTGGCTAGACCACATCCACTATGTCTTTCTTGAATGTCACCTATTTTCAACTTATTTTTCTTCTTTCTTCTTTTTTCTTATCTGGTTGGTTATGCCATCTCTTTAATGGAAGTCTGGTTCAGCTGACTAAGCTTGAATCCTCTGCAATGTTATTCTAAGCCCATGGCCAAAAAGGCAACTAAAAGAAAAACTTTAAACAACGTGTTGCTTGTATACATCTGTGACTGATAAGGCTATGCACACATCTGTCATTCTTCAGCAGATTCACACCAGAAAGAGAGGCTGCATTTGTTATCTCTTACTTTTATGTGATTTTCTTTAACTTATGTTCAGGAAAGCCAGATCAGACTCCAGCAGAAAAAAAAGCAAAATACCTCCCCGCTGATCTCTAAGTTTTTCTCCCCTTTCCCCTTCCCTTTCCCCTTCTGCTCTCTCTCCTCCATCTCCTGACTGGCTAATATCTTTAGCACCATCTCAAGTGTTACCAAATGGAGAAAGACTTGGTTGTTCATGTAATTTTTCTAAAGTTAAAAGAAAGGATAAAATGGATAATTCTTAAATGAAAGCTTCTGTGGATGTTTTTAAGTGCTCAACTGGGTGGTCAGTTTTGGTTTTCTTTTTTTTTTTTCAATCCTTAGATTAAAAGTTTTAATGGTGCTACTCTGGCATAGGAAAAAGTCCTCATGAAATCTCTGCACTTCAAACTTCAAACATCATCTATTTGTTTATCTCTGTACAGAGACAAGTTCATTCAGTACATTTTTACTCTGAACCAGTTAATACCCAGGAAATATCACGACTTATTTTTATTGTGAGCCCTCTGGCTTGTTACCTAGGAGGCTGCGATACTTTTTCATGTATCATAGAATCATAGAATGGATTGGGTTGGGAGGAACCTTTAAAGATGATCTAGTCCAACCCCCCCTGCCATGCACAGGGACATCTTTCACTAGATCAGGTTGCTCAAACCTGGCTTTGAACAATTCCAGTGATGGGGCAGCCACAACCTCTCTGGGCAACCTGTTCTAGGGTCTCAGTTACCGTAAAAAAAATCATTTTATTCAGAAGTTTAATAAGTTCTCTTCTCCTTCGCAACACACCTGTGTCATGTAGGACTTTTTGGCCTTCAAAATACCACAGTTAGCCCTTCAGCTAGCTGTTGTAGAGTGCAGCTGTCTCAGGCCCAGACCATATTTTCCCTCAGGTGTACTAAGGTGGAGAATTTAGGAGTAGAAAAAGATGTCTGTACAAAACTAAGTAAAAAAGCATGGAAACATGAGAAATTTCCTTTCTGCGTGAGGTATTTCTGATGGGCTCCTGGTTCTGTGTAAGATCAAAGTCGCGGAAAAGGTGCCAGTCTAAAGACTTCACGCTCCTCCTCTAATCATTCAGCAAGGCTTAAAATGGTCTGCTAGAAAGGCATCTCCTTCTCCACTACAGTCTGGTCACATCCCTCTCTAAAGGAAGAGAGCAGACACCACAACTCTAAGAACCACCAGTTGGGTTTGGCTCCTTCTTGGGCATCATTATAGTTCACTGGTATCATTACATGAACACAGCAAAAATCTGATTCTCAATCCAGCCCTCTAGTACTGTCAGGCAATTTTCTTTCTCTTTGATTATCCTCTAATGTAAAACATTCAAACCACAATTGCTTGCCAACCTCTAAGGTACCACAGTCTGGAGACAAACAATGAAAGTGCTTCTGGGCATATCCACTTTGTACAATAGCACACATGGCTTTGGCTAGACTGTATTTCACAGTCTATTGCCATAGCAAGCCAGGCACTGAAAGTGGTTCAGAGTAGTAATGAGAGAGGGTAAATAGCACTGAGAAGTAGGACAGGGCAGGTGCCATGGTGCCATGCTCTATGCACGTGCCCCTATTGCCCCTAATGATTCACCTCTCTAGGGACATCTGGCTGTACTCAAATGAGTGACCTGTCTTCACATCTTAGATCTCATAGGCACTTATCCTAGGGATCCTTTGTAGCAATTCAGAGTAGCTGATAATTGAAGAGCTGTTTTACCAGGCCTCAGAGAAAGGACGTGTCATGAATAGTTGCAGCATAACTTAAAACAGTATCAGTTTGTTGGAGAAGACCCAGCGGCTACCACATGTCATCAATTCAGATTTCTGCTACAGAAATATAGAAGCAAAGTGTATCTTAATGGAACTTACCACTGGCTATGTCTAAAATCTCCTGAGCTTCAAAAGTCCTGAAGGAACTTGAATGCCACAACTGCATTGTACATCTCCCAGGCAGGCTGTTCTTCACAGGGCTCCCTGGAGGTGTCATTCTGGATCCCTCTAAACCTGTTTCTCCTGGCTTGCCATGAGGCTGAAGCTTGCCCAGTGCTGGAGAGTAATTGTGGGTTAGGAGGTTCTCATGAATGCTCTACTTTTGCCTTATGCTGGCTAGGGAATAAGACTTTTTAGAACCCCATTTTCATTAATCTTGGTATACAGAACATAAAACAAAAGTGAAGCATTTTACCATATGAATTTTTTATTATTTCATTACAGTCTTAATTTTATTTCTTTATTTGTTATATTCCTTTTTTTTGCCTCATCCACTTGCAGCTGTGTGTAGATGACTGCCATTCAAGGTGGGCTTTTTGCTCTTTAAAGGACGTTGGAAATCCACTAGGGCCAAATGACATTGCATCTGCTCTGCACAGGGCATGAAGATAGGGACGATATGGAATCTAACTCCAAGTTCAGGCTCCTGGTAAAGTTTGTCCTTTAGGTTTAATTGGTGCCCCAGAGGAACATGAAGGCCAGAGTCAACTCTCAGGACTGAAGTAACCAACCTTTGGAGTTAACAGCCCTAACCATGTGTGAAACTACTATTGTGATTTCAAAGTCTCATTAAGTATAAATACAGAGCATGCCAGAAGTGATTTTGCAGTTAATAAAAATGCTCATCCATTTAAATAATCAGACTGTAGTCTCATTACAGCTGTATTGCATGAAACATTATTTGTAGAGAAGAGTTCTTAATCATCCACTTCAGGAAAATTTATAGGGAAACCAGTTTACTGAGTGAGTTAATTTCAAAGAATAACATGTTTGGTCTTGGATTATTCTTTCACAGCTGAAAAGAAAATCAAAGTGTTTTGAAAATTATTCTGAAAGAACAGAAAATTACAAACAACACAGAGTGAATGACTTGTAACTGCCCCTTTGCAAAAGAGAAGAAAACAGAACTCACCAAACAGATCCTGCCTCCAGTAAGACAAACTGATGTGCAGAAAACAACCCTGCCCCCACTCCCAACATAGGAATCAGACACCAAAAACATTAGGAAACAGAAACTCAGAAAGCCTTTCAAACCTTCCAGATGGAAGATTTTACCCTTTTACCCAAGAGACAGTGTTGACATTGCTAATGAGAGATGGCAAATATCTTTTTAACTCTCTCTGTGGTCTTCTGTACTATTGTAAACAATATACCTAATAATAGTGGAAAGAAAATCTTTGATGCTGTTACTGGCTGGGAGAGGGGGATGTCGGATGACTGATGGAACATGTTAGTAACAGATATTTTTATATTACTACGTATAGATTTGTAGACTTAAAAAGAAATCTGTTGATTTTCTAAACAGTGCAGGCCAGGGAGTGCCACCCAGACAAAATTACACGTGTTCTTCTGGCCACAGGCACATCCTGGGAGTTCATGAAATGGGTGTTGGCCTATGTCTGTTGCCTGTTGTCCTCCTGCTATGCCCCACTGTGAAGAGCCTGGCTCTGTGTTCTTGATGACCTCCTGTTAGGTAGCGGGGGGCTGCTGCTGAGTCTCCCTGAAGCCAGGCTGGACAAGTCCATCTCCCTCAGCCTCACCTCCCAGGGCAAGTGCTCCAGCACCCAACCGTTGCCATGGCCCTACACTGAACGTGTTCCAGTTGATAGATATATTTCTTGCACTGATTGGGACAGACAGACCAGGCACAGCACTGATGTGCTGTGTAGGGTGATTGGGGAGGGGGGGGACACAAGAAAAGATGGGAGATGTTATAGGAGAGAAGTTGTTGAGGCAAAAAGGGAAAAGTCACAATAAATAATGCTAGAAAAACTCAGCTCCAAAAGTTCAGTGAAGGAGTCCAAGATTTTGCTAGAAATCATGGTAATCTTCTGGAAATTGAGCTGATGAAGTGATTAACCTCAGAATGAAAATTCCTGAAACAGAACCTGGTGATTTTAGGGTATGAAATACTGCAGGGACTTCTGCTCACTTGAGGTCTCTTTTCTGTTATTATTGCTTTCAAATGCAACCACTGAGAGGAAGAAATGGATACAAGAGTGCCTGCAGGCTTCTTGGTTTCTGGGTGTGCTTTAGTGTGGCAGTCCATGACAAAAACAATCCCTCTTCTCCTGGCTAAGAAGGAAATATGAGAAAGCAAAAGGGAGGGCAAGTGCAACCATTCCGCTTCTCGGAGCTGGAGACCAGGTTTTTCACCACCTCATTGGACTGCATCCTAAACCGCAGGGTATTTTGGGTGCTATAACTGAGCAGTGAGCCCTTACAGTTTTAGAGAATGCCTATAAAAAATGGAGGACATTGCAAGGTTTAGGGCCTAGAGAGTAAACATTGCCAATGCTCTGTTTCACACTTTTCTCTTTCGTTTTATTCCCCTAGTCCCAGGAGTGATTGGTCAAATTGGCCACCATAACGGCATCTCTACCTCTTGGGACACTACTGATTGAGTACACCTTTAGATTGAATACATCATTCAGGCAAACCTGTGGTGAACATGGGAGATGTTGTCTCTGGGTTTTAAGCTCTCTTTTTGTTTGCTGACAGTGAGGAGCTGTGGACACACATTTGTGCTAGGGCAGATGATGGAGGAGGCAGGTGCAGGGCTGTTGGAACCAGCGACAGTCCAGCCCTGAGGTGCCCATCTCCTGTCTGGTCTCCTCTCTCTTTGCTGGAGAAAGAGGAGGAGGAGGAGGAGATTTTTGCTTTTGCCACAGACATGGCATAGGACTGTAGGAAGCACCTACTGGATTTGGAGTTCTTTCCTACCACAGGTGGACTTTCTTCTCTGATGTCACTGGCTACATGCACCAACATGGTAGCCTACAAAGATGGTACAAAGGAGTGAGTGGGAGGTGCACTGAGATACAGGGATGGGGTACCTGAGATGCCCCACAGAGCCACTGGCTTGGTGGGTATGTGCCTGGACAAAATTATCCTCTTGTAGTAAATCAGCCCTGAGGGGAGAAGATGGGAAGCATAACGTGCCCCAGCTCTGAAGGGTCATTAGTGCAGCAAGCTCCTCATACTGATTCTAATGACAAACATGTTTTGACTTGAATTGTACAAAATCTGCTTTAAAAATTCATGTTTCCTTTTTCCTCCTGCCCCTGGTAGCTCTGTGTGCCGTTTGAAAAATGACTCGCTTCTCTCTGAGGCCACTTTGTATTCAAACAGCTAAACTACTGCTTTTAACCAGTATTTTGTTGAAAGATTCCCTCTGGCCTTGCCAGCTCTTTTGGGCAAAGGCCTTTTCTGCCTTGCCTTGCAGATACATTTATGTGTCCCATCAAAGAGCACAAGCAAAAGGTTTTGAGATAATTCTTGTCAAAATGGTGGAGGCAAACTTTGGTTCAAGATGAAAGTCGGGCCATGGAGCGAAAGCCCAGGTGTGCGGAGAGTGACCCGTCCTGGGTGAGCCCCAACACGACAGAGCTGCATCCTCAGCCCGGGTGGGCAGCAAAACTGACCAGCTGAAAAAAGAGTGTGCTGATAGCACCGGAGGGGCTGGGTATTTTTGCTGGTTTTGGGTATATTGTTGTTACTTGTAAATAGATGTTTAGGAAATTTTGAAATCCTAAATGACAGTTGGAGATGGAAAGACTGTGAGTATGTCTGAGAGGTAGTGCAAGGAAGCTGTGATCCCACAAAGAAAAAAACTATACTTTCTCACTCTCCCTAATGGCTAGGAGTGGACAGGATTTATTCTGATCACAAATGTTCACAGATTTTACCATCTTTCCTGCAATAACACTAAGTCTATATTTGCTTCTGGAAAATATTCTAGATGCGTGGCATGGAGGTTAAATTTTAACTAGGTTCTTTCATGATATAGCTGTTCTATTTCTCATTTATGTCTTGAATAAGTGTTGATAAATGTTCACATTTGCAGTAAAATTCAGAGGCAAAGAGGGTTTCATCTTGGTTCTGCAGTGACCATATCTGATCAGGGACTATTAATATTGATCATCACAATCTAATTCAAAGCAGAGAGCAAAACTCGGGGATGTTAAAGCCTTGGGCAAAATTGCCATAATTTACTGTTATGGGGAAAACTTTATGGTTAGCTGCTTGGATTAAAAAATCCCTGAGAGTTTTCCACAGGAAAGTTTTATTAAAGGCATGCCATGTTAAATATAGTTATACAACACTCCCTGCTCACATATATAGTTACATATATATTTATGTATCTGTAAAATCAAATTTCCTTGCCCATGTTAGATGACATTTTAAATTACTTAAAGGAGGAAAATCTTTAAAATACCATATAATTCTTTGTATCTAGTGTATTGCTTTTTTCTAACATCTTATATTTAATTCAGCTCAACCAAATGCTTTCTCCTCCCCACAAAATTCTCAAAGTCAAAACTAGAAGGGCCAATCAGCTTCACTTGGGCAACTCTTTCCTGTCATCGTGTCAGTGTGGAATCATTTTATCTGATCATAACCAGTTTTGCACTATGGAAATATTTAGTCCAGTTTGAGAAAGGTCAGTTGGCTTGGCTTGCCTTGCTGCTGGGGCATCTGCACCCTCTTACACTCAGGTGACTTGTGGGGGAGCCAGCACAGGTTCCCCTGCCACCACGTCCTGGAGCATGGCAGTGCTCTGACCCGATTGTGGTGTGCCGTGATGAGTTTTGTCAGTGCAGTGCCAGCTGGAGCTGGTGGCCTCCCTCCGACACCAGCCTTGTATGCCTGAACCCTGTAAGTGGGACTGGGAGAGGGGGACAGTGCGGCTCCTTGCTCTGCTCCTGAGATGGTGCCATGTCCTCTGCAGGGCTTTGCTCACAGGACACGGGCATGACTCATGCTTGGAAGGATCCATTTTTGCACCACTGCGTGTGGATGTGGCACTTCAGGGTATGCTCTAGTGGCAGGCTCTAGTGGCCAAGATTGTAGGGGTCTTTTTTGCATGTGTATGGTACTCGGTGATCTCAGAGGTCCTTTCCAACCATGAGGATTCTGCAATTCTGTGATTCTGTGAGGTAGGTAGGTACAGCCCTAGAGCAGGAATTAGAGGTGTGACTCCTGCAGTTCAGGCAGTAACATCCACCCTGGTTAAACATCAGCTTACTGAGGAGAACAGCGCAGCTGTGGACCTGGGGGCTGCAGGGGGGCTGTGGATGACACCAAAGTTGAGATGCCCTTGTCCTCAGGTGGCACCAAGTTCTGTGCCACAGGTGACCATGCCCAGCTGGCTGTCCCCTGGGGTACATGCATCACCTACATGTGTGCATCCACGTCTATGAGGACATTTTAGGCACTTGTAGATAAGGCCAAAGATACACTCTTTTTGTAACCGATGGTGGAGGCTGGTGGAGCTGTATTCTGCCCACGTTTGTAGGATGGGTCAGACAACACCCTGAGAAACACTATAATCGAGCCTCACCTACCCCCTTCACAGATGCTGAATGTCCATAGTCTGCAGACTGCAACTTGGGCAAACATTTTTTTCAACAAATAGCTGTATATGTTTAAGCACAGGCAGGTGATTTTCTTTGAATGCTAGATTTTGAACATAGATCACCCTTGCCAAGTGGGTTTTTCTTGTCCCAACCTTGCGTCTGAATTTTTTTCTTTACAAAGCCATGGAAAATTGTCTGCTTGGAGATAGCAATTTAGCTGGATCAATTTTCATTTTTCTGTACATGGCACGCTGCCAGCAGGGTAGAACTGGGGGCCAAGGATCTGGAATCTTAAGTTTATTCCCAGCTGTGCCATTAACTTCTTCTCTAACCTTAGGCAAGTCGGCTTTGGGTTTTGTGTTGGTTTGTTTGTTTGTTTATTTATTTTGTTGCATCACCAGAAACAGGATGCTACCTCACAGGGCTTAATTAGTGTTTGTAAAACGTTTCAAGATTTTTTGGATGAAGACAGGGATGATTCCACACGGTAATCAGAATGTCTAATGGCCAGTCCCAGGCCGTGCCAGCCCTCCGTTGGCGGAGCAGGCACTAGGAAAATGGTATCAACCCGGCGCATGAGCCGCTTGGTTGCCTTCTCGCCCTGCCTTAGCCACCTGCAGCAACCTCCAGTTTCCTCTCTCGGGCTGTTAAAGCACTAGTTGTATTGATTTTAGAGCAAATATAATTGATTTCAGACTAAATCAACTGGAGATTGCAGGAGAGATCCAGAGTCCTTTTAAATCACTAGGGACCTTTGGTAGATCCAGGGTGAGCAGGGGCAACATTTGCACCCTAGTAATAGCCAGATCAATGCTCCAAATACGTTAATACATGAGACCATGTTGAAAAGATAGGGGAATGCAGATAGACCTGATCTGATCATCCAGTCATCAGCTTCCTTGTTGTTTAGCAATTTGGGCCCATTTATTTTCTCATTACAGACATGGTGATATGGTGGACAGACAGACACGAGCCAGGCCATTCTTGAATATCATGATCTCCATGCTCACATAACAGAATTTGGTTTCTTCCCTGTTTTGAACAATAAACAGAGGTCGAAAAGATTGTGTTGCTAGTTATGTGAAATGTATTAAGTGAGCTTTGAAAAAAACAAAACAAAGCCTACTTGACCATCAAATCAAATAGGTTTTTAGCCTAATGAGTAGTGTCTAAAACAGCATTGTGTCACATTCCTGGATCTTCGACCCCAGCAAAACACCCACTAGTTCTAATGAGAACAGAATTCAACCCCATTTGCAAAATAAAATATACAGGCTTGTAAGGCTAAAATTTCCCTGGTGAAGCAATTTCCTTTAGTAAAAAAAAATCCTCATTAAAACAAACAAAAAACAAACAAAAAGAATTAGGGAGACGTGCCACGGAGAATTTAAATTGTCTGGGTTTGTTATCGAGAATTGCATATGTAATTTTTTTGTGCATATAGATAGTCCATAACAGAGCACAACTGTACACTGCTAGAATAACAGATTTATCTACATCAGCCTCTGCGGAGAAACTTGTGAACAGAGAAGGAGAGTCACTGTGAAGTTTGGGAAAAAATAATGATGAAATTCAGCTCTTGTGGAGCATAATATGGTTGTGAACATGACTTACCTCTGCGGTGCAGCCATTTATCAATGAAGCTAAAAAGGTCTTGTAGCTCTAAGGAAAAAGAAAACAGGCGCAGGAAACTTATATGTCCTTAAAATTTTAGCATGTGCCTGTTCAACATTTCTGCAGGAACGCCGTAATGGTCAGAGCTATAGAAGTGCAGATACTTTGCGGATGATCCGTTTATGCACCACAAACTTTTTAATACAGCTATCAACATACAGACCACTGTTTCTCAGAGCTGCTGGTAACTTGCTAAGAATGGGTGTGAGCTGGGTTACGTTTCTAAGATGCTTTTTAGATTAGGTTCTCTTTATACCTCCAAAGTTCAGAGTTAAATTTGACCTTTGAGGTTTCTTTATTCCTCTTGGCATTATTCTGACTTTCTGTACTCTGAACTAGGATCTAGGTGCTCCTAATAATTAGCTCTTTCAGACACTCCTGTCTCTAGACCCTTACCCAGGAGCTGAGAGCACCATGAGGGTTGCCTGGACATGGCAGTGATTCTTTGTGCCAGCTCTCCTGTCTCAGCACTGGACACAGACAGGTGGACCACGGTTGACCAAGGTCTGCTTATTGTGCCACATGCATGGCCAGCCATACAGATGTGGTTTTACTGGTTCAACGCTGGAGCAGACTTGATTGAGCAATGCTGCCCACACCATGCCATGGTGCAGTTCCTGTCAGGCTCACATCCTTGGCACATTGCTGGTTTTCCTTCTAATGACTCTTCCACCTGAGAATTAGCCTGTCTTCTGGCTTCTTGCATGTCAGCAAGGCAGAAAACTGCATTCACAGTGGTCCCAACTGGGGAGAGCAGTTCTGTTGGGGGCTACTCTTGCAGCAGCCATCGCTCAGATCAGCTCCGTCCTGTCTTGAGGACTACATGCCTATGGAGGCAGCCTCAAAGGTTGGCAAAGCTCAACAAGCTGATCCTCTCCCTGGCCCTATGGCTCAGGCCTTGCAGAGAACTCATCTGTCCTTGGGTTTGCCACTTGCTGGAGAGAGGCTAAAACTAGTATCCTTTCCCAGCAGACAGCTCACAGAAGGCTTTTGGCTGCGGATATGCCAGTTGGTCATCAGTAGTGGAGGAAATCTTCTGATGAGACTGTGAAATCACCCGTCAGAGAGCAGTTTGAGTTAAATAGGAGCTAATCAAAGCCCAGCCTGGAATTTGTTAGGCTCAATCAGTTCCCCAGATAACCGTATCAGCCATTAGGACAAACACCCCGTACACCTTAGCTGGCCCAGCAGGTGGGACGGTGGCCACGGCTGGCGGGACAGTGGCCACAGCTGGCAGAGCAGCACAGGGGACTGTGTGCAGGGCAGAGCCTCACAGCCCAGCTGGCGATCCCACAGCATCCCCCAGGCAACACGTGGGGGCAGGCCCACAAAGAGAAATTGCTTAAAAGTTTAAAATGAATAATTCAACACTCCTTTTATTTGTGAGTTTTAACTACTGTAGAATGTGTGTCCTGCCACATTACTTCAACCTTGAAATGAAGTACAAATGGATATGATTCAGACCCTAAATATTTAAAGCCAGAATCTAATCTTAGATACATTGTGTGTGCTGTCATCTCAAAAACTCGATAAAGAGAGACAATGATGGACAGCAGAGATTGAAATTACATTCAAGCTCCGTATTAAAAAACTTGCCCTGCTAATTCACATGAATGATTAACCACAAAGAAACTTAGGTCTGTGAGTTACAGCAGTGCTGAAGTGCTTTTTGTCGTCAGTGTCTTAGTTAACTTCAGAAAAGAATAGTCCAAAGCCACCTCACAGGGAAAGGACATCACCTCCCCTTTCCCCTCTCTTCTCTTGGAGATGCAGCTAAACCATTAACATTTTCCAGTTAAATGGCAAACAAAACGTTTCTAATCTTCCTTTCACTGGGAAGAAAGATAAAATCACAACCATAACCTAAATCAAAAGCTCTACTAGCACTTGGGCAGTTACAGGCTCTTACTGTAGATAGCCAGGTCAAAGCAATCAGCATATGAAACTTCAGACACAGGGAGCAAAACCACAACTTGCCACAGCTCTCTATCGAGTAGTATTGTAAGAGGAGTAAGTGCACCAGGGTATGACCCTATTAAATACCAAACCTGTAGCTCCAAAATAGCACAAAACCCAGATGGATGATCTCATCTCAAGCAGTAATGTGCCAGAATACAAAGCAAGTGCTTCAAGCGCACAAGAAAAGCAAAATAAGACCATGTTAAAATAAAGGGTAGAATATATATTGACAGCTGAGCAGAAAGGGAGATGCTAGATCTGCTGCTGAACCTGATGGTGGTCCTTCTGTTCCTTAGATGGACTTTAAGGCCTCATCACAGGACTTTTGGATATTATAACTGCATAGCAGCCTCATAAGACAAACTTTAGTCCACTAAAAGCAGCAATAAGTCTAAATACCCACATCAAGCAATGCAATATGTGTGTATTTAGCCTCATCTAAAGGCTAAATGATATTAACATGATCTGTGTTGCTTTCTAGTTTGGGGCTAGAGGGTGCTAGGCCAGAGGATGTAACAGACTTTAGGTAGAGCTCAGATGAACTCAGAAGGGCTGTTCGTACATCAGATATGAATAGTGCTGTATGTAACCAGTAGATTTTTATTAACAAAATAAACATGACTTAGTTTAGACAGATGGAAATGTTTTATATTTCGGTAAGGCTGTCTGCTCCAGCATAAAAAAATCCACTTCTGTCATTTTCTATGGAGCTGAGCTGAGGAGAGCCTGAGTGCCCATGGGGTGCTTCAGGGATGAAAAGTGCAGGACTAATCCAGACAGGGATTGTTTCCTTCCGTGGGCTTTCAGAGGAATGTAGAGTTGTGGTCCAGCAAGTGCCACTGAAACACAAGGTGAAAACCCACACGAAGTAGGATCACAGGAAGGAGGACAAGGAAACCAGCCAGACCCACAATAATGAAATTCCAAATAACATCCTGGAGGCAGTTTTACAATCGTGAGCATTGCCATGGACCCAGGTGCAGCTGCAGGAAACATGGATTTTGGTTTGGTTTATATCCCATGGATTGGCATCCAGGCTTTGCAACTTGCAAGTATGATCTCTTACTGAATAGGAGCAGAGCCACAGGAGAGGAAAGATTAAGGGTATCAAAGGAATACATTTTTCATTTCACTCCTTTCTTATTACAGTAGATTAAAAGAGAAAAAAAGAAAAAAAAAGAAGAGAGTTTTGTTCAACATTCAATTTTGAGGAGAATTAAATAAGTCAAAAACATTGTTCAGAATTAGAGCACTGAATAAAGGATTTTAAAACCACAGTGTGTGGTTCATGGTGGGATTTTTATTTCCTTTTAAGACGAGCCATATACAGCTGTATGAGGGCTATTGTCCTCTGTCCCACTGAAGAAATAGTTTCTTTCTGAAGTGTTCAATCTGTTAAGACACATAGGTGCTTTAAAAGCTTAAAAAAATGAAGGAAAGCACTCAAACTCTCTTCTGGTTCAAATGGCAATTATCTGAAAAGCAGCAAAGAAACAGGAATACATGGTTAAATGAAATAGCTTTTGATTGCCTGGCTATGAACGATAGTAGGATTTGTCCTCTTTGGGAATGGCATGCAGAAGCACGCGGTGTGCGCCGGCAAGACAAAAGTCAGCCCTGAAGGACTGGTAGGACAGCAGTGATCTCACGTAGCACGGATGGTTATTACAAGCCCACACAGGAGAAGCCACTTTCTTCTCTAATGGACGGAGAAATGCTCCCTGCCACTGAGCCATACGGGGACATGGAAAACAAAACCCTTAAAATCTTCCTGCTAACTGTGGGTCTGGAAACTTTCTTTTCCTTCTCCTCTGTAGGAATTGTCAAACACCAAGACTTCCACCGTCAAGACAAAGACTAACAAAAGAAGAAGGCTGAAAGACCAACTTTAGTTTACAATTTCACCTTTCGCATTCATCAACTGAAGGAGGGTTTCTCAAAATACAAAAGACAGAAACATGGACTAGGTAAGCACAGAGCCTGAGGAAACTGAATTGCCAATCATTTTTAGCCTGTGTGCGGCTGTCATTCATTATCCAGGGAATCCCATGCTCCAGGCAGATCTGGCAAAGCGGACCTCTAAGAAGAGAGGAGCTTGTGTGATGGAGAACCTGGAAAGCTTCAGGCGCTGAGCTTTACTGCGTTGAGCTGGGAATGAGATACAAAAGCAAGTCACAAGGACCACAGTGCTGAGGTTTCCAGTGCAACAACTTTAGTGACTCAAAGTGCCAAATTTCAACCCCTCTGAGTGTAAAACAGAACAGCACAGGACTTGAGCCAGTAATGATTGATAGAAAAATGGATGACAGCCAGATGTTCTCCTTTAAACTTCTGAAGTTGACTGTCTCGGTGCTCTGACAGGTTATCTCTAGGCAGAGGAAGGAAAAAAACCAAACCCAAACAACTTTCCTCATAAACTTTTTCTAAGAGAAGTCAAGAAGCTTGGAAAAAGTCTTAAGAGAAGCCAATCTTTGCTCAAGATCAAATTCTTTAGAGAGGAAGACCTCAGAGAACTGTCATACCACATGCTTAGGTGCAAATGGGAAACCTGACTAGAACCTTATCAGGGTGAACTGAGGTGTTGCAGCCATAGGAAGCATGTGAAAGAGCTGTTTCTGGATCACATCAGAGATTATTTTAGGCCATGAAAGTACATATTACCAGGGCATACTATGGTGGAAAATGGATGCATCACTAACAAGGCTTGAGGACCTGCGACAGTAAAGGGCTGGCCACAAAATGTCATCAGTGCTGGTAAGTCCAGGAGAGCTGAAAGTCAAGCTCAGAGCCATTTCAAGTCTTTATGCAATTGGCTAAAAATCTTCCTGTGTTACAACACTTTGTGAATTTAAGAATTCCAGTTTGAGTGTCTGACTTCCCTGTATTTGTTTACAGTGATGGCTCTGCTGGTCTTCAAAACTTTGCCAGAAAGGCCAGCTTTGGAGTGAGTGTAAACACAGCTCAGACTGAACAGGCTGAGAATCGTGTCCAACACAGCAGCCGGCAGAAGGGGGAGGCTCAAGTAGGGCTGTTACAGACTCATCAGAGAAACTGTCTTGAGGAAGCACTATGCCTCACACACACAAGCTAACCAAGGTCCCCTGCACCCAAAACCACTTGTTTATAAATCTGTAGCAGAGAGAGAACAGCAAAATGATCTAGTAAGGGCTCAGAGGCGAAACCTGGTGCTAAGGAATAGAGAGTAAATTCCTGGCCACAGACAAAACCCCAAATTCGTGTTCAGTTGGGCAAGTTACTCCATATTAGGGAGTAACTAATCATCTTGTCCCATCATCTGAGACCTCTACTTGCTTGTTTCCTGGTGGGGAGGCAAGCAAACCCTTTGGAGACGCTGAAAGTCAGCAATGGGATTCAGACTTGCTGGTGGTGGCCGACAGCCTGCACCCACCTCCGAACTACGGCTGGGAGACATCTATGCAAGGGACTTTTGTTCCCAGCTGCTGCTACGGGGTAGAGTGGCTCCCGTTATGAAGAGAGAAGGTTCTTGTGCTCAAAAAAGTGCCCCTTAGAGGGGCTGCAGAGGGGATGAAAAGGAGGGAGACCCCGGTGAGCTTTTTTCTTTTATCTTGCAGATGAACCAGATGGCAGGAGCAGCAGAAACCAAAGGAGGAGCATGAAGCCTTTAAGAATCAGTTTGCTAAAATATAGGGAAAACTGAAGCCAAAAATCTAAGCCTGGACAAAACAGAGCAACAGAGTGGAAAAACAAGCACTGGAGGAGCTCAGCCAAATTGGGACGGAATAAAATAAACCAGCTCAGTTCTTCAATTCAAATTCCAAATCAGTGCTTTCAGGAGAGGAGACCTAGAGAAACTGAAGAACTGGCATTAAGTCTCCTTTGTAGCCACAGCTGCTCACCGTTATCTGCCTGCGTGTCCCCTGGCAGACGGCACTGCAGCGCCCAAAGCCTGCAAATTTCCCAGGATGTAAAAAAAAGGGCATCAAAGAGTGACCAGTGGCTCCATCACAAACTCACACACGCCAGCAGCCACACGCTCCTCTAACAGGTAAGAAAGATCCAGCATTGCCACAGCCCACAACAGTTTATGATGGCCTGCAGCTGCTCTGCATCAAGTCACTAATGGGGGGGGGACACGTAATGTTCCCCCTGAAAGCCTCCTTGCTCAAGCAGGGCTTTCTGATCTCCCAGGAGAGCTGCTGCTGAGCCTGCATTTTAATTGGCTTTGGGGTCCCAAGACGGATTTTGATCAGGCAAGGAGACCTCGCTCCGGGCTGTTGCACTACATCCTCCCTTCTCCAGAGAACTCTTGTTTTTCAGAGCGAGCGCCCGCAAAAAGGGCGTGATGTCAGGGACACCATCTGCTGGGTGCGCTCTGCGCCTCCATTACCCACCGCAGCCTGACCCACGCTGCTGCTCCGCCACCCCCCGAGGAAGCACCACAAACCCCTTGCAACCACCCACCCTCCAGTATTTCAGTAAAGACCCCGTGAGACTTGGTGGAAAAAAAAACGACATTGTATTTGATTTACAATTAACAGGATTTACAAATAATGACAAAGAAACAGATTAGCCATGAAATTAGGATGCTTTTGTTGATGAAGGAGTAGCTGGCAAAGCACCTTTACGTGGAAGTCATGTACCTTAGTCCTAAACAGTGTGAAATAACTTACAGCCCAGGCAGGTTCAGGAATGATTATACACAAATGCAAGAAGTCGAGTACAAAACGAACCGAAAAAATCCCCTCCCAGCTTACTGAGCAGGTAACCAGCGCTGGCGGGGCTTTTGATTTTTGGAAACTGAAGGAAAGGCCCACTGAGAAATACTAGGAAATTTTCAAAACGGGGAAAAAAATATTAACAAACAAAAGAAGTCACTGTCTGACAACGTACTGGGCAGGGGGAGCGGGCAGCAGAGACCGCGGGAGCTTGCTGGGATTCAGCGGGGTCCGGGCGCTTGGCAGGACACGGAACAGAGGAGCACAGATGGCAGCACTTCATTAAAATGCTACTTTACTGCCAAAAAACTTGCAAGACAAAGAGGAATAAAGTTCTCTGATGTGCAATACAGCAATTTAAGAAGACGTACCTAACGTTTTTGATTTGTACGGAGCTTACCTATATTGTAAACACACACTTTCTGACAAGTTATTTCAATTGTCTTTGCTATGGGTTGTGGTGTGTATTCAATCAAATGCAGCATTCCAAGGCTCAAAACTGACTGAGTGGTTTTCGATAGACGGGCATATGATTTTTCCAATATCATACTAGTATTTTACATCACAACTACAATAAAAACAAGTGATGGTATTTCTAGGACAGTTCCAAGATTCAAATAAAAAATCATCAGAACCATTCTAAAATAAGATATTATACATAATCAAATCATGTTAAACAGCACACTCTCGGCAAGCAGCTAATTACAAGCATTCTGCTGGTCATGTTTTTCACACAAAAGTCATTCAATAGCACATAAATATTTCTTTTTTTGATCTGCTTCTTTTTACAAAACCATTCATCAGATTCACAGAATTAGTACAAGTAAGGCACATTAGCATATATCATAAAACTCACAATAATAACAAAGAGTTGTAAAGTTTTAAGGACTAATTCCTTCTTTGTAGTGATTTCTGAACCGATGAGACTTAATCAGTAGAACCCCCCTACACTGACATTACTCTTATTTCTGTCACAGCCAACTGTGGTGGGTGCAATACTGTGCATCACCATGGACATAAATAATTAAATTAAGAGCCATGTGTGGTAGCAAATCCCATTTTCAGATTCTGCAGAGGAATCGGACATGATGTTCACGATGTTCATTATGAGCAGGGACTAAGTTTTAGAGCTATACGGGAGTCAATTTCCAGTTATCAAAATAAAAGGGGATATTGCATGTGTCTCTGAGCACGCTATTGTTTTCCTAGTACAAATATTGCTTAATGTAGAAAGGATGCTATAGTATTGAATTTACTTGCATAATGAATCCTAAATGCTGATGTCTCAGATTCTACTAAATTAAACGAACTGAAGGTTTTCCTTCTTCCACCCCCCACCCTGCCCCCAACCAAAGGACTCTCTTTCCCACAGAAGATTCATTTACACACAACACAGCTTTTAATTAGAAGCATAATTTACAGTAAAAATTCTTTACATTACACCTCTGCTATCAAAAAAACATGAAATCTTTCATTTAAAGTTGTAATTATACATTAAAAAATAGAACACTATTTCCTTAACAGGAAGAATGAATTTGAACATCTTCAGATCAGATTTCTTTATTGCGGCTTTTGAGTCAAAGGTCAGTCACTTTATTCTCTAATGCAGCTGCTATTTGCTGTAAACGGAAGGCAAGCTGCATTTTTTGTGCAGCTGGATCCTCTTCAAGTGCATTTATAATCTGGAAGAAATAAACACAGAATGTTTAGAATCATTTAGCTTAAAATATATGACAAGTGACCAAGTGTTTGATACTACTTTGGTTGTAAAGAGTCCTTTGCATTTACTCTGTACCAAAGATAAAGCCCATCTCGTAGGCCCCATGTTCTATTTTTACACAAAGGCAATAAAATGATCGTCTCCGTTACTTTATCTAAGTTGCTGTAATGCTTCCCATTATGCCAGGATTCAAGCAAATTAATAGGTAGTACTTTATCTTGTGAAATATTACATTCCAAGATGGAGCAGGCAGGGGGAAAAACATCTCTACAGCTATTTAAGAAACAGTGTTTTTATGTAGCATGCACCCTGTAAGGGTCATTTGCCAGCAATAATTAAGCCCCATCCCCATGAGCTTTGGTTATCAGAAGCTCCTGGGTGGTCCATGCGCAGGCATAAGGTAGGGCAGAGCAGGTTCTCTTGTGTCTAAAGGCAATATGACGGAGACAACGCTCTGGCCGCAGCATCAGGGAGCTGCTGGCAGCTCCCTTTGGCTCCCACCAAGAAATGCCCAGCACCACGTAGCTCAGGAAGCGAAGAGCTCATCAGAGGAGCCCCCCAGCATCCCCCATGAAACCTCTGCTGTACAGAATATATATATAGGAAGGTATGACTCCGAGACACGAGGGATTTGAAAACAAGAGCTAGAAAAGGTCAACTGTTATGAGAAGTCTTTTCTTCAAATAGAGTTTTTTAGGGCTTCTCAAGATCAAATTTCAAAGGTTTCAAAAGGTTTTCATTTCCACCGTCCTTCAGGGAAACTTTTCCACCGACTGTTAGATTTCTCCATTAGCAGAACGTGTTACACGGCAAACCCCTTCCTTTTCCAGAACTGCCTTTATTAATAACAGCCAGACACCGTACCCAAGCAGAAACCTTTAGCTCTGTGTAAACGCTGTATGAGCTTGCAAGTAGAAGAACTGGAGAAATAGAGTTTGCCTGTCACTACCTGGGGTTCTCACTACTTCTTGCCCATCATAGACAATGGAGATCAATGCAGTCAGTATCAATCCAGGCAATAATTTCACTTTGAAGGGCTGGTACAGCATTTGAGTTTCAAATGCTGGAGCAAATTTGTTTAGAAATAATTATTTTAATGGATTTGTTTTTAAAGCGTGAAAACATTTTTACAAGACAGTTAATAAACACTTACTACAGTATTTAAATTGGCCCTAATTTAATTTGATATTGTTCCCTTAATTTAAACAATTACATCTAGCTGTAACTCCTCAAATCTAGACTAAATAATTCATGATGATCTCTGCTGGTGAATATATCCTTCATATAAATGTGGACAATTAGAATGTACCCACTTAGTCATTGTCAAGCCCTGCCGAGATGCAGAGGGTACAGCGCCTGCTGGGAACCACTGCGTCAGTAATAAAGACAAGGGCAGCTGCAAAATGTTCCAATTTATGCAAATTAAAACATTTTCATGGAAAATAAATAAGCTCGATTAATTTTGCTGAATGATTCTTGACAGATTATCTCCATAACTCTGAATTAGCAGCCTTTTCATCCGATGCACCTTGTTGTTATCCAGTGAGGTATGCAGGAGGAAGAGCTGCGGTGACGAGCTGGGGTTTGCGGCCCTGACACCGACAAATCCCACAGACTGGTGACACCACCTCTGCCTGACACCAAACCTGCCACCTCGAGTGGACGCAGGGACACAGGGATGTGTGGACAGCTGTTGTCCAGGGTCTCTGAGTGTTTCTGGAGGAGGTCAGGCCACAGGAATGTGCCAGAAGTCAGTTTGGTTAGTGCTGGGGACAAGGGAGGAGGAAACCAGCGCCATGGGGTTGGCCTGTGCTCCTCCAGCCACTCCCCCTGCTGACCCTCACTGCAAGAACTCTCAGGGTGATTTGATTTCCCTGCTTACATCTGTTGTAAAGCTGCAGCAGCCTGGCTGCTCCCGTGGAAGGCAGCTGCCCTGAAGCTGAGGATGAACTCGCTGCTGTTAGTGCTAAATGTAAGTTAAGACACGAACTGCGCTGAGATGCAAGACTAACTGAAAAGAGCTCCCATGTGCTGTACTCCTTCTCCATTCAGCATCTGTTCCTACTTGCTTTGATTTAATTCTGGGAGTTTTCTGGAAGCATTCATTTCCATGGAAACCATTGAATAAAAGTTTCCTTCTCTCTTTTTGTTTTCAGATTAAGTTTGGAGAGCTACAGCCAGAGCCCAGCTACACTGGGATGTTCTTTGTCCCCCTTTCCACAGGGCCTGAAGAACCTAAGAAATGTTTTGGACTGAATCTGTGAGTCTCCCTTTGAATCAGACTATATTCAGCTGTTACTGGACTCTGGTTTACCTTGGGCAGGCGCTTCATTTGGCTCGGCAAATCGGGGACAGTAGCATGTGGGGAAGTTATAAGTGCATCTTAACTACTGAAAAAGGCAGGGCCCCATTCCTATGAGCAAAACAAGTCTAATGGGTTGTTTCTAAGAAAAAAAAAAACCACCGGCTTGAAACGTGATACAGCTCTGAGGAGTGCTTCTTGCTTGGTGACATTCTTATGTCCTAATTCTTAGGAACCACCATTCTTAGGATGGTAGAACTGAAGATAAATGATTTTTAAATCTACTTCTCTTACAGATCTCGTTAAACTACCACTACCAAAACCGGATAGCCCATAATGAAATTGTTCATTTATACACCCTTGACCAGTGTAATTGCTGAGCAAGGTGTATAATTGCAAAGTTAGAGCTTTCTGCTCAGCATTGCTTTTACCCAATTACCCAGGAAATTCCAGAAGTTGTTCCTTTGGACTGATGTTAGCCTTTATAACGTTTGACCATGATATTATTAAAAAATGAAAACAAAAGCCACAACTTACCTCATCATAATATTTGTTAGTGTACTGGTAGAGCTGGTGCAGAGCCACAAGCGTGTTCAAGGAGTCGGTATGTGCCTGTGAAACACACAAGCAAGCGGCAAACATGTCAAACTCTGATCACAGGCAGCTGAAAGTTACCCACATGCATCACTGCCAGATACAATATTTCTGTGTAACCTCTGGATCTTGTAATTTTTGTTACATGTTACAATGTTAGATGACAGTTGGGAGAAAAAAAAAGGGTGAGAAAACTTTTGTTTGGTGACTTTTAGATCAAAACTTTCCTGCTGTCCACAACTCTTAACACTGGAGGTGGAAAATATTTTGAACTGTGAATGTCAAACCACAGACTATGGCTCAAACATCTGTTACCAACATGGGAATGTATAACTAAAACATTTTGTCAGCACAATCTACGTATTGTCGAGATATTAAACATCGGTTCTGTCACTGTCTTGGCTGTTTGAAATCCTTTCTCCAGCTCTTTTTAACTCTTTGAAATTATTCCCACCTCACTACAGCAAAGGTGTAACTCATCAGGATCACAAGCACGTGTATGTTTGGAAAAAGCCGTCTGACTCACGAAGATGGAAAGGGGAGAGAGAGACAGAGAGGGAAAGGACTTTAAATGAAGCAGGAAATAATCCCTCCATTACCTCTCCCTCCATCCCCCCCAGATATTTAACTTATTTAGCGAATGTGCTCTACCTCTCTAAACAGATGTTTTTCATTCAAATGTATAGGATTCAAGTCTCTAGCTATGCCTTTAGTCTTCTAAGTTAGTTAAGAAAATGAAGAATTGCAAAATGTTGCGACTGGCATAAATGATTCCCCAAGGCATAAAGCAGCAGAGAAAAATCCATCTTTCTGTGCTCTATAAAAGTCACTTCTAGTGCTGGTCAAAATTTGCAACGTTCGATTACTCCTTCCATATTCATTTTTATCATAATTTATAATGTAAATAGAAAGGATCAACATATATCTGCCGATGTTAAAACATTCTATTGAATTTACTTTTAATCACCAAATGGTTTAATTTTATATGCATCTCAATTTGTGTAATAAAGTGAACTGGAAAATGAAATGTCACTGCAGATGAGTTTTGTAGTGAATGACTGAAAATAGAAACGCTCTCATGAGGATGTTGATCTGCAAAATGTTAGGTCCTAAGGGCACTGAAATAAACTAACCACAAAAAAATCCCCAAACATCCCCTTTATGCTAGAACTCTTCAACCAAATTAAGCAAATGAGTAAACCAGCCAGTAAGCACACTGTCTCTTTGCTCAGGCTAAACATCTTTTAAGATTGGTGAGGGCCTCTCCTGGTTCTCCCAGTTAAACTGAATGCTCTGAAGGCAGGAGCCTGCTGTAGCTAAGCTGAGCTGCAGAGCAGACAGCCTCTTTGAAGACTGAAGCAGGTTTTGTAGAGTCTTTGCTCCACAAGTCACCAAGCAGAGTCCTCAGCTTGCAACAAACCCCCTCTGCTCTTCTCCATGAGAGGTAAACCCCAACAACTCTCATGCCAAAAGTGCCACTGAGGGGGCACAGGGTGAGCTTCTCACACGCAGCGTAACGCAGAAGTACTGCCCTTGCACAGCCAGCTCTCAAACGGGCTATGCTTAACGTATGTGCCTCCCCTTTCATTTCTGAAATCTCATTTGTTGCTGCGGTAGTGCTCTGAATTTGGTCATTACTTGTTATCAGTATGATCAATGCTAAAAATCCTCCTCGTGCTGCGGAGAGAAAACACCATTCGAGAGCGCTATCATTTTTCCACAGTGGATGTGAAAAAATCTGAACACTTTGCTCTGGCACCTGCATCACTCAGATAGATTAGTGATGAGAACCAGTTTTAGTTCCATTCAATAATCAACATTTCAAAGGGCTAAAAGACATGACTACAGTAAGGAACGAGTATTTCAGAGATGTTTGAAATAACTCATTTGCTGTCTGCACATACAAGAAATCCACTTGTTGAGTTGGAAAGAGAAGGCAAAGAAAAACAGTGCTATACCTGGCTTCAATTTCAGCACAAGAAAAAGGAATTTATTCTTACCCTAGAAATCTCTGCTAGATGGGTATTCATGTCTTGGTCACTAACTGGCACCATCTGACGAATACCTTTGTAGTAACTGCAAAAAATGAAAACAAACTTTCAATTAGGTGAAATACACTCTGGTGTTCTGGTAATTTTGCATTTCCATTTGGCAATTATTTTAAACAAGCTTCCCAATAATGCAAGAGAGATCCTGCCACAACAGACCAATGGTTCCTTTAGTAAACCTGTCTCCCAACACTCGTTAGTACCTTCACAACAGAAGCAAATCACACCTGATTGTAGAGGGCCAAACCACAAGAAAGAAACCTATTTGTAATTGCAGCCAATGTTTATTTTAGGCCTTCAAACTTTTGAAGTTTTGTTTTGAAGGGTTTTGTCCTCTGCCAGACCTTCCCTGGTATTCACAGAATTGTCAATTGGTAAATGAATGAAGTCAGAGATGGAAGAGAAAATCTGAAATCCTGAAATCTTTTCAGGGTTTGATCTCTACCGAGTTATGGAAGTCAGCGTTGGTTAAGACAGATTGTACGGGTGACAGCAACTGCTGTGGAAAACAGCATTATCTTTTCTCCTGAATAAATGCATCCATAAATCTATCCATCTGCCTTCACAGACATGAGTACACACTGACACGAGCGCATAATGGTGCTCCATTCCAACCCTGCCAATGCCACCACCGAGGGAACATTTTAACATTCAGGTGTACAATTTTTACCATTCAACAGTTGACTATGATGACCTCAGCATTTGCTTTTCCTCTTACTGAGTACATTCACACAGGCTTAAGAATTACATAACTCCAAATTAACACAAAAAGAGTCTATACTTACTCTTCCACCATTTTCTTATAGTTAAAGATTTCTTTCGCGTACAGTAATTTATTACTTGGAGAATCCTGAAAAATGTATAATAGAGAGAAACTTGATTGATTTATGAACAACTCTAGGAAGCAATGGATAGTCAAGAACCTAAGATCAAATTCTATTTTCACATGCACTTGAGTTTTACTGATATTAACATTCAGATGCTTATTATTAACGTTTACCTTGTGAGATTATTTGCTTTAAAAGGATGAAGTTTATGCACAGCATTACTGTTACATCAATGCAAGATGATACTAAATTATTGGTGGACATGAAATAATCAGCTCTCAAGCTTGCTTGTTATAAAAGCAGCTGATATTTTCTCCTTTCTATAAAAATCAATCAGCGGACTACACAGTCACACCAACCTGTTAAGTGGTGAAATGCTAACTTCATTATAAAACTAAAAAGAAACCATCAAGGCTGCATCTCCTCAGAGAATGGGTATTGTCTACGAGGATGCCCTTTGTCTTGTCAGGCATGAGCATAAGTCAGGATGTAGAATGCAAATCACTTACTCTGCTTAATTTGTGCTCTGTTCTTGTGCAAGCATCCATGAAAGTCTGTGCAATGACTGACAAGGAAGCATCCACTACTTCGTGAACTTGAACATCAAAGATGAAATGGGGATTTTTCAGTATGTTTACCCAGAATCTAAGAGGAAGGCTGCAAAGCAAGGAAAAAGATAAATAATCCTTTTTACACAACAAATGTTCTACACCAAGCAAATCACACAAAATTAAGTACAGGTTTTGCATTTTGATCTCCTCACAACAGTGAAGCTTAATTTTCTATTTCAACATTTATACAAGCTATCTGTTGTCTGGTTTCCATGTCTGAAAACCAAGTCTTTACATCCCTCTCAGAAAAATGAGAAAAACTTGTGTAAGAGTAATCTTAAGTGCCCCAAAATAGCAAGAGACAATGTCTGCGTGCTTAGAGAAAGTACCCGAGTAGTATTTTATTAGATTTTGTGCTTTGACAGGTAAATCTAGTCACATTGGTCTCTTGCTTTCCTCTTCTTTGAGAAAAGACAAAAAGTAAAGTGGTAAATCTGCCAATGACAATCCCATAGATGGGCTGGTTTCATTTTTGCAGCTTCTAGGCTTATGGGGAATCCTTTTGATCTTATAAACACATTACCTCAATTAAAGTGATTCTGAGAATTATAAATGAAATTTACTTTGATTTGTGGTAAGAGTGCCAGTCCATACCTGGCAATTACACCCTCATTTCTCTGCAATACAAGTATTATTCTGTTCATACTGTACCTGTTTGTTTTCCAGATGTGAATGGTGTCTTCATCCTTGATGTCATGTTTTTCTGCTTGCTCATCAAGAAAGTCAAAGAAGTATTTCACAGCTGGGGGCACCACATGGTTTGAGTTGAGCACGCTATGAAAGAAGTTATCTACAAACTGCTGAAGTGTCCCCTAAAAGCAAATTTTTTAAAAAAATCCATTACATTTGTGTTACAGGCTGAACTCGGTGCCATCCTAGAGCCTTTTATTCCTACTGACACGAACAGCTGGTGGCAGTCACTGATGGCCTTCATCCTGAGTGCTAAGGGTACCAGGTGACAAAAAAACAAGCAACTTCTCAGCAGTGACCTTACAAACTGCCAACACAGTAAAGACCTTCTAGAGAACAATTTTATGTTCTAGCCTGAAAGGTTGTGACTTCACCAACTATTCTACAGTTTGCACAGTGAGGTGTGCTTTCTGCTCGACAGAAGAAGCAGAAAGTGGTTGCTAAGTATACAACACATTTACGCTTCAAGGTCGTTGTGTGCTTAAAATAATTGTTAGCTATTCTTTAATGGTTTTGCAGCTTCCCTCCCCCAGTTTCTCTGTCTCTAGAGCACCAAGCAATTTTTAGAAGCAGAATGATATGACAAGTACCAGTGACCATTTGACTTTCTGTTTAAGGGCAAGCACTTGGGTCTCATCAGACACCCAGCTTGGTCCACTCCATGACCCCCACTGAGCCTGAGAACTTAAGTGTCCCCAGAAGGACTGTGTGCTTGGCTGGATTCCTGCACCTGCCTGGACCTTAGAGACCACAACCTCAGAGACCGTCCCCTTGTTTTAGAGATGACCCTGTCGAGGCCACATGCAGTTCATCCGCGCTCAGCTGGTTGGCCCTATGGACATGTTTGAAGGGCTGCATCCTCTCTCTCAGGGTCACTCCAGCTGCCAGCCCCAGGCCAGGGCAGGGACCAAGAAGACAAGGAGCCCTGATCTACTCTGTTGTCAGCAAGGACACATCAACAGTCCTTGAGCAGTACTGGTAGCTGTGGTGCCAGCCATGACACCTCACCAGCTCCGTACCAGGTAGTAAAGCTCCAGACTGGTAATAATCTAGAGACTGGCTATTTGGAATAGAAAAGGGATGGCTGCATCTTGCTGGCTCTTTGTCCTGGTCTATGTCATCTATACACAGACTTTCCTTCACAACCACTTTTGCACTTGGACAAATGGCCTCAGCTGGAGCCAGGTCACCCTCATTTTCATCAGGGACCTGGCCTTAGGATCATTAAACACATGATTCTAAATCCTTTCTGCAAGGAGGAATGCTTCACAAAATTATTTTGATTGCGATCCATTCTGCAGTATAAGCACTAAAAATACACTAAAAAGGTTATTATTGTTTGAAAACATTTTTATTATTTTTCTAGGGTATATGGCAGCGTCGGTCACAAACAAAACCAGGGAAATAAGAGGCTCTGTTGCAGTTTGTAAAGCATTTGGTTCAAAACAAAACCCAACAGAATATTATCTAAACAGGTGGCTCAGAGGAGAATATCCATTTCTGTCTTGCATGAAAAATCCTTATTTAACGAACACATAATCATGGTTCTCAGCTTTGATTGGCAGCTATACTTTATCTCTTTCCCAGTAATGTTCCTCAGGGCATATTAATAACTTGAAGCTCTGAACACCAGCTTATATGTACGTGAGACATATTCAAAATTGCAGCCAAATGCATGATTAATAGTTGCATCATTTTCTTCAGTTGTACCTCAAAATCTATAGGTGTAAGGTGTAACCATGACACAGCTAACCCTTACCTTCACAGAGAGAAGTCTGGTCAGGTAGATTTCTGTAATAGCTTTGGTCCTCTCTTTTTCTTTCACGCTGCCTCGCTTTGATTTGCCTTCATCTATTTCATCTACTGGCCGGACTAGATGCCAGACCTTGTTTTCATCTTCCAGGAGTGCATGCCCTAGAAACAGTAATTGCAATAATTATAAAAAATGCCTCACACTCAATTCAGCAATGCAAAAATAATCATATACCTAAGTACAGGTAAGATCCTGATTCTCTATCCTTAACTTTTCTCTTGCCAAGATGATGTAGATCACTCTGTTCCTGCCCAACATACACAGCTCAAGCACCAAACGTTCAATAATAGATAAGCTGAAAAAGCAGCACTGAAATAGGATAGTGGCTTGTTTTTGTCAGGAGCAAAGGGAGAGGAAGCAATCACACAATAAGGAAACTCCTGTTTGGTCACCGAAGCACGGTATGTGTACTTTTTCGAGGTCCACACAGTGAAATACTCTATTCCTTTGTGAATTCTCAGAGACATGATCAAGCTACAGAAATTCAGCTAGGCCTGACCCAACAGCCACCACAGAAAGGGCAATCAAAGCCTGCTCCAGGTACAAGGCAAGATATTGTAGCAGCTCTAGTGAATTTGGCAGTGGTAATTTAAGAATTTATGACATCAACTTTTTTTCTAGGTACCATCGTTACAATTTACAGTTTTACCCCAACTACTGGATTCAATGTACGGTACCTCAGTTCAGAACTGCCTTTATCAGCATTTGACCAGCACCACTTGACTACGTAGCTGAGAGGAGGAAAAATGCATCTTTTTGCTGAGAGGATGTGAACTCCAGCAGACAGAGGTAAAGACTACAACTCATAATCCATTTTAATAAGATTTTAAAAGATTTGTTTGTCAGTATTCATAGCTTAAACCAGAGAAAGAGTGTCACACCAAGTCTGTTAGCCTATAGCAGAGACAGGAGTAAGCTCCTGGATGCTTCAGACAGCTCATCTGATGGCAGGGCCTTGCTATGCTCCATCCATGGCTTGGTCATGCACCTGGTCCCTGAGCTAACTTCAGTGACCATACAGGGACTCTTGCATTTCAGCATCAACATGAATGATCAGACAAACAGTATGCTGGAGAATCTTTTGTTATGAAGAGTTCTAAAAGAGATCATGCAATTATTTTAACTTGCAAGTAATATCCACTGAAAAAAGATTCTGTGCCACAAACTAAGTTTCAAACATCCTGGTTTTGCTTGTTCTTCCTTTAATTTCTGAGTTTTGATACCTACTTGGCATAGTCCCTAAAAGCAATGGCGCTTTTCCAGTGGAAGTTACTAAATCAGTGCATTTAAAATCATTGACGTCTTTAAAATGTGAAAGTTATTTTTCCCATAAAAATTGTGATTTAGCCCTGTTGCACAAAGTACTTGGCATTACTGCTAAGTTTTATGCTTTAATATATGTATCTAATGTAACTGAATCCCAGTTACAGCAGAAAAATATCAGTTTCTAATTGCATGAATGTTGTCCTTTCAAATTTTTTGCCATAGCAGTTTATTAAATAAGTTCCTCAACAGCTAGATTAATTTTACCATTTTTGATATTTTATATCACAGGAGAAAATAACATTTATATGTAATCTGGCCAAACCAATGCTTCTGCATGAATTTACTTTATATATCCTCATGAAAATCATTAGCTATGCAGTCTTCTGGAGTCTTTACTTCTTAACCAGGTAGGGGAAAAAAAAAAAAGACACACTAAATCACGTTGTCCTTCAAGAGTCCTTAATTTCACTTGGAAGTTCATGTGAACGAAACAAGAAAGAAATAAAAGCTATCACTTTATTTTGAAACAGCTGCGATTTCGCAATCGATACCATTCATAACAATCAGTACAGTAAGAACTGCTGGTGGGCCTGAAGTCTGGAATTTCTTTTGCAATGCCTGTTATTTACTTTTGTAAATTAATAGATCAAATCACACAGTTAGAGCAGAAACTATTTTCCAGCCTTATGTCAGTTGCTTGGCACACTTCCTCCTCCTTCGATTCAAAGGAATTTATCCTCTCTTTGCCCTCCTGACTGTATATGGCCCAGTTTAACTCTGGAGAGAAGAGAAACAACCAAAGGCGTCTCCACTGAGATTACTGGCCCTTGTTTCATCTTAATTTGGCCCGTGTTTGTTTAGCAACAACAGGATTGGCTACTAGTGAAGTAGTAGTTATTTCAGAGGAAAGAAGGGATGAAGAGACTGCAGCTCAACCAGACAAACTTTTGCAATACAAAGATCCCACTTCATTGCTAAAAATAGCAGGAAGAAAGAGGAAGAGAAATTCAGAACATGGGGCAACAAAATATGTTAGCAGTACGGTTGCTAAGAGAAAATAACATTTCTGTGAGATAATATTTTCCCCAACGGAAAAGTAGGAGGTGAAGAAAATAAAATATAGGGGAAAACACCTCCTTTTTATTGCGGTAGCCGCATTATGAGTCAAGCTGTAAGTGGGGAGAAGACTGTGCCCACTGGGTCAAATGCTTCCCCCAAACTCTTGGCCCTGGGGCATTCTTTGGCCAATATAAAATAACACTGGGGTGGGGGTTAATGACAAATATTGACTGCGCTGATTAATTATAGTGGTATGAACCATGATGTAAACATGATGGAGGCAAGCGAGGTGGTGACAAGCAATGCAGCCCTTTTTCCCCTTGCATGACCTTCAGCAAATTAACTTCCTCCCAGTCTCCTCCCGCCTTGTGAATAAACTGCTCTGTGGAGGTGAAGGAAGGGCTGCCCTACACGGATCTGCTAATCAGTATTTCTGATCTGCAACCCTCTGGCTATTTTTATTCAGAATTAAAAAAGAAAAAAAAAAAAAACCACCCAGGAAACTCCGGCTCCCCCCCGAATAACAGAGCGTGTTGTTTTGGCTTATAATCCAGCACAGAAATACTAGCATGAAATCATTGAAACCATTCTCCATCTTGATACAAATTAGTAATTGCATTTATTATCTCCAGAAGCAAAAGATGCTGCATTTAATTTGTCACAACCTCCAGCTTCTACTGTCTTCCTGTTAGAAGCTGTGAATCAAAAGCAGCATGGAAGCAATGCCAGGTTTTAGAGGAACATCTCTGAACATGGTTTTACATTTTCGTTCTGTGCAAAGCCTAGTACTTTGGCAGGCAGTCAATGGCTTCAGCTGACACTTCTCAATGCGAAAGGTGCAAGTTAATGAGAGACTCTGGATAAAAGGAAAACCACTTCATCACAAGCCTCATTCATAAAGCTGGGATAGGATTTCTATTTATTCCAACCCTGTAAATCCCCGTGTCATATAAATGTGTATGTGTGGGAGGGGAAGCCTCTGATCCTGTCCTCTCCCTTTCATACACACAGCGTCTCACAAATCACTGTCACTGCAGGCTCTTGCTTAGTACTTGCTTTGTAACATTTTATAGCTTTCAAAAAGAACAAGTTGGGACCTGATAGCTCTGGGGACCCTTTGGTGCTAATTAAAATGGGCTATCCTTCCCAAATTTATACACTGCCATGGTGCAAGACAAGTTGTGGAGAAGAAACAGTGGAAGTTGTCTTCACTCCATACTTTGGGATCTGAATTATCTGCACATTTTTTTTCTCATGTATGAGATCCCTCATGTGACAGCACTGTCCCCAGAAGTCTGCTTTTCCTTTACAACTTAGTATGCCACATGGATAACTAAGGAGCTCAGAACCTTAGTACAGAGTACAGATCATGTATGTTCAAAAGCTTCATCACACTGATGAATCACAGCTAAAGATAAAATCATAGAGGAAAGAAAAAATAAAAAAAGCAAGCTGCATGGTCTGGTCCTCTACTGCCTGCCACACGGGCAGCGAAGTGGGAGGATGAAGACTGGGAGCCCAGAATGGGAGACTGAACATTGCTCGGTGTTAAGAGAGCAAAGCAAGCTAAGGACACCACCAGGCTCCATTCATGGTCCGCTCCACCTCTTTACGGTGGAGGTACCTACTGCCTCAGCAGTTATCTCAGCAATTGCTGCAACCAAACTGAACAGGGACAGGGAATCAGCCTCTCGCCTGGCTGCACTTCACTGCTCTCTGCATTAAACTGGATGGCGTTTTAAGTTAACATGCTGGGTTGTCACCTGCCCTGACGCAGTAGTCACCACTTGTGCCAGCCATGGCAGGCGCTTGTAGTAAAGGGGTGAGAGGACAGCAGTGGAGGTGTAGCTGCGACCGTGAGGAGACCCTTCAAGGGTGCTGGGAAAAGTCTCAACAGAAAGCATCCAGGAGGAGAGAGTAAAAAGTAAATGGCAAGTAATTCTGCCCGTCCTGATTTCCTGGCCGACACTCGACACAAATGAAACGGAAATCTGCGCATTTTTGTGAAATATTCTTATATGTCAGAGCTATCAGCTGGGACCCATCTTCTTGAAAAATGTACATTTCTGGCATATTATTTCCAATCTGTTTGACTGCCCAGCCCTTAAAACCTATTAAACCTAAGATTAGTAAATCTGTTTAAAGGAATGAAACTATTAGGTGAAGCAATGGCTTTTGCAATCAGCACTAGGCAGAAAAGCATATCAAATGAGTTCATAGAAGGAAGAATGACCTCAGCAATTATCATTCCATAAATCTACCTTCTACCTTGTGTAAAATAACTGAATATAAGGATCAAAAAAAAGAGAAAGTGAACATGTGAAATATAAAAGAAACACATGTGACAAAGAATCTAAATTTACAAGTAAATATTTCTGTAAAAATCCAAGTGCTTTTTAGGCTGTAATGGATATCGTGTCTCAAGTGGTTTTGAGATAAAGGAAATTGGTCTAGACAGAATAGCAACATGCAGAAGTAAAAGCTTTATAAGTTTGCAAGCTACAGGTTGCCTTTCGTGTTGAGAAGTCCAGCAGACTGTAGCAGACAGCAGCGTAAGAATTATGCAACAGCTGCTTTAGTGATGTGAAAGAGAGGAAACATTATAAAGAAATTCCTGACACTAATTTACAGTGGATTGCAAACCTCAAAAAGAACAAGGGTATTGTGGAAAACACTGCGAGACAGCATATATGGAAAAATGAAACCAAACAACAAACCCTGGAAAAACCAAGCTAGCATATCTGGTGAAACATAGAATCATAGAATGGTTAGAGCTGGAAGAGACCTTAAAGATCATTGAGTTCCAACCGCCTTCCATGGGCAGGGACACCTCCCACCAGACCAGGTTGCTCAAAGCCCCATCCAGCCTGGTCTTGAACACCTCCAGGGATGGGGCATCCACAACTTCTCTGGGCAACCTGTTCCAGTGTCTCACCACTCTCACAGGAAAGAATTTCTTCCTGGTATCTAATCTAAATCCCCCCACTTTCAGTTTAGAACCACTACCCCTTGCCCTATTGCTTCACTCCCTGATTAACAGTCCCTCCTCATCTTTCCTGTAGGCCTCAATTGCCCCCCTTCACTCAAAGGGAGGAAGACACAAAGTATGAACATACAGACATGAGTTTGGAAGGCAACATAGTTGTAAGAAATGCAATTAAAAAGATTACATCAGATCCATTACGTCATGGAGAGGGAAGCTGGTCTCTACTGCAGTTCATCTAGAGTGTCAGTCTAATAAGAAGTGGAAGAAATTTGGAAAGTAAGACAAGGAAGAAGGATGGAGAAAGACAGGTGAAGCTTTGGAAAGATAAAACATACGGTTTGACTATAGATGTAGTGGGATTAAGAAACAAGCTATGCAAGGAAAAGTTTGCCAAGAGTGTTTCCTATTAAACTGGAATATGGATTCAATAGCAATTATGGTTAAAGCTCCATTATTTAAGGCTTTTATAATGAGGACAAAGAAACAACTGCAAGTGTGCAGTGGGTAACACACAGCAAATAAGCTCTGCAGAGTCTGGTGGGGAATGTCTAGCTCCCACAGACATGCTTGATAAACAAGATCAAGACAACAGTGTCACCCTCTCTGCATGAGTTTTGACTTTAGTTATTTTGGGAGTTAGCGAAGCCACGGGATACTTACTTTCCCCTGGGACATCTTGCTGATTATCCTCTGGCTGCTGGGAAATTCCCATTTTTGACAAGATGAGCGTGGCACCATCTCGGACCTTTAAAAATACAAACACGGGGATGTTATTCAAAAGAAGTATGCACTACTGAACCTCTGTAGGTTTCTGTAATCTTTTGCAGGCGATCTGGACCTATGATTAATGCTGCCCTTCAAAGGCTTCTTGGGCAACTGGCTCTGCAGTTCAGACCAGACTCCCTCCCCTTCCTTTATTATGAGATCACATCAACACCTCCTCTGAGATTACTGGAAATGCTAGAGGGAAATCCAAGACTTCAGTGGTTCCTCACTCCAGTGTGGGTGCCCTTTGTACAAAAATAGAGTTTATCATGAAGAATCGGACCTGGTTTCTGAGGGAACTCTAACTAACTTCTGTCTTTTGTAATCAGGATATCTGTTGTTAGAAAAAAATAAATAGCATACAAAGAGAAGATAAGTGGATTACAACTGCTTGGTAGATTGCAGAGTACAAAACCTAAAACAGACAGTATAAAAATGTCAACATCTGCTCTCCTGACTGGACTGTTGAACAAACCAGACCAACCCAAAATCTATTTAGCAGCAGAGCAAGGACACAGATAATTCTCAGGGGTAGGAAGTGGCAGAGAAAAGAAGAGATGAATATGAGATCTAGCCAAAGGAGCTTTTGAATGTTCAAGGGGAAATTTAGATTTGGACACTGTAATGATGAGGAAACCAAAGTTTTGGCATTTAGCTGATGTGTTTTTGGTAAGATGTTTAGGAAATATGTCCAGACTGAGCCTTTCACACTCCCAAGATTTCACTGCCTAGACCCAGAGCTAGGTTTTTTTTTTTTTTATTCTTTATGTAGCACAGAAGTTTCTCTAAAAACAAATAAAGATTTTATTTATTACTAGAGAACAGTTAACAGATGCGAACAACTGCTCTGAAACACCTCCTTACATTATAATGCATTAGTGTGTTGATACGTTTCCATCTGCCATCTCTTTGGGATGTTAAATCCAAGTCTGAGAGGATCTGTGCAGTAGAACCTGGACGCCACTCTAAGGGATAATTAAAATAAGAAAAAACAGTTTTTAACCATGTGCAAAAATAACTACTCCAAGAATGTTTCAGTTCAGAGACCCACTGACGCATTGTGGAACATTAAAAGAAGTAATTTGGCACATGCCACGATGTGTGTTTTTTATTGCTTAATAGTTTGGCCTTTATTACAGAAGTTTGCACGAACTATTCACAGAATCACATTCCTAACCACGCACGTGACTTCTGACTATTTTCCACAAAAACTTAAATGCCTTTGCAAAGAATACAGCAAATACATATAAGAACTGCTGTTAAGTCCAAAATAAAAGACTAGGCTTTTGTATGGAATAGGAAAGCCAATTTTAGATAATTTACAAGGATTTTCTGAAGAGCAAGAATTGCATCCTCTACTTCCAGATTAAGGCAGCAATGAAGATATTGCAAAATTATTAATTGGAGCTTTTATTATGAGATTGTTGGGCCTTTTAAGTTACGTGCCTCTCTTCTTTTTTTTTTTTCCCTCAAGAAGAGAACAGCAATTTTTAAAGCATTCAAGGAGGATGATTTTCAGAGGCTGGGTGGCTCATCATCTCCAAAAAGTGCAGCTCCTGTAAGTTATAATTCTTTTGAATAATCATCATAAAGGCAAGTAAAAATCAGTACCAGTTTCTGAAATTGCTTCATTACTTCTCCATCAAATAATTGTCCATGCTGTCATTATCACATTAATTAGTACCTGAGATACTGATTCTGTCAGACATGAATACATTTGTGCTAACAGTCATTAATAGGCTCTTTGCACACTAATGACAGTACAACAAAACTTTTTAGAGTCAGGAAAAAGAACTCTGTAAGAAAGCATTAATTTTTAATGCATATTAAGATTGTTGCAAAATGCTGTATTTTTGCATCCAGTTGAACATGAATTCAACTTTTTTTTTTTTCTGCTTTTATAGACATTTTGGGGTAAATACAGAATCACACAACATATTTCACCTGCTCAATATAGAATCACAAGTAGCTGCTTACCAAGAACTACACTCTCAGCTTTTGGCCACTGAGAACATGGCAGATGTCGATAGACTTGGTCTATTATCTTTTCCTTTACTTGTGATATAGTATCACAGTTCAGCACTTTCACGGGTATGGAATCGGTTCCTCCATCTTGTACAAATACATTTACTGTCTGTAAAAATAAAAAGAATGTACATGGTTATTAAGACAAATCAGCACTGAATTACTTCTGAATCTGTTTTTCTGGGTGATTTAAATGCAAACAATATCTAAAGTTCACTGTGCAATGATTATTGCCCAGCAGCACATATTTGCAATGGGAGTATGGCTAATTTGAGCGATCCTTGGCCAACCAGCTACCGTAAATGCCAGCTAATTCCTCCCACTACAACACCACAGAAAAGATGCAGAATAGATTTACTCATGTCTAATATGCTACTATTGGGAATTTAGTAAAGAGGGATACAGAACAACAGAGCAGCTGGACCGCTGACTAGTTACACACTTTTCATAGATGCTGCTGATCTGGGACATAGTAAAGCACAAGTAATGCAGTATCCAAAATTAACAAGTTCTCAGTAATCATCTGAGCTGCACTTTGCTGAACCCCTAGAATACTGTGTGCTTTTGCCTTCCTTAATGCTGTCTTCATGGTCGTGGTTTTACTTCTCAAGTGGAGCGGACTAGGTCTGTACATATGGTGATTTATTATGGCTCAGCTGATGAGCAGTGACTTGTTCAGCTCCCGTAACTTTACCTCCTGTGACCGGCTGTTCATTAGATATATAAATACACACATATGTGCACACACATTATATGTATACATAAAAGCCATTTATATCATCTTTGGTGTTTGAAGACTTCATTTACTCCTTACTGTTGTCACAATAAATCTAATAGCTCCAGGAAACATACCTAAGTAGTTTATGCTAGTTCTAAAATATTACTGTTTTCTGATAGTATTGACATGATTTTTTTTTTAATGTTAAAGAGAATTTCTTGAAAGCCTGTAATTTGCTAAATCTAGTGTGATTTATTAAAAAGTAGCTTTGCTATATAAATGTCAGTTTTAGTACAGACAAAAGCAAATGAGAAAACGATGGCCAGGAAATCTCCCCAGAAGAAAAAAAACCCACCCAAACCAAATAGATGTTATGAAAAGCCTTTTTCTTTCACTAGCTGAGTCAGTACAACAGCTCAGAGGCCTCACGGATGTTTTGCCAATCAGGTAGCTTTGGAGGCCAGGCACATCTGAAGCATCGCTGCTCTCAGATACATACGGTCCTGCCAACCATAATGCCTGAATTTATCATCTCAAACCTCAGAATAAACTTGCATGGCTGGTATTTTTAAACACTGAAGAAAAGCTACGCCATACGGCAGTCAAATTAAACATGATTGCACTGTCCCTTGACAGAACTCTCAAACTAATCATGAGATTTCACCTTCCTTTTCCTATTAGCTTTATGGTAATTAGACATGATTTCACTGCTGGTTCAGTATGCAGCATGTCAGTGTAACCAGCGATGCAAAACAGATTCATCTTTTAAATAAGAACAATTAGAGAGTAGGCAACTGTTCTATACTGTACTTTCCCACCATGTCTCACTTTCAGGCAGAAGTGCACTAATTAACTTATGCTTTAACCTACCTTGGTGCACAAATGTTCCCTAACTGCTCCCAGTTACCACAACAATGTCCTCATCATGCCAAAGACCCCAAAAATTTATAGCAACAGTAACCCCCTTCATAATCTTTCATCATAAACATATATATAAACACATATATCTTATCATCTTCCATGCATGCACACACATAAAATCTTTGTTTGATAGGAAATCTGTAAATCTGGACCCAATACTGCTACTGTACAATGTTACAGTGTTTAACATCTAGCTAGCATGCTTGTTGTGCCCACATCCGATTGCATACACAAATTTTCTGCTTCCCCACTGCATTAATTTAGCTTAATTGCAGGCATTGGTGCTTTTTTTTTCTGTGTGTGAAAAGAAACAGAATGAATAAGGAATTATTGCCATTAAGTCTTACATGATGTACAGTGCAAATAAATTTTGTTCTCCGTATACAAGAGAAAATATAACCCACATTGCCAGTCAGTGTGGTTTCTAGGGGTGGCACTTTCAGCTCCAATATGAAGATGACAACTCAACTAATCCCCAAAATATCAATTGATCTTACACTATTTTTTTCTTGCCCAGCGCACCTTTTTCCTCCAGGCAGTTTAGGTCACAGTCTAGTGATTCTGTGAGTGAAAGTCCTACAGCAATCTCCTCAGATCAGCCCTCCCATCAGCATCCCTTCAGAATACATGAAATCGTGATTTTTTTTTTAACCAGGACTTAATAAAGCTTTTTATTAAGTCTCTCTTTCCACACAGCAGATATGTCACTGCATCTTTCTCAGTTGGAGACAACCACAAATGGCTCCTAACATGTCAATAAAAGAGAAATCAGAGAGGGAAAAGAAATAATCCTGTGTTGGTCTTTGAAGGACAGCCTGTGCATCTTTGATATTCATTACACCATATCCTCAAGAAAACCAGCAACACTGTCAGAAAAAATAAAACTAGAATTTATGCTCCCTAAACAGCTAAAGCGTGGGCTGCTTCAGTTTTTTAAAAAGACAGTGAATCTGTGTGCGGGAGCCTATTTGGAAAAGTGGTGGAAATTTGTGGCAGTGAACAGAATTAAGCCAAAGAAGAATTCGTAATAGAAGAGAACTGGATCCTGGCACTGGTGACCAGATTCAGGGGATGGTGGAGCTCAGATGGGGAGTTCTTTGTGCAGGGCTGTCTGCTTCCTCTGACTGGCAGCACCTAACACAGGTCTCCAGAACTGCCCGTAGCGGCAGCTTCCCCTCATCACTGCAGGGAAATGAGCCCCTTTCAATGCCAGTTGGGCTGCCCGTGTTCAGGAGAGTTCGACGCACACAGGAACATGTGCAGAAATAGGTTCATAAAGTGTTTTGGAGATTGCAGAGCCATCTCACAGGACTGTAGAGGAGCTCATCCTGGTAGAGTAATAAAATGATCTCTGAAATGACGTTTGATATGCTGACGAGCACCAATCACAAGGGAGGAAGACAACCCAAAGTTCAAGCATAACCTTAGCGCAAGAATTCTGTAAAAATCAATTGCCAGTTAATTTAGATGGGAAAAGGGAAGGAAGCAAACACTCCCACCACTGTTCAGACAGACTTTGAAAATTATGAAAGGGGTTTACTGAAACGGATTCCACAGTGGCAGGACTTCGATCTAACACTTTATAATTCTGTTTTCCTGCTTGGAGACTTCCTTTGGTCAAACTATTGACAGGCCTGCCCATGACCAGAATTTCTATGCACATCAGAGTAGTCCAGAAAAGTATGTACAGACTTAACACTACAGGGCTTAATTTTAAAAAAGAAAATTATTTTATAATTTATTTATTAAGGTCTGCTTACCAACTGCGTATACTCTACATCATCTCCCAGTAAGCCTGTGTCATTCAAGGTATACTTGGCTTTCTTTAGTACAGCATCCACTGGGCCTTTTTCTACCTGGTGTTTGATAGCCTTGAACAATTTATAAAGAGGCTCCCCAGCATTGTCCTGTTTAAAGGAAAGGAAAGGAAAAAAAGCAAAACCAAATTATATACTCAGTGCAGCATGTTTAAGTATTATTGATAAAAAAAACCCCACAGGCAACAGACTTCAACTCTTACCTTGAGGTACTGGTATAAACAAATAGACATCCAGTTAGACAACATCCTCTCAACAACCGTTTCAGATCTGAAAAAAAAACCCAACCCCTGAGTATGGTAAGGGTACTTAATGACAAAGTTTTAAAGAAAAACATTGCTTGCTTCGAATATAATATTTTTACATGCTTAACTGCATGCACTCTCCTAATGCAATGATTTCCCTATAGAGTTTTGAGAGCATGTACTTGCTTTAGGATAAGTGCTTTGTATTGCTCATCATTCCCGCGTACCTTCAGCTCATTACTGAAAAGCACACATCCTTTATGCAGAATCTTAAATTGGGTCTACACTCTAAGAGCTAAAAAATTAACCCAGTTGTGCAGTTACTGGGAAAAAACCTACAGATTACAAAGCTACGACATACACAGAGCAAGGTCTTTTGTAATTTACTTGGGATAACAGCAGGGTTAAAAACACTAGAGCAAGCCCTCACTGAATGCACAATGCAAGCTGATTATGTGTGCTCATTACGGAGATGATGTGTGGTATAAATGCTAGATCATTTGGAATAAAATTAGATTAAAAAGTAAATGAAATGTTCAGTATTGTGTTTTGAAGTAAGGTCGATGTTCCAGTAATCTTGACGCAGATTCTACACTACATAATTTGAATAAGGAAATCTGTTGCCAGCGGTCCTGCCTGTGCCTTCCACAGCTATTCCTGGTGAGCTTGTCTTCCTCACACGCACGGGCCAGGCTATTTCTGACTTGCACAAATAGTTGGCATTTTAATACAGTCACATTGCAGAAGAAGTACATTTACAGGAGATCAGAGAACTACAGAAAATATGGCAATCATTCAAACCTTCTCAGCATCAGCTTTGGGTTTTTGGCCCCGACATACTGATCCATCAGTTCTAAGAACAGCGTCCTCATGATGTCAGTGTAGTATTCTAGTTTTCCATGTAAAGCAACTGTCAGTAAAGATGCAAAATACACCTTAGCTCGAGCAGAGAACTCCCTTTGGTTTTCCAGCGTGTGAATAAACTGCAACAGAAAACAAACGTAAAATCAAGTCAGCGGACAGATTTCTGAAGAACCTCAACACTTGTCTGCACTAAGAAAACAAGCAATATTATTTTAACATTAATCTCCTAAGCACAGAATGGAAAAGTTTTCAGAAGTTTGAAAAAACTACTCATAATATAATGTTACTTATAATTTGTTTTCAGGTACACACACAGTATACTGGACTAACACAAGGAATACTTAGATATTTTAACTGAAGACTTATCTAAAAAGGATGTTTTAATTAAAAGAAAAAAAGGTGTTCTGTGACAATTTTTTGAAAGAGAAAATCAGCTCCCCTCTCCCTCAAATTCCCAGTTCTTTCACATCAAATTACAAAGACACTAATCTAAGTACACCTGGGAATGCACTCTCATCTGCCATAAACTGTAATGCTACCATTAACTAGCTCAGCATTGGAGCCTCATTTGAAAAAGGAGGAAAAGTTAGAAGCCTAAATCTATATTTAGGTGTCTGACAATCAGCTCAGTTTTTGAGAGTGAGCAATTAAAAGTCTCTTCCGAGCTGCTCTGAGCACTCATCAGGCTTGATGAATAGGCCACTTGAGGAGCCTCTGCCTCTCTGGGATAGAGATCCAGCAGATGGCTGCCCACAGGTGACTCCTGCGATGAACCAGGATGGAATCGGTGTTCCCTGATCATGTTTCTTAATAGGCTAAACCAAACTTGTAACAGCAGTTTTTATGCCAGATTGGGTAATACTTGTTTTCCTACAGCCACTGCAATGTTGACTAACTTGGTACTACGTGACCTGGCACAGAAATATGATCAAGCCTCCCTGCCTCACAAGAGGCTCTGGTTGTGATGCCACAGATCTGGCATTGGTTACTGTGCAACCAGAACCATATGAGAATCACTTATTTTTAATAATTTTGGTTCAGTTGCACTTGCAAACCTACTGTCTAGCACACAGAGGTATGCCTAGATAAGGAAAAAGGCGAATCTACTTCAATACTCACGTTAATGAGAAATGATTTGCTATTGAGGAGGTTGGAGAACTGGTTCAAAGCCTGCTCCACGGTCTGACGCCTGGCCTCGGGAATATCCAGCTTCCCCGTAATCATCACGTCTTTCTCTCCATCTTTGGAGGGCAAGAAGAAGACTCTGTCCGTGTAGGTTTTGTAGTCCAGTACTGGAATTCCAGCTTCATTGATATCATTTGTCTGATCCTCCATCTCTATCATTAGATCTGGAATATGCAATACAGTTTAAGAGTTCATTTAAAAAAAAACCCTGCAGCTTTTTTAGGCAACACAATCTCTTTGGGTACCTTGTAATGGAGAAAAAGTAACTCAGTGCTGAAAACTATTTCATCTCACATTTTCTCTTGCTATTTTTACCAATTATCCTGGTAACTATGAGCACAGCTAATCCTATGGTGACATGAGAATAACTGCCTTTAGCACAGATGGTTTCCTTGTTGTTCCCTCTCTGAAAGAGGGCCTTAATAGACGTCTGGGTGAGTTCATACATACGAATGTAGGATTGTAGCACAGAGCCAAAAAGAAGACACTGTAATATTATTTTATCTTTTTTTTTTTTTTCCAGTGGACATTCTATTCCCTCAGAGTCTATGTAATAATAAAAGTTCTTTTTAAAAACACATAACAATCAAGGAAAGAAAGTTTAAAGTGTAAAGCACACTAATTCAATTGGAAGGAAGGGGATGGCAGGAAGGAAGAAGGTTAAATGGTTCATTGAAATTGATGGAAACATTTCTGTGCGACTCAAAAGCTCTGAAGTTCTTAAAAGGGACAACAATTAGGGAATCATCCTTTGGAGCAGCTACTCTAGCTGAAGGCTTTCCAATTACCCAATACTGCTGATTGACTAGAATACCATGTTAATTAATATAGTGACCTATTGTCTCAGCAATTTTATTGCTCTTTTTCATTCACTTCCCCCTTTGTTTTACGACTTTCAGCAAAGCTGAGGCAGAAAGCATCTTAATGGTTTCCAGTTTTGTGGTATTTGTATTTCCTCCCTGATGTCCCTTTCCTTGGCTATCTTTAGTCCCAGGTATTTTAGTCTGCCTGCACTTTGTGCTGCTGATGTTACAGTTCCAGAGTATGGATCCAGAATGTGTTTTGAATTCTGTGTTTCATTTTACTGTCGACAAAGGTGGATGCAATTTAGGAACTGGATTACTCCTTGGATGTGCATTCTGCTGCCCCAGCGTTTGTGCTGGGTGAAGCAGAGAGGAAACCTTCAAACCAACAAGCAGCAGCAGCCTGGAGCCCCCTACTAGGAGTGTCAGCAAGAGAAAGGCACCTTCTCCTTTCAGAAACAGACATGAAGTTGCACAGGAGAGGTGGCGAGGAGGAAGAGCTCTTAACCTTGATTGATCCTCTCACGGTTCACAAAGCAGTTTGAAATAAAGCCCATTTGGGAATAGTTATTAAGTCAAAGATTTGCTTCTGGATTGTGTCCAGAACCTGGAAGGAGACGGTTTTCCCAAGAAAACAAGCTGATACAAGAAAAGAACACCCTGTCCCAGAAATGCCAGGAAAACAAGACTGGAAGAGGCTTCCAGCACGGCCAGAATCTTCGATACGCTGAGCTTCTAAAATTATTTTCAAAGTCTAACCTCAAATTGCTGTTTAATTCAATCCTGCTTTTTAGCCACTGCCAATATGAAAGAATCTATTTCTCTTTAGAAATAAAACACGTGTTTGTTGTTTTTTTTAGTAGGCCTTATTTCAACATGATCCAACAAGTATAACTCAGATAATGAGGTGACATTTCATGGTAATCATTTAGGCCAATATTTGCAATGTTTGCACTCAGATGCCTAATTTAAGCGTTGCAATGAGTGGTTCAACATGTAGAAATGCTGAGTCTTCACACCTCCCGCTGCCTTCCCTGGGATGATGCCTCTATATTTACATGGAACAATTAGCAAGCTCCTCAAATCAAGCTTAAGGTTTTCCCACGATAAACAGGGCAAAATGCTATTTCTTTCCTGTGAGCTTGCCAAATTATCCCTTTGTATGCTGATTGCTGCAAATAAATTTTGCAGCTCTGAAAACAGTTTTTAATGTGCATAACTTGGCACATACAGCCATTGAGCTAAATATTAAGTCCACAGTTACTCACTATAAAGCATCCTTTCCTCTGCATCAGTGGCCACTCACATTAATGGCTATAAGTAACTCCAACCTCAACTAGTTTCTGTTTCCCAGGTGCTAGCTAACTCTGTGCTTCCTGTAGACTAAAACTGTCCATTTCATTTAATAACCTCAGCTCCCGATTTTATGCCACTTACAGCTTTCATATGTAACAGCAAAATATGTGCTGTATGTCAATGTCAGTAATCAAGACTAAGATCTACTAATTATTTGTCCCCAGAAGACAGTTTTAGCAGGATAGCACACCATTGCTCTAGCCCATCTCCTGACTGCTCAAGAGGACCCACAGGAATGCTAATATCTGTCATACCTGTGAACTCCTTCTTGCACCGGTCTCTGACGCTCTCTTCCAGGCCTTCAAGTTGAGATTTAATTTTTTCATACTCTCGTTCCGCTTGTTGGCTCTTGCGTCTTTATGGGATAGAGGTAAGAGTTAAAAAAAGTTACAAACTGCAAAAGTATATAATTTGCAACAGCTCGGAGCGGGAAGCTAAGGGACTGGATTTTCCTGCATCTGATTTCTTTTTAAACACTGGCAGCAGAGAGAGAATGGAGGAGGAAAACAGCAACAGTGGACCAAGTCTTCATTAGGTGTAAATCAGCCTGGCACCACCATGGACCTGCTGCTTCAAAGCATACTTGGGCCAGCAATTGAAAATCCAGTAAGCAGTAGCTGCAAATGCTTGCAATCACACATTAGGTACAGAAACTCAATTTGTATGTATTGAACAAAGATTGCTTGCAACATGTCCTGCACTGGCTCCGAGCCACCCAGGAGTGCGCCTGGGACTGAACCAGAAGGTTGCAGGAGGTCCACGAGAACATCAGTGCTGTATAGCAGATACTTCAGCATTGCTTCGACTATATTGACATGCACCATAAGAGTGAAATCTGTCCCCCTCCTGAGGGACAGCATGAGGCCCTCATTACCAACCTTAAAATTGGGCTAAGTACATCTTAAGTGAAATACAGACATTGTTCTGGCCCTTTGTGAAGCATGAATTTCACCATTAATCATGAAATTTGTGTGTGGGTTAACACTTACCTCAGCTGGAAAGGCCAAAATGACCCCTCAGCCAAATCCATCCAGTTCAGACCTACAGTGCTGCCTGAGGCACCATAAATGCTGATGTATATGTGTGCAGAATAAGTTATCTCCTTCACAGGAGGTACTTTAGCTGCCATTTCAAGAATGTATGTGTGCAACTCAGTCTGCAATTGTGCACTTGGCAAGCTGGGGACCAATTGTGCTTATGTATAAAGGACGGACTGGGCTGACTGACACCAAGGAATTTGGTGTACGTGAGAAGAATAAATTGGTGCTCATACATATTTTCAGCTGTAACTGCCTTTCTTAACTCTGCAGCTCATAAAAACATGAAGATCATTTCTGTAGATTGAGCTGAAAACAATCAAGTAGTACTTTGAAAGCTTTAGACAGCAAAACCACCTAATTAAAGGAACTTACCTGTAACAGATGATCGAAGTGATGATTATTGCTATCATAGGAATAAGTACCAGTGGCAAAATAAGATTCAGTGGGATGTCACTCACACGTGTATCATATTCCACCCTTCCAAGGATCCATTCCCGGAGTCCAAATTTCACCTAATTAGGTAAGCACAGACATTTGTCTCAAAAAGTGCAGACGGACAGTGGTTCACTTCTCAGTTGTGCTCTAAATTCTTAGTAATTCTCACTAAGCGAATTTTTAGCTCAAAGTGCCAAACAAAGGAAACATTTCTGAACATTTTATGCTGAATTTAGGACACTAGCTCCTTATTCCATGAAGTAATTTTACTTTGCTTAGCAGAGGATGAAAATTCCCCAGCCCATTTAGCTACAATTTTAAATTCCTGTGTAATGAAGGTAGAAGGCATTTGGCAGCTTGGGACTGCACTTTATATGTGACGTCTTCTAGACAGCAGGCAGAAGCTGGAGGAAGACAGAACTGCAAGGAGTTTCTTTACGGTACTACAACAACTTTGGAGAACAAATTACTTCAGTTAAGAAGCACTGTATCAGTGTCACTTCTATATGATATCAAATTCTATTGAAAAAGTAACCCACAATGAATTCAGGAAGGTTATTGGTGGTATCTCTCTTCTGCCGTTTCTTTGGTTGAGGCTGTACTTCTGGTGGTTCACAATACAAGTCCGTTTCAGTGAGTGTTTTTATGTTGCAAGCCTCGTCACCCACAAAAGCCTGGGCCTCGGCTATCGTCATGGCTTTGTTCAGGTTACTGCCCTAGACAGAAAAAAGCAAGTCTAAGTCATCATCAGAAAGTCTTGGGAGACAAGAAGTCAAACTTCCATTTGGATCGTTTTGGGCTGCAGATATGATTCACAATGCAGTGTACAGAACAGCAGAGTCGTTGGGAACTACACAATTCCTCTCCTTTCCTTCTTGGTGCCAGAAGAGATGTCCCCTCCACTATTTGGGAGCTCGATGGCAGAGGACATTTCCAAATTTCAAGCTCAGCAGGAGGGGGCATCCTTGGGAAACCCAAAGTGTGTCTAAAAAGAGACCTGCTATCTCCAAGAGGAGGAGAGGAGAGGAAAGCGGAGCTGACAACTTTCTTCATTTAGCAGAGGTAAGAGATTCTACCAAGCATTTTGGGAATGGCACCGAACAGCTCTTAAAGGTTTGAGAGAGGAAGGAAAAATTCCATACATGCTACAAGGACAAAATGAGCAACCACCATCTCTTGACAAGTTTACCTTTGCATTAATAAGTTTGTTGACTTGTTTTTTGATGCCATCTGTGAAGTTTTCAAAGGTTGGGTCTGCAACATAGGCAAAGGAGTGGCTCTCATTTTTTACAACCAAATGATAATGATCCATTAGAATAATAGTGGTAATGTTATAGTTTTCTGGGTCTTCCAGTATTGGTGGCGAAGAAAAAACCACTGTGGTTTCATTGAGTCTTGTAACAAGCTTTCCATCAAACTGTAAGAAACAAGGCAAGAAGAACATACACATTTTAGAGTTTGACCCATTCCTGTACATAACTGTTAATAACTTTAGACTGTATAAATAAAAGCACTGGATTTATATCCTCTCCATACAGCAGAAATAACATAGTATAAGGTATTTTCCGAAAAGAAAAGGAAAGAAATTTGTTGTTGAATAAATTATTGATTCATTATGTTTGAGCAGCTGCCTGCAGGAAAAGCTTAGACTACAGATCAGCTTCCATTGACTCCAAATTCTGTGGCTCTGGACCACACTGGTCTAATATTATGAAATTGCTTTAAGTGAGTTTTTTTGTGAGTTTTTTTCCAACGTTATTTTTTATAACTTTTTGTGAACACGCTATAGGTGGAATATGCATGAAGCAAGAAAGAAGATGCGGTTCACTGAAGTGTGAGAAAATAAAAGGCATTGACTGTGCAAAGCTGAGTACTCAGCATTGTCTGGATTTGGGTCCCATTTCAGGCAAATCTCTAAAGATTGCAGGGGGAGAAGAAGCAGAAAGATAAAGAAAAAAAAAACTCTTTCAAATTCTGAAATATATCCACTTTACCACTTGAAGTTTAATTCTCCTATCCTTATTCACATTGAATGTAAATAATTTTAAAGCAGAAGATTGCAAGATACAAGTGAATGTAAGTCAAGATGGTAGGAGTAGGCTCTTCTTCCATGGAAACCCTGAATAGACCCAGACATCTGTTCAAACCTTATTCCACTCCAAGCCCAGTGAAGTCCAGTGGGCAAACTTAAACGCATTTTATGAGCAGATTATGTGATATGCATTCAGTGTAATGCCTTTGTGGGGAAAGAAAGAAAATTACCCTTTTGAGATTCATTTTCCCTGCTTCTGGGCGCTCTGCATATACCATCAACGAGAAACTCTGGATGAGCTCAAAACCGGTTCCAGTTACTGTAATATTTCTCCCTCCGCTGAAAAACAGAATTAAAAAAGAAGTCAAGTCATTGGCAAACTACCACGGCTATGGACTGCTTTATCCTGCACTGGTATCCTTTATCTTTCTACTGAAAACAGCTGTGTAATGCCTATATGACAATTAGATATCCTACACAAGGGACTTCTGTTAAAGCTATCAATGACCACAGCAGTTAAACAACAATGTCAACTTTAAACTCATTTTTAAAACAGCAGAATAAAAACAAGAACAAATTGCTTGGTCGGTATTTGTGGCTTTTCATTGATGCTTATCTTTGTGTGCTTTACTTCTCCAATGTTTTTGTTAAAGTCCCTCCACCTACCACACACACAGAGACAAAGGTGAGAGTGTATTTTCCACAGTCTGTAGGGACCTGGCTTCTCTATTCCCTTTCATTTGCAACACATTGTTTAAAAAATAATGCATTCGCATAAGAAGAGGAATGCATGCAAGTTGCCAGTGGGAATTTAAGTCACTGAAGTAACATGGATTGAGAGGGATAGCAATCCTCAAAGTAATCCATTAAAGTAAGCTTCAGTTTATACAGAGGGAAAAAAGAAGTCCTTTAAATTCCCTGGGGTAACTCAGTGTTGATCTACCAAAAAAACCCTCCAGGCCCCAAAAACACCCAAACCAAAAATCAAAAGCAAATATTAAAAGCAAATCCTCTCTTACATAAATGACTACTCAATATTCAGAGAGGCAGGTACAAATTTCTCCAAGAGAAGTCACAGCCAATTTTATTTTTAATGTCCTATTTGTAAAGTCAGGATGTTACACTTCTTTTTACTGAAAGAAAGTGGAAACATCATAATATCTCTCTGCCAACTGTACCCCACTAAGCAGAAAGATGACAATCTTAGGGAACAGCAGAGACCAACGTTGCTCAAGGTCACAAGTTTGTCCCTGGCTTGGCCTCAGAATGACTTTCAAAACAAGAGGTATGCTACAAGGACTTTTCTACAGAGGATTTGCCATATTGCTACGAATATACGAGCGGCATACATTTCTTGGGTTTCACAATTACTGCTAGGTGAGCTTTTTCCAGAAGGAACAGCTACCAGATGGGGTGTGAGTACCACCATAGAAGACAGCATACCTTTCAAAAGCACTCCTGAACCCTGATCTACATTTCCTTAGAAGATACTTTTTTTCCTCATGGGACAAAGAGATGACAAGCCGTAACTTTTCTCTGTTTCCAGCATACTTATTAAAAGCTGAACAGAAGAACTGTTAGAAATCTTTTCATAAGAAACCTTTTATACAGGTTATCCTTACAGGATAAGACTTTGTAAGTAACACAGGGATCATGTTGCCTAGCATCATGCTGAAATACGTCAAATCTCCTTCTTTGAGACATCTTCGTTTAAAAGAAGCTCATTACCTTTTCTGGTTTCCGGATTTACCTTTGAAGTGGGGATTAAAGTTGGGAGGTAAACAAAATACTTTCAATCATCAGCTGTGGTTAAGAAAGATAACAAGCTCTACATATCTAAACGCGTGCGTGGTTAGCGTACAAGAGTTTGATTTCAAACACTTCTATATGTAATAGGTTTACTGCCTATTACACAGATTTTAATCCAATTATAAATGAAGTTATGACAAACATTTCAGTACCTGCTGAAGCTATTTACAGGCAGGAACTTGGTGACAGTAGGATTCTCACGGTATGAAAATTGCCCTGGTACACTAATTGCTGTGCCTCCATAGTTCATTGTGACTTTAACATCTTCTACCTTGTTGTTAGCTCCTGTAACGCAAACAATCTCGTCGCCAAATTCAGTGCTAGGTTGGAGAAGAAAAGGAAGAGGAAACATTTTCAGTTACTAACATTACGCAATTTGTATTCTTTGCAGTATCCCAGAAACAACAAAAAAGAGCTCTATTTTTGCTAGGCACTGAGTAGTTACAAGAGGAGACAACACTTTCTTCAGATCACTTAGGGTCTTTAAAAAAGATGTAGGATATGGAAAGGAATAGTGTAGAAACATAAAAACAGTGCAATGTCAGCACACTTTGTGTACTTCTTTTTTTGGGGGGGAAGAGAAGGGTAGCAATGAATAAAAGGAAAATGAAGTGAGGGGAACAAGCTGAGTGCTGCTAAAAGATTAACATTTTATATGGAGTGAAAGCATGGGTGGGTTTGGAGCCACCAGTCAGGAAGAGAAAGCCGAAACTGGAAAAATCTTTGGATATCTGAGTTCGCCCACTTTGGTTGTTTTTACAGCTGCTTCTTCCAGCTGGAGCCTCTGAGTGAGTTTCTGTCTGAACGTTACGTGCAGAGCTCCATTGCATGGGATGATTCACAAAGAGATAGACAATGGATTTGTTTAATTTCTAAAGGCCAGAAAAGGTTGGTGCTTCATTAGGATACAGCTCAGCATTGTTAATTACTCAGGGTACGTACACATTGCAAGGCTGGCTACCGACTGAAACTTGAACGTCCTTCTTGGAACCGGTGGCCAGGTTTATACCAGTGATGGTAAGCATGGTTCCACCTGCTTGTGGGCCACTTTCAGGTCTTATTTGAGAAGGAACAGGTTCCTGCAAAGAGAAGACGGTCAAACTAATTAAGAAAATGAAAATAAAATTTACACCAGTATTAACTGGTATAATAGTTAATAGAAATTTAATATTGCTACCTGAAAAATAATAAAATTGAAATAATGATGGACAAAACCAAATCTTTCATTACTCATGATGAAAGAAAAGTAACAGATGATGTGAAGGTACTTATGTCTTTTCCATACTGTGTTTTACAAAGCTTTATATGAACTTCAATCCCTATTTTATAAAATGTAGAGTTATCTGCCATTAATTTTGTGAGAGTTTCCTGTTGGATTTCCTGTTTTTATACTTATTTTATGATTCCTCTCTTCCTTAGGGCTGAGCCTACCTTCACCTTTCCTACATTCTGCGTCAGCTACAGGAGAGACTGAACGAGGTTTTCAAAACTGGTACCAAACAGAAAGAATATTAAGATTCCCTTTATCTCGTAAGGCTCTTAATGGTGGTAAAATTGTTATCCTATTCTCGAGCGATAAGCTTGCAAAGAAAGAAAATGCTAAACTTTTCTTTATGCACCTAGAACCTCGGAGCGGATTTCTAAAAACCAATTGAAACAAGCAGTCACGCTTCAAAATTGTTATGAAATTTACTGGATATTTAAATTTCTCAAATAAATTCCCTCCTTTTGTTCTCAATTCAGTCTTTGTTTCTGTGATTGTATTCCGGGAGCTATGACAAATACTGTAAATTAACAGTGAGGGCTTTTCATGAACAGTGTGATTTAATTACTTCATGGCTAAGTAGTCTCTGCTTCCCGTTGAGAAAAGCATCCTTATTCAGGGTAAGGCTGAAGCTGCTGAATCACGAGGATGACCGAAGCTGTGCAAGCTGCATGAGATGGGCTACCAGCTGGCTCCAGGCAGGCGCTGATGGCCTTCTACACAGCCTGGTGGTGGCTGTGGACGTGCCGCAGCCCTCGCAGCGGGGTGGTGGCTGCAGGCAGCAAGGTGGTCCCACGCAGCCAGCTGCCACCCACTCCCCACACACAGATGGGATGCCAGGTCCACGCGTGTGGCAGGGACACTGCTATGAGGGACCCTGCATTTACTAAAGCATAGCAGACCAACAGCTTAGGGAGGCTGGGAGTAGGTCATGCTTTTGCTGATGTGTAACTGTGCTTCTTCATCCATATTCAAACGCAAGCTTTCCTTAAATGAGCCAAATAAGCAATAAGCTTATTTCCCAATCTCATGTATATTTGTAAATGACATCTGCTCTCCTCCTCCTGCTGATAATAAAGTCAAGGCTTGGGGCTATTCTCTATGAAGCATACGTAAACAAAGCAAGAGCAAAGAAATCTGAAAGCTTCCCTTGCTGATGAAGGTTTCCTCGATCACCGTCACACCGCACTGATCTCCTGCTCGAAGGGGGAAAAGCCCCTCTCAGAAACGGAGAGCAAGAAGCCCACACCTGACTAGTTTTGCAGCAAACCCCCTTCCCCTGTGTCGTTTCAGGCACCATCCCTGTGTCAGCTTAGAGCTACAGAACTGAGGGCCCACAAATAGCAGGGAGGAGGGGACCGACGTGCCACAGTTTGGTTCAAAGCTCTGTGAGCCATCCACAGGTTTTTAACAAGCAGCAGGAATCTAAAAATGCATCCAATTGACCTCGTGGTTACTTTACAGATTTGTCTTATTGAAGGACAGATATTATAGAAACAGGGGGAACTCATACTTGCTGCGCTTGTTTTATATTTTCATGTCTGAGCAACTTCCCTCTGAAGGAATGCATCATGGTTCAGCACACTTCACAAATCCACAATGACAACTGTAATTTGCTCTCAAGTCATTGAGCTTTAGGAATATGCTTTAACACTAATTGGGTGTCAATTGCTTTTCTTCCCTGAGAGAAATCTGTTTGTAAACCCTTCACTCCTCAAGATGTACATCGCTGCAGCATATGACTGCTCACACACACTAACCTTTGATTTCATTTTAATTTAATACATCACTTGGGTTACAAGATTTTATACAGAGAAGTGATTCAAAGTCATATTAATGCATTTTGTAAGCAAAAAGGAGCCTTGATTCACTTAGCTCTATACAACCCTTTGTGCATACTCCTTTTTGCATTTAATTGCTTGCTGATTTAAGCTAAATTGAAGTAAGTCACACCAGTGTAAGTAAAAAGTTTGAGGGAGTCAGTTTTAAAAAATCACACATGAAATTTAAATTAACACAAGTCTAGATGTGCTTCACAGAAAGGCTCATTTATGCTTTTTTGTAAAACAATTGTGTTACTAAAAAGATTACAATCAAAATTGTATATAAAATACAGTCAATAAATTGCTTTTTAAAATGTATCAAATACTTTAAGTGTAACCTTACCACATGGACAGAAAACCATACTTTTTATTGATTTCAAATTAAATCGTAATTGCTATAAGCTGTTAAGCATGTTGGACAACTGCATCATCTGCAGTAAAAATTCACAGCAATGCTTAGCTGCATAAGACACCTGGGATAGCTTTCAGAAGAAAGTATCCTCCAAGAACCACTAAAGAATCCATGTGGACAAATTTGTTATCCCCAAACCTGAGAAAACCTGTTTAAAACTAGTAGCCTTTTCCCTAAACATTACCTCCAGTGAAAGCCTAGCCTCTAAGGATAGACTTAGGAAGGAAAGGAACAAGAAACTACTTAAAGTCAAGCTTTGAAGCAGAGACTTTGGAAGGAAAGGAACAAAAAAAGATTTCTGAAGCATCACGCATCACGGTTCTCTGTAACCTCAACATAAAAAATGAAAGGAAGCTTGCTAAGAACTTCTGCTATACAGCCACACTCCTTTCTTCCTGCAAAATTGTGAAATACTTGCCCTGTTAAAGCTCAGCTGGGTTATCTGACGGGTAACTTTGGCAGGGTGTCAGCTGGCTCTGTTGCTAACACCAGTAAATACCGAGCGAGCCATGAACTTGAAGCAGAACCATCCAGCACCATTTTCTGTGGGGGACCTTTTAGTGCTGGCCTACATTTGTCTCCCCAGGAATAGGATAGATATGTACCTAAATAGCAAAGTTATCTCTGCACAACACAGCAGCAAGGGGGAAGTGAAACAAGTATCTGTTCCACTTTCTCCAGAAAAGGACTCTTCTTAGCAAGAACCTGACTCTGCTGGAAGTTAAAGCCCAGGCATGCCAGATAGGAGAACACACCATCCACACCTCACCCCATCCACGGCACAGCCCCACCATGGGCTCGGCCCATCTCAGCTTCACTTCAGCCTGAATGGAAAACTGAGACCAAGAACCACTCTGGGAGTGAAGGCAGGGAGCAGCCAAGGAGGAGGTGGAATAGTTTTTGTTTAACCCTTATTTTCTCTTTAATTGCTGGTATTGCAGCAGTTCCTCAAAGGACTATTTTAAAACAGCTTAATTCAAAGTATTCATATTTAACGTATTTAAAGTAATTTTGCAAATACCAAGAGCTCTCCAGAGACCAAATAATGTGGACGCCTCATAAAGATGATCTAATAAGGAGAAGCTGAACCGTGCTCTGTGTGCAGGGGAATTCTTCAGCATGACTGCTAAGAAAAGCATCGTAGAGTAACTGTTTGTTACTGTAAACTTGTCAGGAAAATGATTTGATTAACTTTAACTTGTTATTTTCTGTTTCACATTTTCCCCCTTTTCCCTCCTTTTAAGGACCTACCAGAAAAAATAAGCAGTTAAAATAAATTACGAAGAATTGTAACAATTTTAAGTAATCATTTTATTGCAAAAGCAATGTGCTATGAGCAAGTTTTAGAGCTCTTCTAAAGTATTCATGGACGGCTCAAGGAGCAAAGCTACATTGGCTCACCTGGCGGTCTTCTTAAGAGTACAAATAAAGAAAAAAAAAATGATTCATCCAAATGCTCAATTGCAAAGTGTTTTTCAGAAATGCAATTAGGTAGCTAGGATCAGCAGGAGGACGATATTTTGCTGAATGCAAAAATCATTTGAAAAAGTACCGTCAGTGGTGGTACAAGCCTTCACCAAGAATCGTGTTACCTAAGGAGAAGGTAGCCCCTTCCCACAACTGACACGGCACCCACCAGTGGGACAGAGAGGTTCGGACCCTTGGTCTAGTCCTATTTTACAAAGTCTGATCTTACGTAGTCCAGCAAAGCTGTACCTAACCCACAGCTCTATGCTACTTACCACAGCCCTGCAAGAGATTCCTTCTCCTCACAGAGGAAAATGAGGGGCGAAGGATAAATCCTTCACTGCAAACCTTGTTTGAGGGATAATAAAAATGCAGCTTTTACCAAGAGGCAACTCCCTTTAATTTGGTCTCAACCCTGAGCACTACTGAAAGTTCAACCATTACAAACAGCACTGATAAACCCAGGACCTCAAGTGCTGTGAGATCAGTGACGCCACCTTTTCCAAATCCCCTCATGGATTCCTTCTCTCCTTGTTTCTGCCCTTTTCTCGTTTCAGTCTCCGAATCAGAAATACACCTGCCATCATAATAAATACCCTGCTTCCATTCTCAGCCCTCTGCACTGTCTTTGTTTGCTCAGTCAGAAGGTGCCCGGGGGATGTCACACTTTCTATAACATCTCAGCGCAGTGCGCCACTATAACATCACACTGCAGCGCTCGGTGCAATTATGATGTTAAGCAGAACATTTGATTATGTGTCCTATATGGAATTTGTAGCAGCCTTGTAATAATTCTTCTGGAAAACATCAGCCCTTGTGAGGACTTGGCAATACTCCATTTCTCATGGACGCAGTAAAATTTAAACAACCCTGCAAACACTAATTTAACCCTTGTTTTATAAATCCTCAAAGTGTGGAAAATCATAATTCATATATATTTCAGTCTTTTTCTTATTTTTCTTGAAATAGAGGAATGTTCTCTCGGGTTTCAGTGCTCTCTACTTCTTCTTTTGTCATCAGGCAAATATTGTTCGTGTCTTCCAGGAAGTTTGATGTTGGAGCATAAATCCTTTCTGCAATAACAGCTTACCCTGTTATGCAGGTTTTTTGGTAGCCTAGTTGAAAAAACAGCCTGTTCCAATGTCTGCCAGTTGTGCAGTGGCCTGTTTCCCACTGAGTCTGGTAAGCCACCTCTCAGCAGAGGGACTTCCTACCGCTGGGACTCCCCACCACCTTACGCTTTCATGCTCACGTCATGTAGGAAGTGGATTTGCAGTTTGGTTAAACATTATGCACATCCACAGCTATGCTATTTAGAATAGAATAGAATAGAACAGAATAGAATAGTTCAGTTGGAAGGGACCTACAACGATCACCTAGTCCTAACTTGTCAACAGGTGTAGCTTGCTCCCTACTGCATGGTTTATCCTGAAAAAATAATTGGATCTTGACAGGATTTCTTGCGTGCAGGTCCAAGCAGATTGTAGCTTGTTAGTCATGGGAAATATGAGCATTTTATGTGTCTTGCATACAAACCATCCTTAAATCCTACTTAGGTGTAGCGATGTTGAGCTAGAGGTCTCAAAGTCCATCTGCAACCCGTTTCCCATGTTGTACGGGCTGCTGGGTTAGTACTCCTGAACTGATAAGCAGTTTTCCCAGTACTTTGATAACCAGTAGGCATCTTTGCTGGAAGGATAATAATGCTACGAATAGGTTACCTCTTCTGTTTTATGACTGTGGTTGGTGCTCATCCCACTGACATGGTTTACCCAAAAGCTCCAATTATGGTTTATCTGCGCCAACTTGAAACAGTGAGACAATGGCAATTTCTAAGTCCTTGTACGTATGCAACATTCAGACAGCACTAGTTTGTTTGTTAGCAAATTAGGTATTCTCTTTGTGATACCAATGGATTTAATTATGTGCCGTTCGTATTCCTGTGTGCCACTGCCCTGTCTTTGCATCAGGGACTAAGCTGAGCTTCACAAACTATATTTTTTAGTTTCACCTCACGGTTATGTCACAGTCTTGCAACAGTATGTCCTCTGAGGGGCTCTGTGCTTTGTCAGCATGGAGGTACTGGGGAAAAAAAAAAAAATACTGGCAAAACAGCTTGCACTGGCCCAACTATGTATATGACTTCACACTCAAGCCACTTTCCAGTGTCCTGTTTTCTTCATCACAGCCAGAAGTCTTCCCTTTGCTTGCTTTGTTTGTATCCTTTGCCTCCTCCTTACAAATCTGTTCACAGAAATGCTGATATACTTTTCATTGTACTTTCATGCTTTCTGCATGCTAGAGGGTAAATTATCTCCATGTCTGTTCCACTTATAATCACATTTAGATGCGAACTCACTTATTAGCAGTGTACACTGCTGCTCTTACACAGCTACTATAGACCCTCTGAGCATTTGCATTTCAGCTCTTCCATTTTTTATCCTGTTTATTAATCTAGAATGAACTTTTCATCTTTAATATTTTATGACATGCAGTCAGTCTTTTTGCACGGTTAGGAAGGTGATCTCTTATTTCTTCAGGTTTCTGATTACAATTTTAGTAAAAGATACCTTTCACAGGCTGAAAATGCTCTCAGAAAGCTCCCAGCATTTTAGATCTCTGTGGTCTGCTGGTGTCAAATCAAACCATAGCTTTTACCTGGCTAACAGTGGGGTTACTGGCTATTCTCCTTTTTTTTTTTTTTTTTTTTTTTTAATCCATCTTCTTTGCAATTTTCCCATTAAAGATATGCAGGTGCAAAAGAGAATCATTCCTCCAGCCTCTTTTTCCCTCACCCGACGTGCATTTGGGATCTGATCTGCCAGGCTGATTCATGTTCTTTTTCCCTTGGTTTGTTTGCTTTGCAGCTTTCCTGCTTTACGCTGTCATGTCCAGCCAGCTCACCTCCGTCCCTTGCACAGTATTCAAGAACAAGAGGAGTGCACTCCTGTGGAGCATCACCTAGGTTCTGCATGTCTTCCTTTTCCATTTCTCTACATTTCCACTTGTCTGTCACCAAGCATATCCTTAACTTTTTATATTCCTGGGCATGACATAGATTATGACTATCTACTATAATATTCATCTGTGGTAGGCAGTTTCTAGTCCAAGAACTACACCACTGAGATAAAAGTGGTTACCCTTTATCCTTCACTAATGCAGAAAATCAAAGACACAAACAACCAGCCACCAAGGAGGCTACTGGTGGATCACAAGAGGGGCTAGAAAATCAGGAACAGTTGGAAGATAACAGAGGAGGGGAGCCTAATGGAGATGCAAAGAAACCTTGGCATGAACTTTATGTGCCAGACCACAAGCAGAGAGACAACTGGGGAGGGAAAAGAGGTTGGTGGCAGAGTATATCCCCGTGATGCTGTGAGAGATGCCAGCTGCAGCACTAGGGGAAGCCAGCAACAGATGGATGTGTTCAAATGGACATGATGGATAGCAAATGGCAAAGCCACCTAAGCTCCCTTCTGCCAGCTCCTGTAGGCAGCGACCTCCAGTTGGGGGTTTGCCTTTGATGCAAGTGCACATCTTCACAAGTAGGAATGGAGTCTTGTGCTTCCACACAAGCAGAACACAGGGATGCTGTGTCAAGGACCTGGTGACAGTGCACACACACATGTGAATAAGATTTTCACAAATGTGCAGACCACATTATTGCTCTGCATTTATCTCATCTATCCTTTCCTCCACTTTCTCTTTCCTCATCCTGGTCCCAGCTTCAATAAATTCTGGCTCTTGGAGCAGGTCTCTAAAACAACTAACTTGTTACCAAAATTATCTGCCCCACACTGAAAACCAACCCTTGCATGTAATGCGCACAAAAATTAAAGTCATTAAAGGCATAGCCCACAAAGTGCTGTATACACCGGCCACCTTTTTGGAGGTCAAAATGTCATTTCATGGTCTATAAAGGTAACCACAGGAGCTAAATTAAGCTCTTGAACGGGGCATGCAAGTCATTAGGAACTGCTCTTTCCCCCTCCACTTCCCTCCTTTCTCAGACTCAAGGGAGCCTGCTTCTTGTTTCTTCAGACAAGCCACCCACTCACAGGATATTCAACCAGAGAATTTCCATTGCGCGCTCCTGGCAGCCTGGTGTTTGCCGCAGTGGCTGACCTGACCCACCAGCTCCCCTCATCACAGCATCCACAGCACAAGCCACGCTTCGGTTCCTGGGTTATTTCTGCAACAGCAGAGGAGTGAGCTGAGCCCTGCCTTCCTGGGGCTGCTTTGTCCAAACCTCACACCTTGTGAGGTGATCAAATGCTTCCAGCCTCTCCAGATGCCCAGGAAAGAGCATTTGCCCAGCAATGCATGTTGTGTGCTGTCTCCTGTGGGACGCTTACGCAAAGGCTTGATATTTTAAACAACTGAGTTTTTGGATTGCAGGCAGCATCTTTTTACCGTGAGACAGACACCACATGATTTTCTGAAAAGACCACAGAGCTTTGCTGACAGGTTTGATGGAGAAATGGAAGCATGCATGACTGGAAAGTCTGCATTATCAGACAGCTGGTGTTCACTGGCAGCTTTCAAGCAGAGCCACAAGCACCGGCTGGCGGGACATCTATTTAAGTGCATAGCTCAGATGACAGAGAATTAAGTCTAATAATACCTACATGAGGAAGGGCCAACTTTGCTAAAACCCTCAGCTACCCAAGAGTTCTCCTTGCCCCTGTGCAGGCTGATGGACAAACAAGTTGTACTCCAGGACTCAAGAATAAAATAGCCATGATCTTCTCCCTGCAAGCAATTCCAGACTGCTGTGGATGTGTGGTTTATCAGCTTCAATCACAATGGCAACAAGCATGTAACACCCCCCCAAAAAACCCCACCCAAAATCCCAACTGCAGCATAGAATTCATGTATTGAGGTAAAGACTCGTGGAGAAAAATCAAGTGAGCCAGAAGCATCCACAAAAGCTTTGTGGCACTAATGGCACTGCAGTGGTGAGAGCTCCCAGAGCAATTGCTTCGAACATCAAGGATACCCGAGGATGGATGAAGGTAAGAGGAAACTGTCAAGTTGGGAGTAGATTAAGGTAGAACAGTGCACCCTTTTAAATGTAACTGTGCTGTTCAGGTTCACATTCAGACTTCCAGTACGGTGAATAGTCTTCAAGTTTGTTTTCAGATCAGACCCTAATTTATCCCTCTTTCTTCCTCTTTTTAGTTATCCACCTCACCTTGTTTAGGTAAAGAAACTTCCCAATTTACTGAAGTAATTATTTCCAAGCAAGACCCTAAACTACATTCAGCGCCTCAGAAATGCATTACAATTTTGAAGGGTTCTACCTCTAATTTCACCATCTTACATCTATTTGAACTTTTTGAAACCATATAGTCTTTTTAATTTGTACAGTCTAAAAGCCACAGAATTGCTCTTGCAAGCAGATGCTGGAGATCCCAGAATGGGCTGCAAGCTTTCATTCTGGTGGCTCGAGTCTGCAGATCAGTTATTCTGAGGAAGGAATCACGCTTCAACAGGATCAGCAAATCTGGACCAGATACCTAGGAAAAGCTTAACTCCTTCCTTTGATACTACTTCTCACTGCCATGGTAACAAGAAAATCAGATGAGGTTAAAAACAAACGAAAAAGCAGGACTGGCGTTTAGCCGTGCCACTGCTCCACCTGCTCAGAGACCAGCCAAGCTGTCAGTGCTCCAGATGTACCACATAGCTGGATATTAAAATTTAGCATCACATCATTTCTGTTTCACTAAGCAGGAGACTGGTTATTGTGTGATCCTGCTTATAATGAAACGATAGAAATGTCAGTGGAGGAGGACTGGGTTACCGGAATTTAATTTTGCTGGAACGGCTGGACTTGACCAGCACTCAGGTTGGGTAGAGATACTGTGGTTGTTAGGCAGAAACAGAGCTTTCTTCTCCTGTTATGCAGCGAGTTTTGATGAGGTGTTTACTGCACAGCACAGTCTCTTCTGCACCAGGGCATTTAAGTTCAGAAATAATTTTGAATTGAAACTGTGGCTTCCCTTTTAAATGGATTTTTGACCCGTTTAATGGGGGTCTCGTGTTCCTCGGCTCAGAAATGCACTGTGCTGGCAGAATGGGGCAGAAGCATGCACCTAAGGCCCAAGTCGTGCCTAAGCCCCAAGTCATGTTGACTATTGATCCTCATCAATCCAGCTTTAAAAAATACATCTCATCACCCAGGCTGAGTATCAACAACAGCCAAATGTAGTAGTACTTATCATAAAATCTTAGAATGGTTGGGTTGGAAGAGATCTTCAAAGATCATCTAGTCCACCTTCCTGAACACGGGCAGGGACATCTTTCACTAGATCAGGTTGCTCAAAGATATGTCCAACCTGATCTTGAACACTTCCAATGATGGCACATCAACAGCTGCTCTGAGAAACCTGTTCCAGTGTCTCACCACCCTCATCTATCCATTCTACTTGAAAACTGACTATGTGGTTTTGGTGTTAGACACCAGTCACATGTATAAGGCTGAAACTCTAGTGTACACAGACACATCAGGCTGAGCAGCTGCACTGTCTCCTTGTGCACGGCTCGTGCACTTTTGCCCTGCACCACCACACACCACATTTAGAGTGGTCACTGCTAAAGCTGAAGCTATTGTGCTTCTGGTGATCACAGCACACAGTAAAAACAGTGATAATTACCAGCAGGAGGGTAGCCAGACAATGTGTCAAAGAAATGGAAAAATACATAACAGAAAATTTATTTTAGGAAGGCTCTTGGAAAGAAGAGTATTTTCTTTCCTTTGTATATACTGAATAAAAGAGGTTTTAAACAAAGCACAGATTTCACATGTCTGCTGAAAGAAGTCACCAAAGAACTGCCTGAAAACAGCAGTGGAACAAGACTGTAGTTTTCAAGACAAAAACAACTGATGAGATTGTCTGCTCTGTTTGTCTGTTCTCATGCCAGAAGCGCTTGTGTCACACTTGTAGAGGTGTGTGTGAATACAACGCCCCTGTACTGACTTCAATCCTACTGCAGTCCACAGTTGACTCTACTTTCTCATGGAACAGAGAAAAATGAAACTAGAAAGTGATTTCACCAGCGTTAAGGCACGAAATGCATTAATTGTCATTGCTTTGCATTTTGTAAATAGTCCCCATGAAAAGATTTTTGCAGTAAATAAAAATGGTCTTTATCAGCATTAGGTACCTGATAGCTCAGTAACTTCAGTGCAGGCAGGTGTTGGCACAGAGGAAGTCCTGGACTTCCAGGAAAATGTTGTTGTGGTTCGGGCATCCACCTGGATGATGCCTGTACACAGTGGCTTCTCCTAGTGCCTCACTGATGGGCAATCAAGTAGCCAAAAGCAGTGGCTGCTTATCTCGCCTCCCAGATGCTTGTGCTGAGCAGGGAATCACACCAGCACAAGTTCACAGACAGGCTTTGAAGCCTACATGGGGGCTTCACACTACGTTTCAACACACTCAACTTCTTCATGTGGTTTTCACGCAAACCATGGAGGAATCTTTACACGCAGGTGAAGCACAGGAGAACTGATGTAGAACACACCCAACAAAATGGGTTCGTGTCAAAATCTCATGTCATGTAGGGTTTATTGTCATAGCCTTTGTCCTAGAGACCACAAACACGTAAACATGGGAGATTACGTTCTTCTCTCGTTACAAACAAATGAGAATGATGAAGAAAGAAAAAATTATAAACTACATTTCCACAAAGGAACAGAGGGCACTTTCAAGTAAAAGTGTCTTTGCAGAGGTACCACCTCTGGTGGGAGAGGAGGTATTTGCTTGGAAATCATGGAAAACCCACTTCTACCCCGTCTTGTGAAAACAAGACAATCCTCTTCTCAGTTGGATGTCATTCTTAACTTATTCTGCCTCTTACTGCTGACTCGTTTCTCTCTCACAAGATATTAAGAATTAATGAGACAGAAGTTTAAATAAGGGAGAAGACAAAAGCCTAACCCACTCTTCATGTTTTACAGGTTTACAGTTTATAAACCTAATTTTAAGTATCAATATGAGGACAGAGATTATTTAAACTCTCAAATATCCCAGGCTCTTATAAATTTTGAAGACCTCATAGATACAGACAAAGCTACTTGCTGCTAAAACCACAAGGTATGCCAGCTGGAATATGGGGCCACATTTGGGGTAAAACAATTAAGACACAAACGAAATTCTCCTTCATAGTGACACTCAAAACAAAGCACATGTATAATATGAACACACATCACACTCTCTGTGGCTCTGCATGCCATATTTTTGAATGAAATAAATTATTAAAAAATTAATGTACCTTCATTACTTATTCTTCAGCTGCTCTGCATCCATTCTTGTAATTAAGAACACTGGCTAGACTAAACACAGTGATTAAAATAGTGCACTAACTGTGCATCTAAAGAATACCTAATTTTTTGCACTGCTGTGTTTTTTTAATGCAATAGTGACACGTAAGAGATATTGTGCCACTACTGAATAAGTCAATTCATTTCTTTTCTACCACATCTTTTTAACTTGAATTGCAAACATCACCACTCTATTTTGAGATTCTGGATCTATTGATCAGAATAGATTTTTGGTACACCCTTTGTATAAAGAAATGCCCAAGTTAAACGTTTTCTAACATACTTGAGTGATAGTGCTATTGATGAAATGAAGTTTGCAAGGCAAAAGCAAGCAAGTCTGTGCTTAACAGGTAAACTTCTAACTTAAGTCATGCACAAGGTATAAAACAGCTCACTGAAAAAAATGCACTTACCTGGTATGTAAACTGCACTTCACTTGGTGATTTACCTAATTTTCCATTGATGTTAACCTCAATTTGACCTTGTTTTGATTCACTCATTGGTCCAACTTCACATACAATCCTAGCAAGAAAGAATGTAAGTTTATCTGTTAGAAGTAATGGCTGCAATACTGATGTAATGTGTCCGAGCTACCACACACGCTGCCAGCAAAAGCACTAACTTTGCTTTATCCTACACAAGGTACTTGAGCTCTGCACTAGTTTCCTGGTAAAAACATCCAAGAATATTTTAATCTTATATTTAAAGGAAGGTAAAACTGACATGTGAGCACTGCACATAGCAGCTACTTTACCAGTCTGTTAGTAGAGATGCCTTCTACAGAAGACTCAAATTCAGCCCATAAGTCAGAGATGAACCTCTCCAACCCTACATAAGGTTTTCACTGGACCCAGTGATGTTAAAAAAACAAAGGATCCCCCCTCCTGACCTTGATGTAAGAATCAGACTATCAGCTTTCTTACAACTTTGTGCATTTTAGTGCTAATACATTTGTGGTGCATCCTGCTACCTTTCAGCTTTTAACTGCTGTTTTTTCACACCTACGATCAAAATCCCTTTAGAATGACTGTTCTCTGAAAATAAATCCTCAGATAACCCACGCAAAATCAGAGGTCAAGGAATACTGGCTGAGAAAACACTGCCTTAACTAACATTGCTGCTGAGTGATAGCTTGGATGCTTAAATTTTTATTTCAAACAGGTGATCCAGAGAACACAAGCATGAAAATGCAATAAGGATTCAACACACTTGAAAACTGGGACAAATGCTTAATGGAGAGCTGATAATACAGTGAGATAAGGACGTATATAATGTTTGCAGCCTTCACAGACTTTCATATAGGACACACCCCGAGGATCACTGCTCATTTCTTTCCCTCTTCCCCTCCAGGATTATTGCTATTCTTCCTTAAGCAGTGCAAGACTGCTTAAAAAAACCCCACTCAAATAGAAAAAAAAAACAACCAACCACCCCAAATTACTGGGTATAATGTACTTAAATCAGGACTTATAATAAAAGGATTGTCAAGTCCCTCTGCAGATCACTCCAGACTTTTCTGCCTGGGTACTGGCAAATGGACAAAATTCTCTAAATTCTTGCATGTCCTGGCATGTGTACGGCTGCCTGAGTCTGTTCCTCATCATCTCTCTACTGTATTCTTGGAAGTTGTATCTCCTTGTCAGGCAGAAACAGGAAATGGTGCCTTTTAGAGGAATTTCTACCATATGTCAAGCTAGGGAAAGCAGTCAGGGGCCAGGGCCAGGGGGGTGTGTGAGGGGGGAACGCTGTAACGTGGTTAGCAGGGATTTTAATTGAGAAAAGTTCCCTCCCCTCCCTGGTGTTGGCATTGCCTCCCTTCCCCCACATTACAAATGGAAAACTACAAAGAATGAGAACACGACTTCTCGAAGGCCAACAATTAAATCACCGCAGAGCCAGAAAGCAGCCTTAAGTGCCTTAAATCTCGCTGCTCTCCTGCCCATGGGAGCAACTGTCTCCTAAAAATGACTAGCTCTTCAGTGCAGAAGCATAGGGGAGCAAGACTAGGTTCTTACTATTTTTTTTATTATTAAATTAAATAAAAGAAGGCAATAATAAAACAAAAGAATGGAGGAAGAAAAAGACAGAAAATTATAGATACCTATTTGGAGATTTTGAATAACTTCTTTTTCAAGGATTCCCTAATGGAGAACATCCTTCAAAACTCCCTAATTTGTTGATAAATGACATTATGCAAGTTGCATTTGTTCTCACCCATTACCACACTAGCAGAGCTTAGGAAACCAGTAATGTTGCTATGATACAAGGAACCAGTCATCTCAGTTCTGGCTCCTTTCCATGTATTTAAAAATATCAAAAAGCTTTAGAAAAAGCCAAGAGGCTGGGGAAATTCTTGTAAGGCTATGCTGCAATTCAGTGCAGCTTTTACAAACAGTGAAAATAGGGAATGGGAAAAGATGACTGCAAAATATGGGAATTTTGTGGGTGCTGATGCACATGTAAATGCATGAGTGATAGCAATGGATTTGGGAAGCAGTAAGAGATATACAGCTATAAATACATTCTTAAGTCCTAGGGGCCTGGGAAGTTTCTAAATACCTGATCCACAAAGTGGCTAAAGCCAAACATTTTTCAAAAGCTAGAAAACTGACTTCGGTATCTTCAAAATCCCTTTCAAAACAAGCCACAGAAACAGCAAAATATTACTGTATTACATTTTAAATTAACTGAAGGGAAAGAAAGCCAAGGTTTCAATTGTAACTTTAAATATCCAAAGTGAATGAAAGAAAAATCATGCTGCTTAAAATATATCATTACTCTTAATATTACTACTGTATCTTCACACTATGCTTCTTATCAGCTAATATCAAAAGGGTACTTCCCCTCTTGAAATTAGATGCTTGATATAATCTGTAGTAAACACTTTGATACCGAGAAGAGTTTAGGTACTTTGTTTTAATTTTTGGCACTGCTTAAGAGTGTGACAAGTAATCCACAAAACATCTACCAACCTGCTTAGGCAATTCAGCATCCATGGACTTGTTGGCTCTGCAATGAAACTTAGTCATCTAAAGCTGAACCAAAACTCTGGGCTCCCTCCCTGCCCCCAGGAAAGAAACTTTGTGGCTGGACTAACACAAAAAGATGTAAGCTTCCTCTTGCTTTGCCTACTTTCCCATAAATCTTGTATACTTGGCTGCACTGTAGTTCAGATTTAGCAAAGATTTTAATGACTAGATGCACACCTACGATGCCTTCAATTTAAAAACAAATAAATAATCTTGAGATACCTGCAGTAAGAGTTTATAAAAGCTTTTCAAACAAATCTGGAAAAAAAATCAATCAATCAGAAGCAGGGTGATACTACACTATTGTAAATTTGTTGCTGTATTAGCATCTATAACAATTTTAAATAGACTCAGAAACATTGCAGGTATAGCGCACCATTTCTTTCTTCTATTGATAATCTTTTATAACCACAGGAAGATCATCTTCACCTGAAAATGCACAGAAGTTCCTTTTTTTCTTCTAAAATCTTGTGAAAAATATCCAGCAATTACCTTGTGGAAACAGAGTAGAACTCCTCTTTGAAAAGACATTCGTTGTCTGCCACCGTTATATTTTTTACATCTTCTGCTTTTATTCCCAAATTAGATCCCATTATGGTCAAAAGAATTCCACCACTTAGTGGTCCAGTTTTTGGCTCAATCTGTGTTTGCAGGAGGGAAAGAAAAAAACAAACCAACCAAAATTAAATACTGCAGTGGCCATGTTGCTCTTTCATATTATTTAAAGCTACTTAGACTTACCCTTACTTGAAATGCAAAAGATGTTTCTTTTAGGACCCCTACAAAAGCATGTTATGAAACTTTTTAATTTTAATTAATCATTTGCCAGCTCAGAACCAGTATTCATCAGCTGCAGATTTCATGTCTCCTGTGGCAGACTCTTACGTACAAAACTCTTGCCTGGTGTTTACTCTGTTTTAAGTTTGGTTCCTCCACTAAAGTACAGTGACTTTGAAAAGCAAATGGATCAGGCTCCCTTCACAATCATTCCACGGAGCCTTTCCAGCATTTTTTCTGCCATGAATTTCTGCCTTCCGGTTCACATCGGAACAGTGCACCTTTCTAACACACAGTTCTGCCCCACATAGTGTCCTCAAAAGTTCTTCTAGTCCCCTGATCTTCCTTACTGCATCAAATGGTAGAATGCTGCAGTATATGGGCTGATGCTAATTAAATAACTTGAAATTAAAATGAGGACTGAGAAAATCCTGCAGTTGCAGTGGACTTCTCAGGTTGAAATATTACCTGAGCAGGAACTTGAATTCTACACTTTTGTTGGGAGACCAACCCAGTTTCCTATTTGGAGCACCTCCAGCAAGACCCTCCCAGGTCTTCAGCTTTGGAGGGCTGCAAGTTTACCATCAAGAAGATGGTAACATCTTACATCCCAAATGTAGTAATTGGAAGTCAAACAAATGCAGCTTCTGAAAGTCTGGACTTTAATGTCTGCTCCATCAAAATCAGAGTTTCTTAGATCTAAGCAAGTCTGAGCACAGAGCCATGGCTGCTGCTGCCCAGCAGAATCACTTGCTCTATTTTCCCACTGGTTTAACTTCCTAAAACTTCTGTTCACTGACCATCCCTTTGCACTCAACCCATAAATAAAGTAGCTGAAAAATGACTCAATGGTTTGTATAGATGTTTCCAAATATTTTGTCCAAATCAGAAGCTAACAAAGGCTTTGATAAAACCAAATATTTTAGTATTCAGTATTTAATCCACAATCATGCACAAACAGTATCCCAGGAGATAACTCTTTTATTTTTGTTAATTTTCCTTTTCCTTCCTACTCAAATCATCTTTACCTGAGCACAGCTATCACACAAGTAACCTCCTCCACACTTTCTGTTGAGATTTCAGGGTATTTGCCTTCCTTGGGAGACTTCAACTGTTTACCTGCCATTTCTTCTTAGATATGCCATCATGGCCAACCTCAGCCAGTGTGTTGCCGGTCTGCCTGTGCCCACATTGCACCTCCAATTGCACAGCATCAGGAGGTTCAGCATCTCTACCAGTTTGAGCCACATGTTTCAGAATTAAAGAGCTCTGTCTTGAGTGAAACATCCCTGTTACAACTCTCTACCTCTGTCATGCAGTCGCCTCATTTTCATAGAATTGTAGAATCATTCCGGTTGGAAGAGACCCTTGGGATCATCGAGTCCAACCATCAACACTACTCTACAAAGTCCTCCCCTACACCATATCCCTCAGTACCCCATCTAAACGTCCCTTAAACACATCCAGAGATGGTGACTCAACCACCTCCCTGGGCAGCCTATTCCAATGCCCAACCACTCTTTCTGTGAAAAATTCTTTCCTAATGTTCAGTCTAAACCTACCCTGTTGGAGCTTGAAGCTGTTCCCTCTTGTGTTGTTGTTAATTTCCTGTGAGAAGAGACCAGCCCCAACCTCTCTACAGTGTCCTTTCAAGTAGTTGTAGAGAGTGATGAGGTCTCCCCTCAGCCTCCTCTTCCTCATACTAAACAGTCCTAGCTCCTTTTGTGACAGCCTGGGATGTGTTCTCATCCAACAGTGCGTCTGAGTTTAAAAGTACTGATACCACTGCTGCAGCAATTTTGATTTGCCCAGTGGAAGTACATATCACTCTTTCGCAACAATTATGCCCAGAAAAACAGTATTTGTTGCTGAAAAGAACAAGGATTTATCACTTCTAACTTTGTCTACTGGTCCACCGAGGTGGACGACAGTCTTCCCTTTCCCTGGGTGAATGCTCCAACTGCAAAGTCAGGGGTGCGCATCCGGCCTCTTTAACTTCTTGCATTCAACTTCTACAGCCTTGGGTTTGATTCTAGAGTGGACTGGAAAATATCACTGACACCTGGAAAACACACTGTGATGCAGAAACAACCTGTTTCCTTATTAAATGTTATTTAAAAGTCCAGTTTGAAACCTGTTAATGAGCTTGCTAACGGCTTGTAGTTCCAGGAGCAGTGAACCTCTGTTACAGACTTATTGCAGATAGAAAGGACTTCAGGAGAGAGAACAAAATCGATGCTAATTCCCAAGAATCAAGTGCCACGTTTAAGCTTACACTGCTAGCCTGGCTTCTAGCACAGTGAGGACAAGGCTTGAAAAACAAGGAGTCTCAAAGACTCCATTCAGTCTCTTATTTTGAGTCTTTACAAATCTCTCACACACATCGCTACTGGCATTATTTCCTTGCAGCTATTTCAGAGGCTTACTTAACACCCGAGGAAAAAAAAAACTGCCTTTCAGTATGAACTTGCTTGGATGCTTTCTCCTGAAAAATAATCACTGATAGGGGGAGAAAAAAGCGATCTTACACGAGTGATTTCTGGGTGAGGACACGTGTCGGTGGGAGGAGCGTGACAGAGTTTTTCATACACACACTTGCTGGGTTTGCCATCTTCTTCACACCAGACACACTTATAGTCTCGATGGGCCGCCAGGCATAAGCTGCAGTCGCTTCGTCCGTAAGAGCAGTTGTACAGAGTCACTGAAATATGAACAGTAAATGCACTTAGACACTTTCCTCTGTTTTAACAATATTCAGTGTGCTACAGGAAGGAAAACCAATCCTATGTCCAAAGCCTACCTGTTGCTCAGTTGAGTTGTGTGAAGAATATGCACACTCTGTACTTAATCCCTGAATGTTACTGAGAGAAAACTGTACTTTTCCCTGTAGGGAAAAACCTGAAATCTATCCATGTGCACACTATAAATAAACTATCAAATAGAACCCAAATGCATTTTTGTCACTCTGGCATTGTCAAAACCTTTAAGTATGAAGTTCTTTCTTTGCCTGTCCTCAACGAACCTGCCTATATGAGTGTTCAAAGATTGGTTCAAACAAACAGGTCCTCCTGGTGTGCCAGGAGTCAAGACATGGAAGGGTATAAACTGTATGGGTGTTGGTAGGGACAGATATCAGCTGGCATGGGACTGCTGCCAGCTGTGCATTTAAAAGAAGAGAGCTGCCTTTGTTGGCTGTTTCCAGGGTATTTGGGCCTTTCCAAAATCATTGCTAAAGCCTGAACCGAATAAAAAGTTAAGATTTAATGAAGTGCTATCCTTTGTTCAGGTTAATACCTCTTCATTTCTCCATTCTTCTCTATTTTCTTGCTTTGGTTTTCCCTTTTGTCTTGGATTGCCGTCCTGATGTATGCCTCATTCCTTCTGTAGTGGAGTTTAATTCTAGTTTTTCTGAGCCAAGAAATCAGGTCTGACAGTCATGCTTCTCTTACTGATGAACCATGCACCAACTGTCCCAGACACTAAGCTTGCTTTGGCCCCCATCAATCTCTAGCATGATCCACAGTCCCTGAACAAAATTAATTTTCCCAAATAGATGCAAAGCCTTGAGACGTAGCCGGGTGGTTCAGCAGCATAAGGAAAGCCTGGGCTTGCAAGAAAACATTTGGAGACGCACTTGAGAGCTAGCCCAGAAGAAAACAGACTGAAAAGATGCCACACATTTCTCTAGGGGAAGCTTGCAAGTTGCACAGATTACTCAGCGTCAGTGTTGTGCCTCCCTGGAAAGGTGAGCCAATTATCTACGATAAGAGGGGAACTTCTTGCTCCCTCCTTTTCTGCTCCTTCCCTTTATCCCTGCTTTTCTCTGGTTTTGGCTGCTCTTTTTTCCGGGCCACATAGCCTCACCCTCTGCCACCGGGTGCTCTGGCACTTGTTGAGTCCTCTTGTACATCAACTTAACTTACCAGAACAGCAGAAAACTATCGATGTTTCCTCCTGTGCTCTTTCAAGAGTTAAATGTGCTCACAGATGGGAGTGGGGAATACAAGACATCTCCCCTTTCCAGTAGCTGTTTTATGTGCTCATTAAGTCTCAAGAAATGGTACCCTTTGTGACACTGGGGTTTTTTCAAAGGAGTTTCATCCTTAGAGATGCAGGAAGCAAAGCAAAGTAAACAGAGGTGATCAGATGTGGCAAGAGAGACTAGGATAAATGCCTTTGAGACTGCATATGGTAAAGGCCATCAAAAATGTCTATTTAAAGAAAGCTTTTATTCTCAGAGAAGCAGGACTCTAGAAAGGACACCAGCAAAAGCACGGTCCAGTGACTAACATTTCAATGCAATTGGTATCTTCCTAGATAACATCAGCAGTAGCTTTTAAAATCCAATTCCAAGAGGCTAACATGTCAGATTCCTACTGAAATGAAAAAGCAAAATGAGATTGCTGATTTTCCATTATTTTTCAGCAGCGCCGTTATTTCTCTGCCAGACATGAACAATATTACAGATGCCCAAAACTTGGCTACAGTCTCTCTGCCACTTGTGTGAGAACATACAACCTCAAAAGGGCAGTCCTTCTCTAAATGATGTGTGTTTAAAGACCTGGACATCCAATTTCACAGCTAGTCTTTAGTATAATGACACATTTTTATTCTTTCCCTTACACTGAGGAGTTAATGCAATGATGAAGGCTGGTTTTGACTCTTCTTACATCTAATCAGCAGATGCACTTGATTTCAAGTAGCTTTACCAGCCCAAGCTTAGTCGAGACATCATTGGAGGTGTATGCAAAGCTGAGGGACTTTGGCATTTGAAGAACGAATCGATGAGAAAGAGCATCCATTTGACTCAACCCCTATCTTGAATTCTTGAGGAATCGATGAGCACAAAACAGGAGTAGCATCATTTGCTTCATATACTGAGCACATCAATACAGAAGTCACCGAGCAACAAATGTAACTCAAGCAATATTTTCAACAGTCTGTGTGTTAACTACTCACTCCGTATGTTGGATGTGAACATAATGCTGGGGAAAAGCACCAGACTGACAGCCCTGGTGCGTTGCTGTTTGCGTTTATAAGCAGAAGCAACGGTGCAGGCAGCGGCAAGGAAAAGTTTCCTCATGTCTATGCTGCAAATTGCTTTTGCAGGAACCAGATTGCTTTCTTAATCCAGCATTCTGAAAGGCTGCTACTGCACAGGGACCCGAGCGGGTAATATTGTTAAACAAATCATCCCTTTGCTTTCCTAAACCCTGCATTTCCCACCCACACTGCCCCATGGCCACCTGATACAGCATGGGAATATGCTTCCTGAATCACTTTGTTATCCTGCATCGGCTGGACAGGAATTTTCATCTCATCTCTCAGTAAACAATGTCAGTGCTGCAACGCCTTGACATCCCTCACATCCAATTGCATAAATGCAAGGGAGAAAGCTATGGCCTTAAAGCATTAAACACTCCCCCTGTTCACTGATCAGCTCATTAAATGTACCAGCAGCAAGCCACTCATTAGATTCTGACTCTTATCCATCACCTTGAGATACCAGCTGTGAAATCATTGATAAAAAGGACAAAGGATAAAAGGGATATATTGGATTTCATACTGTTCAGAACCCCTGATGGCTAGAGATGTAAAACTGCTATCGTAACTTAGTATTCACTAAGTGTTATACAAAGAAAGGGTTCTTTCACTGGCAGGTTCAAAGGTGCTTCTCAGCAGCAACCATATACCCAAAGCCAATTCTTTTCAAGATGCATGAAAAACATTACAGTCCGGATTTCATATGGCAATGAAATTTAAAAGCAGGGGAGAATTTGGATTAAAAAAATCCCTTTTATAATAAAAAGAGACATTTGTTGATAATTTTTCATTTTGCCTCTGGCAAGGGTTCTATATTTCAATTTGAAATATAACATTTCTTTAATAATTTAGCTACTTTTTTTTTTCTATGTTTTTCCTAGACTGGGAAAAAAGATGTTGGGAATATTTGGTCAAAATACTGCAGTTTTAAACACCACAGCCTTTGGAATGGAAATTAAGACAGTGTGAGACTGTAATATGACCTCCCTCAAACATTCATGCCAGGTCCTCTTTTAAGTGCTTTCAACACTGCACACAGAGCCATAGGGAAAATCTTCTAAAAACATATCTCTTTGCTGCCAATAAGAAAGGGAAGAAATTTAAATATTGTACAGATGGAAAAAAGTGGTCTGAAGATTTAATCTGCAAAGGATGTTACTTGGGGGGCAGTATTAGTTTCCCCGATGTTGACTCATCACACAAGTAACAAGTGTGTTGCCTCACAGCTTTTTCAGGTTTATGCCTTAAAGTTCAGTCCAAAGGAGTGTAAGGGATGTCCCAGCTCCCAGATATGGCTCCGCTCGTTTTGACGGAGCTTCCTCCCCCCAGCTCAGGACTAGGCTCACAGATATAATTGCTTCATTGTTGCACATTGAAAGAAATAAAAATAAAGAAATAAGCAATTTATATCAAAGACCAAGTCTTTGTGCCATAAAATTTAATATACTTTTTGTTGCCATAGAAATAAATGAATGAAATAATCAGCTGTGTATTGCTGATCACCAGCAGACATAAAGACTGCAGAACCTGTCTGAGTTGGGACCCAGTTGAAAGTTGGGATTTCAGGTGAAGTCCATATGAGCGGCAGTGAGAAGGATCCCCTTTCTGCTATCAGAGGGGGAAAGTTAATTGGGGAAAGGAAATGGTAATTGAAAAAACATACTAAAACTGAAAAACATACTAAAACCGAAAAACATACTAAAAAATATGAAAACCTACTTAAGTGTGTTGAGCTCTGAAGCCTCACTATTAAGATTGCCCTTCAGAGCGAAAGTAAACTTGAAAATAATGGTAGCATATTTAAAACTGCCTTTAATACATACAAAACTGATGTTTAATTCATGAGGTTAGTATTAATAACTTTTGATCTGTCAGATTTAATTGTTTCACCTAAACCAGTAAAACCTACAAAGGTAACACTCTTATTTACATGTCTCCAAATTTTGAAGGAATAGATTTCTGTTTACTGTAATTAACCTCCCTTTAATCCTGTATTTCATACTTACCCATCAGTTTGCTGTCAATCTTGACCTTATCTGTTCTTATGGATAAGTTAAGTTGTAGGGTTTCATTTGCACTATAGGAGAACTGGAAAAGATGACACAATAGAGATATTTATACCTTCGTTTGAGAAGGTTAATTTAATACGTTTTCTATGATACTCAATTATCAGAGCTGTGAAGGTTTTAGAAACTATCCCAAACCTTATGGTCCTTTTTTCATCTTGGCCAAATACACTTATAGAAAAATGCTTTAATGAACCTAATTCTTCACAATCAAGATTTTCAAGTATCAAGGGACAGCAATATCTGAATACCCGCTTTTCATTAATTTAATTTACATTTGGTTATAAGTATCCAAGTAGCAAAGGTACTGTTCAGATTCAGTAAGTATAGCTGCTGACCCTGCTGAGTTCTCCCTTCCCACACCATCTGGCCCCATTACTTCCATGGACACGGCAGACTCGCACCACATGGAGGGGAAATCTCTTGCATCTTTAGCAGTGCAACCCCCTCGTTATAGCCAAAGCACAAGGTTCACGTGCTCCAAGACTCGAGCTTCTGCTCAGGTTGAAAGACAGCAGCAATAACAACCGGTGGGAAAGAAAAAGAGCAAAGAAAAATACAATGGCTTTACAAAGCAAATGCTTTGTGCTAGGCTCAACTGCTGCATAAATGCTAATCGGGTCTCAAAACTTCCCCGTTAGTAAGCTTATAAGACATAAAGGTTAAAGTCAGCACAACATTTGTGGGTCCGACTTTGAGCATGGTAAATAGACTGGTTTTTTGAATACCATTTCCTTTCTCTGTAAAATAAACCAGAGTGAAAGAAGCAGAGCTAGCAGTTTTTATGCACCAGATTTCATAAAAAGTGAAAAATAAAAAAAGGAATGGTCCTGAGTTCCTCCAGGGACAGTTCCCTGAATCCATGGATTGCATAGATAGAGAAATCAACCGGAAAGATCGAGGGCTTTGAGGGGAGATCCCAGGAGCACTGAATCAAAGCTGCTGCCTTTGATTGCTACTGCCAAAGGAGAATCTCCATCAGCGGTGACTTTCTTCTCTGAGGAAAACCAATATTAACTCTACATTTCTGGACACACATTGGAACTATAAGAACTGAATATATTTGGTAGGTGAATCAAATTGTTGCATTTACCTCTTTACTCATGAATGAAAATTTTCCTTCATCTGATTCATCAACAGGAGCTTCAAATTCAAACTGGCTGTTTCCAACCATATATTTTTTACCCTGTGGAAGAGAGAAGTTCAGCTTAAAATTTGTACAGCATCACCAAGAGTAATAAAAGATCGTGAGGCAATATCCTGTTCAGCACTGGAAGTAATAAGACCAAAAGAAGGCTACGCAGGTAAAGTCATCTCCTGAAAATAAAGCTGGTGAAACACTGAGCCAGCACAATCTGATGCTTTGCTGCATCCTTCCAGCATTCACTAAAGGTGGAAGCACTAGAGCAGTACAAATACAGCAAGAACATACCTAGCACTCTGTTTCAGGGAACAATAAGAAAAAGCCAAGAGATGTGAATACTGGATGACTTCGCACATCAGATGTGTTATTAACAGAGCTCTGTGAGTTCTGCCCTTTAAGGTTTTCTCTGTAGGGATCCTGGGCAGAGCAGGAATGCAAGAATTACGTGAGAAACTGGAATGCACATCTCTCAGACCTTGCTGGTTTTGTTTCTCTTGCCTCACCATGACTCCAGCTGTGTTTGCACAGGATAATCTTTGACGGCAGCGCCAGCTTAAAGGTATTCCTGCCTCCTAGATACCTTCTTCCTCCTTTCTTCTCCCTAGGCCCTAAATCCATTCACTCCTGCCTTTAGGCTGCAGCACATACCGACCTGTGCTGCACTGGCAGAACTCTCAGCTTGGCTCTTCTGTGATTCAATTGAGGAACTGAGCTGGCTAAAAACCAAACACCAAACAGTGTCACCCCATGACACTGTTTCTGTGCTGGATCATTCTTCGGCTCTGGCCCACAGCAGAGCAGCACAAACAGCTTTGCCAGAAGAACCAGAGAAAGAAAGAAGTACCAAGAATATTTTCAGGCAGTATTGTTAGTAAATACTTATGAGATCAGAGCCTACTGGGGGATGAGACCACTTTTACCTTTTCAGAATCATAGAACACTCTGGGTGGGTTGGAAGAAGCCTTCAAAGATCATCTAGTCCAATCCCACTGCCATGGACAGGGACACCTTCCAGTACATAAGGTTGCTCCAACCTGACCTTGAACACTTCCAATGATGGGACAGCCATAATGCAGTCTAAACATACCCTCTTTCAATTTAAAACCATTGTCTCTTGTCCTGGCGCTACAGGCTCTGATAAAATGTCTCTCTGTCTTTCTGATAAGTTCCCTTTATATACTGAAAGGTCTCAAAGAGGTCTCCCTGAAACCTTCTCTTCTCCAGGCTGAGCAACTCCAACTCTCTCAGCTTGTCCTCATAGGAGAGGTGTCCCATCCATAGAGAGGATAATTTTTGCAGTCCTCCTCTGGACCTGCTCCAACAAGTCTGTGTCTTTCCTGTGCTGACAGTTCTAGAACTGGATGCAGTACTCCAGATGGGGACTCACCAGAGAGGAGTAGAGAGGCAGAAACACCTCCCTTAACCCGCTGGCCACACTTCTTTTGATGCAGCCCAGGATACGATTGGCCTTCTGGGCTGCAAGTGCACATTGATGGCTCGTATCTAATTTTCCATCCACCAGTATCGCCAAGTCCTGCTCAGCAGGGCTATTGTCAATCCATTCATCCTCCAACCTGATCATCCCAATTGATATTGGGGATTGCACCGACCTGGGTGCAGGACCTTGAACTTGGCCTTGTTGAACTTCATGAGAACTTCATTTTGATGCCTTCTGTGGATGTTAAGAACTAGTCCCTGCTTTTGTCCAGAACCGCTTGAGTCTTCGAGTACACATCAAAAAAATGTTACTTGATTCCTCTTTCCTGCTCCAAGGGTTAGTACGTTGTCTCCTGCTGTCATTTAAGCCTCATGTATGAGGATCTTACCCTATTTATTTGTAGCTATTTTTTCAATGCTGGAATCAGTGGTAACTCATGGGGCACTAGGTTTTATTTAATTAGTGCAGTGGAAACCTTTCCTATTGCTCCTTCACTGTGACAGGTTGGGTAGCAGTCACAAGAGCCCACCAAGGTTTGGAGCTGAGGAGGAGCACATGCTTTAGCCAGGTAAAGGGCCTTACTCCAGTCTCTGGGAGGCTTAGGGGAACAGACCTTTTACTTCTTCATTCTCAGAAGTTGCATATAGAAAATAAGCTACTGACCGAGCTCTGGAATGCCTTTTCTGAAAGTTTTACGGCCCATTCTGCTTTACAAAAACCATCTAAATACTCCAATTTTTAAAGCACCTTACAAATCTCTTTTTTGAGGAACGCTGCCTTGCTTTCCCTACTCTACATTTCAACATACCATGTATTTTTCAAAAGTGTTGAAATTCTGCTGCTGCTGCGTAAGGCTTTCCCACGCGCTTAACAGAAGGCGCTGGGAGAGGAGGGGAGTTTCGGTGTGCATGACAGCTGCCACCTGAAATCAGGACTTGCTATACCAGGCTCTTGAGCAGAAGGCTACAGAGCTCACATTCAGCAGTCTGGGTGCAAGAGGAAACACGTAGCAAACACTGGGAAGTGGGTTACACATCAGACACACATGACAAAGGCAAATCCAAATGGGAAATTACTTTTAATGAAAATCTTTGGAGGGCTAATAAGCTTATCTTGATGCTGGCACATCTGTCTCTTCTACTGTGCCAACCTTTCAAGGACTCAGCTGGAGAATGCCTCTCAGAAGTTGCATGCAATGTGACTGATCCAGTACTGAACTCTCCTCTCACCCGCTTGTTCTGGATGAGGCTATTCCCAAGAGAATGACGGCAGCTTGGATTTACTTCTCCTTCCCACTGAAATTCTTTCAGAGGAAGGAGAGGCAGAAAAACAGCCAACAGCTTCTCCTCTTTTAGTCTATTTCCCTCCAGCAGAAGCCCTCATGAAGAGATTTATTCATGGTACTGTAAGTGTTCACAAGTTAAGAGGTGCATACAAAAACTGTGAGCTTATTCTTACACCCTCAGTTCTGCAATAGCAGTTTTAGAAGCCATACACATCTCCCACCCACTGGGTGAGGCCAGACCTTCACTGCTAATCTCCACCTAGAAGCAGAGATGCTTCTATGCATTATATTGGTTACTGCACTTAGTCACCCATGATTGTGCCTCACCCCTTAAAGCAAAGTACAGATTAAACCAAGATAATAGAGATAGTAGTTCAAAGTGACAACAGGACATTCATTATTGCTTATCAATTTTTTCTAAGCAAGAATGTAGGCAAGGAAAATAGGAGAAAAATGGATATATACCAATGTTCTAATCAATAAGGACCTTAAACGTGCTTATTGCTGCATGACAGCTACCTCCAAACACACTGTAATGCCCAGCATATCTTGAGGCAAAACAGTTCCACATGAGAAGCCACACGCCATTTTACCCTTGGGCTGTGGGCCAACCCCTGCAAAATATCCGTCCATGGCTTCTCCTGAGCTACCCTGCCCTCCATGAGATGTTTACCCAAGGCCGTGTGTAAGTTATGCCCTTACTCAAACGAACTTTCAGTAACCAAGTTATTGCTTCAGATAGCATGACTCCACAGGCATGACTGCCTGGATGATTATGACTATTTCATGCCTTATTTGTCTGTTTTCACATATACTCAGAGGTCTGTGTGTACAGCTGTAGTCACTGTGTATGCCTATTTAAGTCCTGGCACTGAGGGCATTATTATTCTGGTTTAGAAATGCACCTCTGTACCGGGATATATGGGGCTGCTCCCGTGACAGAGATGACGTTCACACATGGCTCTCACCTAAGAAAAGTAATTCTGACATCACTTGACACTCATTGCTCTCCAGCATCTTTCCAGCCTAAAGCCTGTACATTCATCTTACTACTTACAGAGACTTGAATTCCATGTAAGACTTCCCTGTTCCAAGTTAAATAAATGCATACTGGGTCTGGTCTGTAGGCAATTCATGAAATGCTGCTACCCGTGACAAAGTGTTCAATCCACAGGATGGGTCTGCCTTCCCTAAATGTAAGTGATACCTCATGGGGAAAAAAAAGCGCAGAAGCATTTTTGTTCCCTTTTGTCTGCTAGTAGTTCAGAAAGATTAAAGTTCTTATTCACTGAATGATAAACTAGATGAAGGAGCTTTTGGATTCCTCCTTAGAGGAAAAGGGTCCTCTAAAAGTCAAATTCAGTACATCTAGATTATGCATCTGCCCTGAATTTGTTCTGGAGAGAGAATAGGCTCTTCCACTTATATCAAAGGAGCAGGGAAAAATTTTCCTCTTGTGCAGAAAAACAGCTCTTCACAATGCTAAACAAAAGAATTGTGAATAAATTCTTTGGAATATTTTCTGGTTTTAGCAGAGACAGCTGTGGCCTTTAGGTCTCATGTTGTGTCCCACACCATGCACGCAGCCAGACATCCTACCAGGGACCAGTCCTGGCATCTTGGAGAACAGATCAAATTCACCAAATTGCTTTTTTTTTTTTTTTTTTTTTCCATATATTTAAGGTCTTCCAGAAAGAAAGTTTATTTTTGCACTTATGTTTGTATAACATGGTCTTGATATATGTACAATGTAGTGATACACAGCATGATCTTCATATGATTGTAGTGCTTGTGGGTTGCTTTTTACCCTTCTCTGAATACCCTTCTTACATTGCTGCTCTCCAGACCCTTCCCATCCCTTGGCAGGCATAGCAGCGGCAATAGGAGGACTTTGTAAGCTGTACAGTACTTCAATTTGGCAAAGGAAAAAAAACAACAACTCAAGAAACAAGAGCCTTTTTTCCCTTGATAGATGGCTTGTAGATAAAGCAATTGATGCAATCTCCAGCATATCTATCATTAATTTCTTTTTTTTTTTTTTTTTTTTTCCCATATATTTAAGGTCTTCCAGAAAGAAAGTTTATTTTTGCACTTATGTTTGTATAACATGGTCTTGATATATGTACAATGTAGTGATACACAGCATGATCTTCATATGATTGTAGTGCTTGTGGGTTGCTTTTTACCCTTCTCTGAATACCCTTCTTACATTGCTGCTCTCCAGACCCTTCCCATCCCTTGGCAGGCATAGCAGCGGCAATAGGAGGACTTTGTAAGCTGTACAGTACTTCAATTTGGCAAAGGAAAAAAAACAACAACTCAAGAAACAAGAGCCTTTTTTCCCTTGATAGATGGCTTGTAGATAAAGCAATTGATGCAATCTCCAGCATATCTATCATTAATTCGCTTTTCCACAAAACAACACAAACAATTGAAACTAAGAACAAAACTAAGATCTAAGAAGTGTTTTTTAAGCTTTGTTTTTATCAAACTAACAATAATATTTTATGCATTGTCTAGGTTATAAAGCAATTAAAAGCTTGGAGTCAAACTCTGGCTTCTTAGAAGCTTTGTAATTTACTTTCTGGAAGCAAGTACCGAGAAAGAGAAGCATTTGCTACAGCTGAGAAAATACCTGATCTTCTGGTTCGATGATCACACACACACATAAACCCCCCCAAAAGATTGTTTTATCCAAACTAAGAAACGTTTAATTTCTGAGTGCATTTTTTTCTTTGAAAAGTGAAAACTGAATTAAGTATATTAAGTGATGTCATTCTAGAACAACAACAAAAAAGTAAGCATTTAATTAGAAAAAAGATATGAAGCATTTACAATTCCTAAATCTCCCCTCATTTCGTTAGATGAAAAATAACTGTCAAGTGTTTCAGCAGGTCCAACTTGCATTCCTGAAAAAAACCCCACATCTAGTAGCTAAGATATTTTGTCCAGCTCTGATTCTGTCTTGGTGATGACTCTAACACAGTAACCAATATTATATTAAACTTGAATGTGCAGCTCTTTTCCTTCTTTAAGACCAATTACAAGCAGGATCTCCAAGGAACACAAACTGATGCTTTAGTTTAGGGGTGTGGCTGCAGTTTAAGTGGAATTCAAATGACAGCTAGCTTTGAATTAATCTGCTTACCCGATAATAATCTAGATGTCTTCCCTCAAAATACACCGTTGTTTGGTACTCCATAGGTATTATTGGAGGGTTAGGGTTTAGAAACTGTGGGCATTCTTCTTTCTGGGGAGAGAAACATTTTATATGTTATTCCAAATAAAAAGTCTTATCACAACAAGCTCTGATGGCCTTCGGACAATGGAATGATTGTTCTGAAGAACTTCATGCTTAAAATACAGTGACAGATTTGATTACACCCTTTCAAATTAGACATGCTAAAAATGACTGCAGCATATGTCAAAGCTGTGGGTGATTATCTTTCCCAGCCTTGAAATCTTGTTCCTCCCATTGAAGCAAAATAGTCAAAGGAACAAAAATATCCTTTCAGGAGTTATTCAGTTTCACTGCCCCTCCTCAATCACACCCTTAAATTCCCACCCCCGCACTGTCACTAAAAAAATATCTTACACTTCTGGAGTTAACTTTAGGATCATTTTTAAATCCCTCATTCAACCAACTGATGTGAGAGAAAAAGCAAAGAAAATATTGAAATGTTCTAATAAAAAACTAATAATCTTATTTTTAAACATTACCATATTTTGTTTAATCACATCCTGTACTGAAGAGGACTCTTCACAGATATGTCTCTTCCAGTCCCACTGACAATTCCATCTATTGCTTGCACAGGAATAGCATCTACAAATATAACATGATAGTCATGACAAACTGTCAGGCTTTTCCCCCCATTGACAAAAAAGGAAAATGAAATTCCATCTTTATTCATTGAGGGTAGATCAATCTGTTACAGTGTCCTTACTATATTAAGCTGAAAACTTCATATTAAGAACAGTTCAAGAACCCCCAAAACCAATTTTCTCCATTAAATATTTGAACAAGAATCAGAAATCCACAGTATCTTGTGTTAACTTTGAGATCAAGTCTGAGAGGACTGGAAATGATCTTGATCAACCTTCATACGTAAGATGATGCAAAATGGGGTTTGGGTTTGCTGCACCTGCCTTGGGGCAGCAACATCTTGAGCAGGGCAGATGATGGGAGCAGAGTCCACTTTGATGGTCCCAGTTGAACTCAAAGCAGAAATCTAACATTTCAGGGAAGAAGTAGGTAAGCAGCTGCCGACAGAGCTCACCTGCAGTGGCAACCCAATGAACTGGCCTTTAATTATATGTGCCATGAATATTCCCATTCCATGTGTTTTATATTACCTGGTGCCCTTCAACCATTTTTCAACTTCATTAAAATATAAGGAAAAGGATTTGGACACTGGCAAATTGAGTGCCAAAGGCCTAATTATGAAATGATTGGGTAACTCAGCTGCCAGTTACCCGAAAGGTACATGCTACAGGATCTAAACACCTAAGTTAAGAAGCTGAAATACTTACGGTTGATTTTCAAGAAGATTCATTGCTTCTTCACAGTCATAAAAAGGGTAAGTGTGTGACGCAAAAAATACCTTGTTATTTCCAAAGGTTAACTGAAGTGGAACTGAAACATGATCTATTACAAAAAAAAAAAATTATCTAAGTGGTTGTTGAATTCTTTAGCTCTTGAGCTGAATGATACAATGATAATGGTTTTACATGATCTATTACAAAAAAAAAAAATTATCTAAGTGGTTGTTGAATTCTTTAGCTCTTGAGCTGAATGATACAATGATTATTTTACAGGACATAAGCAAATATTTAACTATACTGTTGACACTCTGGATCTCATGACCTGTTATACTTCAGATCTATAAGCTCTGCTTTGTCTTTTTAAGCTTTGCAAATTTTTCAGCACATGGTTGTCAGAAGAAAAGTGGTGATGGAATAAAGGGAAGAAGCAAAATTATAGAATAGCTTTGTTTTACGGAGTTTTTCTCAACAGTGCTATCGTCATGCTAGAATTTTAAAGAGTCTAGAAGAACAAGGAAAACTGAATAAGGACATAATTGAGCACAGACGAAAGCTGGCACAAGAAAAGTCATTTTAAATAAAACATTTTCTTAAATATGGATATGCCTGCATGTAAAATTACTTGTTTCATTTGTGGATTAAAACTGTCAGCGTCATGTGAATTAAAGCAAGTGATCTTTGTGGTTAATGCTCAACAGTGCCTGCAACACTAAGTTACCACAGGCACTTGTGATCTTCACTTTGCTGTACATGATTCCTCCACAAATGTACTTCTTGTCTGGATCATTACTGAACTAAGAGTAGAAAATCTGTCTTCAGAAATGGGTACTTTCCTCAGTGAAGCTGTTTGAAATACCTTTTGCAGAAATCATTAAGCCCTTGTCGCAAGCTATTTCACAAGCTATTGGGCAATTTCAAACTCCGCGTTCCTTGAACAGGTTCTCTGAAGAAGCTGCGTGGCTGAAGTCACCTCTGCCTGCACTGGGTCCCCTTAAATATTTCAGACTGGTAAGAATGCCAGGGGATTTCCTAACAATGGGACTGCAAAAAAGCAGCCTTCCTCTCTAGAAATGTCCCATTCCCTTTGAAGCCAACCACAGCTAAAGTAACCCAGACTTTCCCAAACTCAATAGGGTTTCTTAACAGTAAGTGTGTGGCCCAGGACCTTTTCTCAAATGCTGCCAGGAAACACTTCCTGTGCTAATAACCATCTGCCTTCTGCTGAAGCGCCTGTCAAGCTTCTGAGCACCTTTATATTACTTCTGAACATCCTTTCAGATGCATTCCTGTGTGACAAACTCAGAGAGGTGTATTATTTCTAGGTGACTTGGTTACTTGAATGCCATCTCTGAGAGGCTTCTAGTCTCACATTTTATGCTGGAAGACATCAAGCTGTCATGTTTATCAACCCAGCTGCTTTATGTCCTGCTTTACAAAATATTTTGGGAATGTGAATTGGCCTTAAATAAGAAAGTGCTGCTTTAACACAGCATAATCTGATACTGTAGCACATCCCAGATAGTTTAAAACTTGAGTGAGGTTTTAACATCATTAGTCTTCCTGCAACTGAAACTGGATTTTGACCTGTTTCATTCTTAAGAGAATTGAAATGTATCTAAAAAAGTGCTTCTGAGTACAGCTCTGACAGTTCATGGCTGTTGCGATACATACAAAAGGGTTATCCTGAGGGGTACCTCTGCAAGAGCATCTGGGTTTGGTTTTTTGTGGGGTTTTGTTTTTTTTTTCTTTTAGCTTCTTTAAACTTGATACATAGTAATCAGTGCTGTGTAACCAGTTTTATTCCATGTGTTTATGCGTAAAGATGTATGAACTTAAAGCATGAACAAAGCACTATCTAGGAAATAGCACAAGAATTATGGTTGGCAACAGACCTTAAGCATATAATCAGTGGTTCAGAACAATGATACAGCCTTTAATTATACGATCACATATTTTTCCACTGGACTTACTATAGCAGAAGCTGGAGGGCACATAGCAGAAAAGGCAGAAGCCTTTATGAAAGAAAGAACATCCTTGTGACACGGACCAGAAAACAAGCCACTGAACTACAGATGACTAGAGCAAAACTAAGACATCAGAGACAGAAAACTTCACATCTGAAGCACGTGTGCAGCTTTTCTGTCCCCACAGCTCGAAATTATTAGGGTAAAATTAGAGAGTTGGGTTTTCATTGTTTGGGACACAGAGTAACACCTCTCTGGCTCTGTCCCTGTGCCTCTGCCAAGCTCCTGTTTCAGGTTCCTGGTGGAAACACTTGGAATGCCTGTAAATGCAGCAATGGAAAAGGTTTGAGCAAACATCTATTTTTTAAATTTTTTTTTCCCATATGTTTGAATGGACAAAGTTCAGCAATAGAGTATTTGGGGAAAGGGACTGGAAGAGGAAAAGAAACTTGTATGCAGCTTATATAAGAACATCACATTAGAAGCAGCAGGCTATGTTCTTTCCCCTTATTATACATGGAGGGTAGCAATATTTCTTTACCTTGACCTCTTGGTGTTGGAGGAATTATATCGGGTGGATCACAGATAATAACCCCATCTTTTAATTGAGCATCACGGGCTGTTCCACCAAATGTACACAAAACCGTGTCACTGTCAGTCAGAGTTGGCAATGGACTTACAGTCAGTTCCACCTGGAAACAAAATTTAAAAAGGGTAAAATATCTGAAAGAAGCAAAACAAGACCCAGTAAGATTTATGGCCAGAGAATTTAAATTGCTCTTTTTTTTTGGCCAGCAATGATATTTTGGCTAGTGTCACAGAAGATGGTTCTCTATTTTCACTTCTTCCCATCCGCTACTCTTTTCTTCTTATACCTCTACCAGTTTTTTCAAGCTGGGTATATATCGAATTAAGACTCATGCAAAACCCTCTTGTCCTGTCAATGCATTAGTTCAAAACAAAAATGTCTGTACAGACACACCCAAAGCCTTTTATTCTTGTTCTCAGCATCCAGTTTAGCAATAGTAAACAGAGTGGTTAGCACTTAAATCCTGAAAACTTAATTAAATTTACATTAACCTTAGGTGTTACTAGTGAATAATGAAACCATGACTGGATGGGCTGGAAAAGCTGGAGTTTGAAAGGTCTGAACATAAAAGTGACTTCCTCGAGACTCAATGTACCTGCAAAAACCCCACTGAGATCTATCAGTGCTGCTGAAAAAGGATTTCTGAAAGAGTGATGGTGAGATCTTAACCTCCTCAAGAAAGTTGTCAACACAGCGTGCATGTGAAAAACTAAAAGCAAAATAAAATAGGAAAACTTAACAAGGAAAGAGGAAAAAAACGAAATGAAATGTTGGATGCTGTCCTTGATTTAATGCTTAAGGTGTGTTAATTATATAGTTTAACTTTTTCCATTTTGTATTGCCAGTAGAAATGACAATCATCGCTTTCACACTGAAACGGGTCCGCTATGTAATGATTTTTGATGATTAAAGGAATCATAAGGAGACAGTGGCATTAGTGATGGCACAGACAGCATGTAAACACTCATTTGAAGTTGGGTTTGGTTTTGGTTTTTAGGTATTTTGGCCTCAGATGCTTATGTGAGATACCAGAAGTTGACAAGATCTGAACTACAAGAAGGTGTGGATTTTAAGTGGATTTAGTTACACTCCACTAACATTTTTTTTCAGCATAGAAATGGCCTTAACACTATGCTGTTTACATAATTTAGGAATGGAATTAAACTGACTTGAATTTACCTTCTCCATGTACCCAGACTTCACTGTGTAGGCAAATCCACTGCTGATTTTAAAGCAACAGCTTATGCTTCGCTACTTATTTAAGTTTATGCTCAAGCAAGCCGAAAGGGCAGCATGAAATCTCCCCTATCAATTACTTTTTATGGGTTACACAACATGGTGCAACACTTTCATAATATTCAGATAAGTTTAAGTGCTTTATCATCCATAGTAGTGCATCATTTTGGTTTACAGAGAAGGTCAAAAAGAGCATTTCTTAGAAGAAAACATAAACTGCAACCTCCAAAAAGAGTAGCAAGAAAGAGCACTGTCAGAAATGCCAGAGACTGAGATATCCAAGACAGTATTATATTCCTAGTCACCACTGCGCATAAAGAAATGCAGATATTCACCTTCTTGGTAGTCACATCAATGTACTTAAGAACATGTAGGGAAAGCACTTTCTTGTCATACCTTTGTGGGGGCTCTGCGACTCATATTTAGAGGGTTTGCATTAATGATAGTCATGCATGTGCCACTTGGACTCCACAGCCAGTGGTTCTCCTTATCAGCTGTTCCACAGTCTGTCTTCTTTGTGCACCTGACAAAACAGGAACAAAAACCAAAGCAAAGCAATATTATAGCCAGATTCTGCTTTTTCTGAACTATAACAATTTCAGGATTAGAGACTGAAATTACAACACAAGATGACTGGGAATTGGCTTTAATATTGACCATTCAGGTTGTTAATAGAGAACTTTTAAGAGAATAAGTGGAGGAATAAGTATTGATGGTTTGAGATATCAAAAGCAAGTGGGGAAACATATAATATTCTGGACACCACCTTGGATTAGACAACCCAAACCCATACAGAGGCAGTAATATTTAGCACAGGAGCCATCAGGCAATGGAGCCATCGCTGATCATCTGAAACCAGGGTGATTTAACCTTCATTGTAACATAAAACAAGCTCCTGAATGGGTGGGCACAGTCTAGGTCAAGAGGCAGGTCAAGAGGCAGACAACCATGTGTCGCCAGTAAAAAGAGACCTGACGCATGAGAGCACCAATGCAATAGGAGTATTGCTGGGGGCACAAAGGCTTGTGGAGGCCTCCTGTGCAACCACAGCACCAGAAATGTTACTTTTGTAGTCAATGTTTTCATTAATTCCTGCCACTATTTAAGACCTTTCTCTGCCAGGGCACCATTACCATTAAGAGGAAGACGATAGCAGTTGTGCAGCCTCACCAAAAGTACTGGGAGATTTTCCCAGCTCATGTAAAAGAAGGGCAGAAAGAAGAGACACTGCAGCGCAGAAGCTGCATACGTGGCTACAGCAGCTTGTTGAAGCGTTTGTGGGGACAGTCTCATGCGTATTCCTCCCATTCTGTGCAAAGCTTAGGAGAAAATGCTGCAGGATCTCTGGCTGTTGGAGCAGAAGACTATTAACTCATCAGGGGCTTTAACACAGTGCGGTTACTGCACAGCTCAGTCAGCCCTACCCTTAAAGATATAATTTACATACAGAGTGTTCATTCATATAACATATCCCTAAACACATTATTAAGTGTTGTGTGTGATCATGAGACACAACTTGCTGCAGGTGGGAAAAACATTAGAAATTAAACATATTTTTTTCCTCATTGGAAATAAATACTAGCAAATGCAAAAATTCATGTTTGCCTGTTCCCAGACACCATTAATACTTTGAGATATTGAGGTCAGTGTTCATATCAGAAACCTGAAGGGAAATCTAAGGAAAATTGCCTTTTGTATGATATATGACATGGCCTTCAACTCCCAGCAACCCAGGAGGAGTTTGAGGTGTATATTCCAAATCCCAGGATTCATCCACAGCAACCAAAGCCCAGGCTGGAGGAGTTACAGTGTATTGCATAAAGCTGCATGCACTGCATAAGTTTCTCTGCAGTGTTCCATGTTCTGCTACACATCAGGCTGATAAGTAACTTAATGTGATAGTTCACATTTTCAGAGAGGAAGCTAGAAGCCTGAAATTCATCTGCATACTATAATTAAATAGCCCCTTTGTTCCAACAGCACGTACTTAGAATCATAGATTCCCAACCGCTCATGCCAAGGGGATAATTAACTTAGTAGTCAAAAAGAGAGCTGCAGGACCGCTCTTCCCTATTGCCACTCCAATCAATGAAGACTGCAAAGAAGAGACATTCCAGAGGTGTTCAGTGCTGTCCTAGTTTACACGTGTTTGAATATTAATTCAGTTAACCTCTGCAGACAGTTAGCCAAATGCCACTTTCTGCTCTCCTGCAGTTAGGTGGGGGTTTAGTGTAGCTACTCGTCTTGAGAGATTACATTTATACAAAAACTGCATTTGAGATATATACTTTATTTCGGACATGAACAGGTTTTTTCTTTCATGCAGTTTAACACCTTCCTGCTTTATGTGCTATATTTTCTGAATATTAAACAGGAAGCACTCTTTTAATTTCTGGGAGAACATTTCAGCATACAGTTCAGAGAGTGATAAAACATGCAGCTAGATATATACTGATTTTCAGTACCAGTACAGAAGTATATATTTTCCCAAACTAATGAAATCTGCAGAAGTCAATGGGGACTTATTTGTGTGCACAGAAGATTGATAGCAATGTCTGTGCGATAAAATTAAATCACTATCAGAGGCGTAAGGCTCAGGTTGCTACACCGAGCAGTAACCCACGGCAAGTGTGAAAATTTGAGCTATTCCACCGTTTGCACCCAAAAAAGCACCAGCAGCACTCACCTGCCCTCTCTCACACACCAGCCACAGTATGGATCCCTCGCTTGAATACACTTTTCACAGTCTGAATAGTCTTGGCAGTTCTGCACAGGTAGCCGATGCACCTGAAGAACCAAAAGTAAGGCAAACCGTAAGGGATCTGAGGAGGTCACAAGGAGATGGAAACGTCGTTGTACAGCACTGTTGCCTGTGGCAGCAGCATACTTGACCCTGTATTATTTGCTAAGAGTTCAGCTTGATTGTAAGAATATCCATACAAAACCACAGTCTGGTTCTTTCCCCCTTAGCAAAGTCCAAATCCACACACTTTTCCTGCTTTTTTTTTCACTCCAATATTCTCTAATCTCTCTTCAAAGTAACATAGGACATTGTTATAATTCAGAATCATGAGGAAGTCTTACAAAAATCAAGCTTTTCAGTTCCTCCAGTTACATTACTTCTGGAAATCCGCGTTACAGCAGGCATCGCAGGACAGAAACTGTGTCAAAAATGCTCTGAATTCAAGAAACAGCTACTTGCAGAACACACACTTCCAAAAGGCTAACTTGGTACTGGCTAGATCATTTTTTAAAACAAAATATCCTCCCCTCCATATCACTAGCACGGAGATGAAATCATTTGGAAAAGCAACCATCAGTGGCACTTTTAGCCAGAAGGCATTTCAGAAAGTCTGCAAGCATGAGAGCGCCAGGGCGCTTCGGGTTACTGCTCTTCTCCACGCATAACCCTCCACCACGCAGTACATTCACAAAGGAAAATGGAAATAATTATGACAGGAAGCAGCAGGGAAAAGAGCATCATCAGTTCTCATGTCTCAGTCCCCCAGTAAATATACAGCTTCTGGTTTTGATTTCCTTTAGTGCTGAGAATAAACAATTTTGTCTTTCTTTGGTGCACAGAAAAAGAAGCCAGCACACAACCATCCCTTTTAGTTTTGCTGCTGAAATGATGCAAGAGGAGAATGGGACACGCGTCTTCCTGTCCATGACTATGTTCTACTTTTAAAGAGCACAAAAAGTCTAGCAACAGTAACTCTGAGATGTAAGCTTTCTTTTTGCTACCTTCTCCTCTCATTTAAGGCAACTGGCAGTTACAAAGCTACTTTGAAAATCTGAGTTTGGCCTTTTCTTTCACTTTCAGAGAGTTCAGTCTGACTCAGTTAAGGAAAATATCGGTATCGGGTAGTTTTCTTGCATATATTAACCCAGAGGTTTACCTTTTCAGCACTCTTTCCGCGCCCTCCTTCTTCCACAGATGCTTACCTAACTGGAGCTGAGTTACTGGCACTCTGTTTCACTAACTGGTACCCATGAGTAATTTAATATCCAGTGAATGGCTTTTTTTTATGACAAAGTATTTATTTCATAATTCTGGCAGGCAGAAACAAGCCCTAGAGATTGCCGTCTGTGCAAGTTTTATGTAAACTTAATGGATTTTTTTAAAAAAATAAAAATAGCAGCTCCATTTGCAGCCAGCTTCAAAATGCAGAGAAGCTAATTTTAGAGATTTTCTAATTGTCACTCTTAATCAAAGAGAGTGGTAAAAGCTAAAACAAGCACATAGGCTAGTGATTGTGGTAAGTGACTGCCACAGGCTTCTGCTTTCCTCCCAATATGGTACGTACCATAAGGAATCTGGGATCCTACCAGTGATGTTCACTTGTCACGAACCAGCCTGAACGTGCCAGGGGTGGTACTCTCCTTTCCAAGGCCCCCAAGAAGCTGCAAGGGGTTTCTCCTGCTCGCTGCCCAAGCTCTGGGAGCAGAGCGGAGAGGAGAGGGCTGACTTTTGAAAGCATTTGCTCCAAACCACCCACTGCTATTGACACAGCAGGAGAAGCTGGGAGGGGAGGGGGAGGAGAAGTGAATCAGGAAAGCAAGAGCTATTTTTTCACTATGGCTCTTAACCTCTGTATCCTTCTTCCCTGTATTTCTCTCGATCTGATTGCTTTTTAAAGGCTGTTTCAAGTTATCACCCACCACATCATCCCTTTCACTTTGCTCAAGTGCTTACAGGGCCCAGGCAATTCATTTCGAAGGCTGCATCTGCCAGGTAGCTTAGCATTAAGCAGGCCTATCAGCGCAGCTAGCCTGCCCTTTATTGTTTACCTTATTTTAAATAACTCTAAACCGTTCTAACTCCCAGGGCAGGCTTCTGATATCTCTATTCCCACAAATCCCAGCTGTGCTTAACCCAGAAGTGCACGTTTCAACATTTATTCTTCTCCCCCCACTTACGTCTCTTCTTTTCTCCCTGCTCCAAAGGCCCCCATTCTCCTCCTGTCTATCTGCTTCTAAAAGTGGGTGGGACCGCTCATTGTAATTAACTCCCAGAGATGACAGTAATGTAATGCCATTACAGAGCTCTCAACTTTAGTTATTCATATTTAAGCTGAACAGGTTTTGTAAAAGAAAACTATTATTCGCATTATTCAGAAACTGCAGTGTCTATGAGGGCTACTTGGAAAAGATTAAACTGAAATCCTTTCTCTGGCAGAAATTTGCTGCTTTCTAAATTTAAACATTTTGTAGAGATGGAATTATTTTTTTTTCAAATTTTCTCTGACAAATTGTTCTGTGGCCTTCCTAAATTCTACCAGTTCAAGCAGACCGTCACCAGAAAATTTGTCTTCCTCCAAGGTTGCTGCCACCCCTAATGCTGCTCAGCAGCTCACGCCAGAGCGTGGCGGGGACCTCAGGGCTCTTAAGCACAGTGCCAGCTTGTCAAGTGGGGTGCCAGGCTTCTGTGGACAACGTTGAAGTTTGGAGTTTTGTTCCAAATCTGAATCACAGCCAAACGAGAAGTACCAACTACTCCAAACAAAAATATTAAGTAACTGCTCACACACACTGTCATATTATGAAATGCCTTATCAGTCGCTTATCCAGCACTTCTAGCCTTCAGCCAGAATATAACACTCCTGCAGCAGGAATTTATATTAATCCTTTTATAAAACAAAGAACTCTCTTGCACTGCTTTCCCCAAAGAGTCTTCTTTCACAGCCCCTTTCATTGTCCCCATACTACTGCATTTCCCACATCCCATTCCCACTGACAATGCTGCAGATGGTGGCAGCCTGTCACCCATCCCGTCCTGGAGAGCTGCTGAACCATGCATCTGAGGCTTGCAGCTCCAGCCACCACGAAGAAAGTGTCAGAAGAGGGTTACAGGTGGAGATGAAGGACAAATCTGGTATCCCCTCTTGTCTCCTACTTGCTTTCTTTTCTCCTTTCTTTACAAACCTCTGTTGTGCCTCACCTGCCACCACAGAGAAGGGGAACCTAGAAGAGACTGCCTGTACCTTCCATAGCCAAGTCCAACCTTTCCCGCTGACTCACTTGAATAGCAGAAGCTCAAACAAAAGCATTTCCCAAAGTTATAATTCTCTCAGTTGTTTCTTAGTTTTTGATGGCAAGACCCACAAAAACTCCTGGCAGTTTTACAGATGGGTAAATGTTGTTATGTCAGCTGCCAGCATCCTAAATCCTGAAGTACTCTTGAAAAGGACCAATGGCAGATAGAGCATCCACTGGTACCCCAAGGACACCACACTGAGCGCTAGGGTTGCCTGACCCCATGGAGTGCTGGTGTCGGTGCCAAACATCTCAACTTCATCCTTCTACCAGACCCCATAAGAGAGCTTTAGAGGGGAATTCACTTCCCATTCCCAATCCCTAAGCACCAAGCACAGTTCTCCAAGTCACAAGAATCAAGTTCATCAGCTTGGACTTGAGAAAGGTATTCATATACACAGAGTGGGGGAAGCCTCACCAAATGGGGCAACTTCCAGGAACAAGTGAGAAATGTACAAATCTCAGGTAAAGTTGCAGACAAAGTGAAAGTGGAACCGGTCTTTAATGCAAGCAGGACATGTTACCTTGTCTGTGGTCATCACATACAGGTTTTCTTGGGTTCGGTCAAGAGCCAGGTCATTCTTTATGGGTTTGTTTAGTTCAATAGTAAGAGAGCTGTACTCAGTCGCAGCAGATGAAAGGAACACCTGTTTCATGGAAGAAAGAAAGGTGGTTAATGTTGCTTTTTTCCCCTATATCTGGCTACTGCCATAAAAGATGATTAAAAATATTTCTATAAATATATTAACAACAAAAGGAGGGCTAAGGAGATTCTCCATCCTTTATTGGATGAGATCAGGCTCAGTCAGCACGGGTTTAAGAAAGACGGGTCCTGCTTGATTACCTTGATCTCCTTCTATGATAAGGTGACCCATTTAGTGGATGAGGGAAAGGCTGTGGATGTTGTCTACCTTGACTTTAGTAAAGCCTTTAACACTGGTTCCTACAACACTCTCTTGGAGAAACCAGCTGCTCATGGCCTGGGTGGGCACATGCTTCGCTGGGTAAAAAACTGGCTGGATGGCTAGGCCCAAAGAGTTGTGGTGAATGGAGTTACATCCAGCTGGCAGCTGGTCACAAGTGGTGTTCCCTGGGGCTCAAATTTGGGCCACTTCTGTTTAATATCTTTATTAAGGATCTGGACGAGGGGATCAAGTGCACTCTCAGTAGATCGTCTCAGCAGACGATACCAAGATGGGTGGGAGTGTTGATCTACACAAGGGTCGGAAGGCTCTACAGAGGGAACTGAACAGGCTGGATTGATGGGCCAGGGCCAACTGTATGAGGTTCAACAAGGTCAAGTGCTGGGTCCTGCACTTGGGTCACAACAACCCCATGCAGCACTATAGGCTTGGGGAAGAGTGGCTGAAAGGGTTACCCAGCATTGAAACAGGCTGCCCAGGGATGTGGTGGAGCCACCATCCCTGGGGGTATTTAAAAGATGTATGGAGGTGGCACTCAGGGGCATGGTTTAGCAGTGGACTTGGCAGTGTTAGGTTCATGAGTGGATTCAATGATCTTAAAGGTCTTTTCCAACATAAATGACTCCATGATTCTATGATCAATGAAAATCCTCTGTTTACTCAAGTTTACAAATTCACATTAGGGAAAATATTTCAATTTGAAATAGATGGCACTAAAAGCAACAAGAAAAGCATAAAAGTCATGAAAGGAAATTTCTCACTGCCCACAAGAGCTAATATTTGTATTGGGATTTTTTTTGTAAATACTGATTCATTTTAGTGCTATAAAATTGAAATTCTCAATTCAGAGCCTTTGCACTTGAATGTGTTCAATTTTTTCATCTTCCCTTATGGTAACCAATGGTTTCAACTTCAAATTTCAAACCATGTAATGGCACATGGTCATCACTACCCTTCAAGCAAAAGAAGGTGTTTGTCATTGCAGTCTTGACATTTTAACACCACAAACACGTGAACCCTTGAGCCCCCCACCACACAGCCAGAATTTAGCAGAGCTCCAGCTTGGGCTTTGTGCTGCCACCTCTATTCACTGAATGGCTAGAATGATTACAAAATGAAAAGTTGCTCTTAAACTAGTATGGACTTGAATAGAGATAAGGCTAGAGCAGCTGTTAGATTACCTAAGGCTGTATATATAGGGCTCTCAGTAGGTATCTAATCCTTTGGGAAAAGTGTCATTCAGGCGATGCTAATTCAATCTGTGTATCCAATAGCTGAGGTACAGCAGAAATAATGTGGTTTTTCTTTGAAATTAAAAATACCAAGCTCCCAGAGAATTTGCTCCTGGTACGCGATCTTATAAATCCCATTTACTTTTAGAGCAGAAGTACACTATCGCTACAGTTCGCAACCTTTAAAACACCTTCCAGTCTTTTAAATCCAGTTTGTTACCTTAAGAATTTTGCCATTTGACGTTCCAAGAAAGGCCACAGTATGTCCGTTCTCCACAGCCACAGTGACAGCCGTGAGATTCATCCCTTCTTTTTGCAGTACCGGCTTCTCTATAACACCATTCTTACTTCCCAAAAGGTACGGCAAGTGTTCGGAGCCACAGGGGAAAGTTTTGCTTGCATTCTAATAAGGAATAGCAATACAGAGTGATGTTAAACATTCAGATCACTAATAGCTAGCTAAGAATGGAGTGCAACCCTATTACCAGACAGCATAATACCCCTCAGACATAGAAGAGTAGAAAGAGAGAAACGGATTGTCTGCCCGTTTTCCCCCAGTCAACAGGCAGCAATCAGAAAGCAGTCTGCTAATTGCAAACTGCTTCAATGCTTTCATGTTCCAGGAGACATGGGGAGAGGAATTTTTTTGTTTCTATTTCATTATAGCAACACAGTTTAAAAAGTAACTAGTTTGTTTAATTAAAATGAACATGCCATATAGATTGGATTGGCCAATTTTGTGTTGAAGGCTGTTTTTTTTAATGTCGTTTTGTTTCTTCATTTGCTGCTACCCATGCAAAAGCAACCCACTGGCAACCGTCTCGTGAACTTCAACACATTCCCTCTTCACTACGCTTTAATCCTGAGCTGCAGGGAATGCCACCAGAAGGAAGTTCATTCACACCTTGCCTTTTCTGCTATATTTGGTAACAAGACTCTCTTTCTGATCTGAAATCCACACCTCTTTTTTGCCAGAAGCCAGGGCTGCTCTACTTGTCACATTCAGGATTTCTGTGTTTGATGCTCACCTCAGATGCAGGGCACTGCAGTGAGTAACACTGGTGTTTGGAAGCAAAAAGTGTTCTAGCGACCTACTGTGTGGGAGAGGGCTGTGGTTTCATAAGATGAAGGATTCTGGGTCAATACCACTGGAAGGTATTCCCATGCCCCATCTTTTCAGCTGTTCACTCCTACTCCTGGACTGTAGGCACAGCACTTCTCAAGCTGTGCTCAAAGAGTTGCTTATGCAAGTGTGTAACTTGCTCAGGTTGGGGAATTAAGACATTCTAAAAGCTGGCTGAGTTATTTTTAAGATTTTAAAGACATACTTTAGGGTTGGCTGCAGTAATGAAAGGCATGCACAAGCAGGGTTTGGGAATAGGTTGAGTGGTGTGGGCAAAAACATCATAAAGTCAACAGATGCTGAAAACTGCCTCTCAGAGACACAGTCATAAATTGAAGAACAGTATCAGGAGGGGTGTAACAATGACCTCCAAAAACCTTATAGCCAAGGTAATGACAAACCATAAAAAAAACCTCCTAAGATTGCCATCATGCTATGGAAGTATTTTGAGCCAGAGCAAAATATGAACACCACTTGAATATAAGAAACACGCATTTCCAGTTATCTGAAAATTCAAATCCAAGGGAGAAACAACACTGAGCTCCAGATATCACCTAGAATATTCTTAAGACCATTTAAAAACATAAATATGTTGGCTGAAACCAGAATTGTCTATAGTGATCATCCAGAAGCTGATTATGAGTGTAACAAATCACTGCATTTGACTCAGTAATTTCCATACCAAAAGGAAACCTTTAAAAGAAATGCATTTATGAAACCAATATTAACTTTTCAGGAGATGTAAAATATTTCTTTAGAAACTCAGAATTATAACTATCTTGCTACTTCTTCCTTGACCTGTTCTGCAACCGTCCCAACCACGTTCCATTTCTACAGTGAATCCAGCTATTGAGTTTTCAGTCATCTGATCTCACTATAGTTTAGCTCAAAGCCACCCCAAAATATGCAGTTGTATATTTTCCACTAATTCTAACACAGATTGTAAAACTGATAGTGATATTACCAGTCCATGTGATGCACACGGGTTTTCTGCTGAAAAAAGTTTGTAAAATGAGCTGGTATTCTTTTTAGTGTAGCAATCGTTCCGGTTTTTTTCCATCTTTTCATTGATGTGCCGCAAGGAAAACACACACATGGCAGATTTTAGAGAGCCGTTATCTTTGTTTACTTTGCTGAAGAGTGCAAGAAGAACTTTGTCATCTGAGAGAGCATCCGTGGTTTGTCTCTGCTGAGCCATGCTCTCAGCCAGCTCTTCTCCTGGGGTAGTGACGTAAGCAGAGTGACAGTGGTCATAGGCACCATCATCATCTTTGCAACCCAAGTCCATTTCAAAGTAGGAATAATAATGGGCATCATCTTTGCACAGACGTGCAATCAGTGTGCGGTTATTGACGGGCTGTTTCTCTTGCTGATTAAAAATAAAATAAACATAATTTTTATCCTCAAAGACTGCCACAAATTGTTGTGTGCTTGACGAGTGATAAGCTGACTTCACAGCTGCCGAGTCTGTATACATTTCAAAAATGTCTTTCCCGTCCCTTTCGTAGAGCTGCCGAGTGCTGATTATTATCCCATTATCATTTGGTCCATTCCCTTTCCCAACAAACAGCACTCGGTCATTATTCAAGGAAGTGATCAGTCCCACAGTTGATACATTCTCATCGTTGCTTGCCACAAAAGACTTTTCTCCGCTACTGTCTACATAATACTTCTCATGGCTAATGTCTTCTAGATCTCTGATGGCACAGATTCCCTTAAAAAGGCTTCCACACACCACAATTGTTTTATCCGCCTTGTTCAGCAACAATAGTTTGTTGTAATTGTCAGTCAGTACTGCCTCTTTACATTGATTTTCATCAATGGGAGGTGTGCATTTTTTGTTGTCCTTTCTTGGACCTGTTTCTACAGACCTTATTACTTCCAGGTTTTCTGTAAGCTGATACAAAGCATTTACCACTCCCAAATAGATAATCCCAGTGTCGTTATCCACTGTTAGATGATTTAGCTCTGTAGCGCTCTGGAAAGGAATCGGTTCCTCATTTCTGGATAAGGTGATGCAAAAACAGCTCAAAATGCTCAGTGTCCAGATCCATAAAGCCATTTCTCTGTAATACCTAAAAAGGGAAAGAAAGTAAAAACATGAAACGTATTGAAAAATAAAATTTACACAGAATTCAACACCATGAAGATTTTTTTCTTTCATAATTTCAGACACAAACACACTGCATGTGTAGACATCATGAAGAGTATGGAAAGCCTCAAATCCTGTTAATTGTGTAGCAATTTAATATATTGGAGAAGGATTAAACAAGGTCATATGTCTAAATGATTATCATATAACCAATTAGATAATCAATTCCTGCTAAAGTACAATGACAACAGACAATCTGAAAAAACACAGAGTGCCAAGAAGTGGTATTGCTTCTCCAGAATAATTCACACAGTGTGAATTATTGATTTTTGAGATTTTATAAATACGTTGGACAATCCCAGTGTTTTGGGTGGCTCCCCCTTAATAGAAGGGAAGAATTTACATAACAGTGTTTGAGACATTTGGTGTTGCAGGACTTCCCCAGAAAGGAAAAAAACCCTTCCATTGACTACAAGGAAGTCTGGATCTGGGTGCTGATGTTCTTCGTGAAGGCATTACACTAATCTTTCATCAATGTAAAGGTTGGGAGACAGGAGAGCCCTTAATATGCAACATTGCCTTTGACTGCTGATACGCATTACAGTCCAACACTTCAATGCACTTAGGCACTGCAATTTAACAGCTTCAAATCTGTCGGAAGAACACCACTTAGAGTTTTATGGGATCAAGATTCTGTTACTGGTTTGGGTTGGGATTTTTTTTCAGAATTTTTACTTCCCAAGCAGATCAGCTGTCTGTTTGGAATTAGACAAAAACCTTCTGAAACTTGTAACAAGGGCTATAATTTTAACCTGAAGAGTTAAATGATGAGGCAAGTCCCAACTGGCTTCCTAAGCACAAAATATTTTGTCAACGTTTTCTCCAAGTGTTTAGTTCTGAGAGCAGAAAACTGAAGGTGGCATGCTTGGACACCGATGTCAGGGGTCAAAGATAAATACTGCTTGGAGGAGGTACTAAAAAACAAATATGACCCACAGTATTTTCATTTTCAGTCAGCCATGTGACTGACTCCATAGTCTGATGAGAAAAGAACCTGTAAACTTACAGGGAATCTCAAGTTAAATATGAAAATACCTGGAACTGTGAAGAAAAAGGAAAAAAAATAAAAACCCAGAAAAGAGAACCATTTAACAAAGTAACCTAACAGGTGAAAGCCTTGTAGGAAAGGGAAAATAGCATAGAATACCAAAACGAGGAACTGAAAAAGAAAAAAAAAAATAATAAAGGAACCATGCTCCAGTGTCGGCTCTAACTTCTGTTTTGGCAGCAGCAATAGATTCTGGTGGGATGTGAAAGAGAATTGCCTGAATCATCACTTACACTGGATAACTAAGGTTAAACGTCAACGACCATGCTGCAAAAGTTCGAGCAGGGAAGCTCCCCAAACCACCCCGGCATTGCCAGCAGTGCAGAGAGACAACTCCTGCCGTCCAGCACTGACTGCAGTTTGCTCCTCTATGGACAAAATGCACGTGTGAGAAAAGCTTTTCTAAAAGCCGAGCGATTCTAAGAAAGCAAAAACCTACTAAATGTAACTCAGGATAATAACGAAGACAAAATAAAAGACTAACTTCAATCTTGTTTTGCTAGAGCTCTTATCATGTACCAAACTGAGTAGCTAACTGTAAAATGAGGTCAAAGAAGAGACAGTACATTACCGACAGCACAAGCCTGACTTCTAATGATAGGCTGACCTCGTATGACAGTGACCAAGAAAAGGCTAAGAATTATAACCCATTCTTCAGACACACGGACTTCAGCACATGCCTTGCAACGTAATGAAGTGCTGGACCTCTCTACAACAACCTTAGACCCGTTCTAAGGAACCCAGAAGAATTCTGATCTTATTTGTCAGAAACTCCTCTTTTCTTCCTGCTCCCAAGGACCTCAATTTTCCAAACACGCTTTGATCCCAGCTTACGTCTCCGTGGCTAAATGGTATGTCATAATGCATGTCATCTAGTTTCAAATATTTTCCCTTACAGTTCTCTGCAATAAAATAGAAAAACAGCTTGACATACCACTGCAATGTTGTTCCATAAAAGTTTTATCATTCCACTATCTATTGCATGAGGATCAAACGCTGAAGAATTCAGATTCATTTGTTCCTGTTTTTTTCCACAAGGTAATTATTGTCAGATTATTATCATCTCTGCTCTCAGTCAAAAAAAAGCCATAAATAGCTCTGCTTATAAAATATGCCTCAAATGAATGGAAAGTAATTTATTGTACCTTAATTTCTGTACTCGGTTCACCTCCATGTCCATTTATTTCAGTGCATTAAAAAATCATTTTGTCCATTTGTGGCAGCCAGCTTAATGACACAGAAGCTGCATTTGCAGTACACCTGCCTTCATCCCACGGACTGAACAAAGAGCCTTGCTAGTTCATACCAGAGCCAGAATTTAAGGAAAAGTACACTTTGCACCTCTTAACCACACTCTTACAGGAGTAATTCATCTCTCTGTACAAAAACGGGTACTGCTTCCTCCCTAATATTTGCTGCCTTGTTGACTCATCAAATTTTTTACTTCAATTATTCAGCCCTGCATGAATTCTCCATTAATTCTGGGTTGTTGGGGTTTTTTTTTTGTCTTTTTTTTCCTGGCATTTACTCCCTGCCACTCCAATCTCATGCCAAACACCATTAGATTATCTCAGACCTCCATGCAAGGTAACAGTTCTTCATTCTCTGTACCCATTGCTTTCATTTCCCCCTTCCTCTCCCTTCAAAGCAAACAGTAAAGAAAAACTAAATGTGCTATGGAAAAGATCCAGAACTAAATTCCCATGGACTTCTCAAGTACCAGGCTTAAGGAAAAAAAAAAAGCAAACAAAATCCAATGAGATGCACTACAACCACAGCTCATTCTCACCTGGTCTTAATTGGGAAGTAGCAGCTGGAGGAATCCTGCTACTGCCAGCTGGTGTGGTAGGACCTACAGGGCTGCTCTTAACACAGATGCCCTACTGAGTTAGGTGCTATGGAAATGTATCAAGGAACAGTTTCCTGCTGTGAAAAACTTCTGTATAAAATGAACAAGTCATGGAAACACAAGAGAAAATGAGTAAGAAACCCCAGGAAACCATGGAATCCGAGATGTTCAGCACGGCAAATGTATTTCCAATGGCTCAATCACATACTTTAATTACACATGGGCCTGTATGGCTTACTCAAAGTCATGCCCTGGTCCTAAGAACTGACATATATCTTCTGACCTCAGTTTGCACTTAGTTTTAAGCCCTCGGCAGACTCAGGATAAAAGAAGCCCAAAAGAGCAGTTGACCACATTGCTTTTTTTTCTCTCTCGAAGTCTTGTCTCCATCCTGTCTCTTGCTCCCCATCCCCCCTGCAACATCATTAGAATCATCTTTATCACTCTCCCATCAAGATTATCTGAATTGCAAAGTCATTTCCTTTTTGGATTCCTCCCATTTTCCTCATTGCCTTGCCTACCCCTTCCCCCATCTCAAAACATACTCCTCTTCCAATTCATATGCCTTAGAGAAAACTGAACGAGATTTCGATGAATATCCTAAAAGGATGGCAGTAATGATAAACACACTCTCAAAGATTTAAAAAAAAAATATATATATAAAAAGGTGGGTGTTAATTAAAAATAAATTGTGGATAACATACAAACCCTCCCCAGTCTCTCAGAGATTCAGCAGGTGACAAGGAAAGAGAGATGGCAGCAACCAAGCACTTCAAAAGAAACCCATCAAAAAAACAGTGTCTTGCTGCTACAAGAAATATGAAACTCCAGAAATTCCGTGCAGGAAATGCAGAACACCCAGGAGAACAATTCATACAGGGGAACTGCCACAAAGTGACACTGTGTTGGAATGACACAGCTACCAGCCCTCTGCCCCGCTGCTAGATCAATTTTAATTTAAGTACCCATAACTTTATGTCTTTCTACTCAAGCAAGACCAACAACCTTAAGTAAGTCAATTCTTCAAAAGGCATGCAGAAAAAAAGAGCATCTATAATAACTACAAAGTGAGTTACAAATTGACTTCTGAGTGTTATAAACACACTTAAGAATTAGCACTAGCAACATGCTGACATGGATGTGGCAGGTATTTTCCTCCTTCACTGCACGATCCTCTGCTGTACCTGTATACGGGAACCTTCAACTTTTCAGCCATCCCCAGCCACCTTTTTTTGGCCTTCAGTATAACTTTTGCTCTATGTTACCTCATTTCTTACATTCATTTCAGCTGAAGTGAAAGAAAAACAAGTTTTGTCTGAAGTTGGAATAACTAAACTAAGTGATATTCCCATAAATGATGGACAAGAAAGTCTTCAGCGTAGGAATACGCCACTTTACCTTCTGTGGTGTTTTTGCAGAGTTGTTCCTCACTAACCATATATATACACTGAATTAAATTCTATTATCTCATGCAGATAAAGTTTTGTTACTTGAAATTCTGGGTCTAGAGACAAATGCTTCTGGCCAAGAGAGGCAGATACTGATCCGCTTTATCAGTAAGTGATGCAGAGAACTGTGGTTCTCACTGCAAACTTTCCCCTAATCTCAAAGACCCAAAAGACTGCAAAGTGGTAAAAAAATTCATAAATAGAACAAAAATTTGTTAAAAGACCTGAAAATTGCAACATAAAAAGAGGTGAACATCCAAAGACTGTACCCAAATGGCTTAGAGATGTTGGGAAAGATGAATTAGAAGAAATTTTCCTTCTCCCTCATTTAGATAACTATGTTTTTAACTTCTATTAGGTTTGCCGCAAGTCAGAAAGAATTAAACTTTATTTTTTAAGCTAAAGGAATTCAGAATAGGAATTGGAGAATGTATGTGAGGCAGGGGATGAACAGATTTTCAGTTTGGATTCCAAGGCTTCTAAATCTGTGAGAACTGTAGGTTAACATGAGCACTCTCCTCCCCAGCTACAACTTTTATTACGATTTCCTAAAACCAATGAATGATGGAGCTCACTGGTTCAAATAAGAAATCACCTAGAAAAACACTCCATGGGATTCAAACTCATTTCCTAAAAGCAAGGCAATAGGCTGGAAAAGCTTTGGAGAGAACTTCTTTTGTAGACTATGGCATAGGTCCAAAATTGGTTTAGTAACCACCGAGAATAGGGACCACTGTGATGGGTATCCATGAGTTGTGGGAGGTCACTTTGTGGAGAATGAAAAACCAATACCCATTTCAATGGAAGCTGTAATAGCCTGTATTACTCAAACATAAAAGGAGTAGTTTTCCCTTCTCTTTCACTGCTCTTCAAAACACAATTTGCCAAGATATAGGCCGTCCTTGTAGGGGAGAAACCATCCCATCTGGTCAAACCGCTGGAAAAGTGGCAAAAAAAGGACAAATACTCATAGATTTTACTCCTGATATGAAAGACAAAAGTCTTGCTTACTTTCACAAGGCAAATTCTAAATTGCTTTTCATATTTTTTTCTAGTAATTTTCAATAATATTTCTTTTTTTAATATGCGTAATAGCTATATTGATATGGATCTTCTTTGACAAGGACTGGTTGGAAATGACAGATTTACCAAGGAAATAATGAATGTTACACCCTCAGTCCCTGTGCATTCTGCAGGTGTTTTTCTGCAATCCCTGGCTAAAACAAATGAAGACACATGGAACCACAAACTCAGGTTATTGAAACCAAAGGTTTCCTATACCGTGGTTTCATCTGGCAAGAATGACCTGTGTGTACTCGCGGCCCAAAGAGGAGTAAACCTATCGCTCACGCCTGCAGCATCAGCAGAGGCCAGTGGTGGCTGAGAGGGGACATCGCACACAGGATGGTTCCCCTGGGAGAGGGGCACAGGGAAGAAGATCCTTACATCACTCTGGAGACTCTCATCTTTCAGAAGATCTGAGGTATCAGCAACGCCTCTTGCAAAAAGAGCTCAGATAACTCACTCCCTGAGAGATCCCATTAACTCGAGCAGCTACTGAGGTATCCCACAGCCTGGCTACCTGAGCTCAAGGGCAAAGGGACAGCTTTGAAAGGATTAACCAGTGTGGCATGCACAAAGCCACCCAAATAGTACGTAAGGACTTTTCTTGAGCTTTACCTACAAGGTCATCCCTATCAAGCTTCCCACAAAGGCAGAAGACAAGTTTTGAGAATCTGTCACCAAGTCATGTTACCAAAGATCACCCAACCTGTCTCCTTCCTTGTGTCTCCCAGTCTCTGAGTGGGGAGGATAGGGATGAAACAGGGGATCTCATCCAGCTCCAGTATCTCACGCAACTACAGTAAAACAGTACTGCCACATACAAATGGAACAGCAACCCAAACAGAAGTGTCTTCCTGTTTCTAGACCTTTCCAACATGGAAAAGGTCTCTCCAGGCACTGTAATTAAATTAAGGGATGAGGAGCACCACTGCTTTTCACAGTACGTCCTGTATCCACCAGCATCCCAGCCATCTCCCCACCAAGGACTCTCATGAACTTGGTGCAAAATTGGCAGGGTTGAGTCAAAAGTTTAAGTGAGGCAAATAGCTAGCAAATTCAGTGTTCATATTAATAATTATGTCATTAGCTTCAAGCTAAATTAATAACACTATTAGCAGTCTGAAGCAAGTTTTTTTTTTCTTTTAGCTTCTTTAAACTTGATACATAGTAATCAGTGCTGTGTAACCAGTTTTATTCCATGTGTTTATGCGTAAAGATGTATGAACTTAAAGCATGAACAAAGCACTATCTAGGAAATAGCACAAGAATTATGGTTGGCAACAGACCTTAAGCATATAATCAGTGGTTCAGAACAATGATACAGCCTTTAATTATACGATCACATATTTTTCCACTGGACTTACTATAGCAGAAGCTGGAGGGCACATAGCAGAAAAGGCAGAAGCCTTTATGAAAGAAAGAACATCCTTGTGACACGGACCAGAAAACAAGCCACTGAACTACAGATGACTAGAGCAAAACTAAGACATCAGAGACAGAAAACTTCACATCTGAAGCACGTGTGCAGCTTTTCTGTCCCCACAGCTCGAAATTATTAGGGTAAAATTAGAGAGTTGGGTTTTCATTGTTTGGGACACAGAGTAACACCTCTCTGGCTCTGTCCCTGTGCCTCTGCCAAGCTCCTGTTTCAGGTTCCTGGTGGAAACACTTGGAATGCCTGTAAATGCAGCAATGGAAAAGGTTTGAGCAAACATCTATTTTTTAAATTTTTTTTTCCCATATGTTTGAATGGACAAAGTTCAGCAATAGAGTATTTGGGGAAAGGGACTGGAAGAGGAAAAGAAACTTGTATGCAGCTTATATAAGAACATCACATTAGAAGCAGCAGGCTATGTTCTTTCCCCTTATTATACATGGAGGGTAGCAATATTTCTTTACCTTGACCTCTTGGTGTTGGAGGAATTATATCGGGTGGATCACAGATAATAACCCCATCTTTTAATTGAGCATCACGGGCTGTTCCACCAAATGTACACAAAACCGTGTCACTGTCAGTCAGAGTTGGCAATGGACTTACAGTCAGTTCCACCTGGAAACAAAATTTAAAAAGGGTAAAATATCTGAAAGAAGCAAAACAAGACCCAGTAAGATTTATGGCCAGAGAATTTAAATTGCTCTTTTTTTTTGGCCAGCAATGATATTTTGGCTAGTGTCACAGAAGATGGTTCTCTATTTTCACTTCTTCCCATCCGCTACTCTTTTCTTCTTATACCTCTACCAGTTTTTTCAAGCTGGGTATATATCGAATTAAGACTCATGCAAAACCCTCTTGTCCTGTCAATGCATTAGTTCAAAACAAAAATGTCTGTACAGACACACCCAAAGCCTTTTATTCTTGTTCTCAGCATCCAGTTTAGCAATAGTAAACAGAGTGGTTAGCACTTAAATCCTGAAAACTTAATTAAATTTACATTAACCTTAGGTGTTACTAGTGAATAATGAAACCATGACTGGATGGGCTGGAAAAGCTGGAGTTTGAAAGGTCTGAACATAAAAGTGACTTCCTCGAGACTCAATGTACCTGCAAAAACCCCACTGAGATCTATCAGTGCTGCTGAAAAAGGATTTCTGAAAGAGTGATGGTGAGATCTTAACCTCCTCAAGAAAGTTGTCAACACAGCGTGCATGTGAAAAACTAAAAGCAAAATAAAATAGGAAAACTTAACAAGGAAAGAGGAAAAAAACGAAATGAAATGTTGGATGCTGTCCTTGATTTAATGCTTAAGGTGTGTTAATTATATAGTTTAACTTTTTCCATTTTGTATTGCCAGTAGAAATGACAATCATCGCTTTCACACTGAAACGGGTCCGCTATGTAATGATTTTTGATGATTAAAGGAATCATAAGGAGACAGTGGCATTAGTGATGGCACAGACAGCATGTAAACACTCATTTGAAGTTGGGTTTGGTTTTGGTTTTTAGGTATTTTGGCCTCAGATGCTTATGTGAGATACCAGAAGTTGACAAGATCTGAACTACAAGAAGGTGTGGATTTTAAGTGGATTTAGTTACACTCCACTAACATTTTTTTTCAGCATAGAAATGGCCTTAACACTATGCTGTTTACATAATTTAGGAATGGAATTAAACTGACTTGAATTTACCTTCTCCATGTACCCAGACTTCACTGTGTAGGCAAATCCACTGCTGATTTTAAAGCAACAGCTTATGCTTCGCTACTTATTTAAGTTTATGCTCAAGCAAGCCGAAAGGGCAGCATGAAATCTCCCCTATCAATTACTTTTTATGGGTTACACAACATGGTGCAACACTTTCATAATATTCAGATAAGTTTAAGTGCTTTATCATCCATAGTAGTGCATCATTTTGGTTTACAGAGAAGGTCAAAAAGAGCATTTCTTAGAAGAAAACATAAACTGCAACCTCCAAAAAGAGTAGCAAGAAAGAGCACTGTCAGAAATGCCAGAGACTGAGATATCCAAGACAGTATTATATTCCTAGTCACCACTGCGCATAAAGAAATGCAGATATTCACCTTCTTGGTAGTCACATCAATGTACTTAAGAACATGTAGGGAAAGCACTTTCTTGTCATACCTTTGTGGGGGCTCTGCGACTCATATTTAGAGGGTTTGCATTAATGATAGTCATGCATGTGCCACTTGGACTCCACAGCCAGTGGTTCTCCTTATCAGCTGTTCCACAGTCTGTCTTCTTTGTGCACCTGACAAAACAGGAACAAAAACCAAAGCAAAGCAATATTATAGCCAGATTCTGCTTTTTCTGAACTATAACAATTTCAGGATTAGAGACTGAAATTACAACACAAGATGACTGGGAATTGGCTTTAATATTGACCATTCAGGTTGTTAATAGAGAACTTTTAAGAGAATAAGTGGAGGAATAAGTATTGATGGTTTGAGATATCAAAAGCAAGTGGGGAAACATATAATATTCTGGACACCACCTTGGATTAGACAACCCAAACCCATACAGAGGCAGTAATATTTAGCACAGGAGCCATCAGGCAATGGAGCCATCGCTGATCATCTGAAACCAGGGTGATTTAACCTTCATTGTAACATAAAACAAGCTCCTGAATGGGTGGGCACAGTCTAGGTCAAGAGGCAGGTCAAGAGGCAGACAACCATGTGTCGCCAGTAAAAAGAGACCTGACGCATGAGAGCACCAATGCAATAGGAGTATTGCTGGGGGCACAAAGGCTTGTGGAGGCCTCCTGTGCAACCACAGCACCAGAAATGTTACTTTTGTAGTCAATGTTTTCATTAATTCCTGCCACTATTTAAGACCTTTCTCTGCCAGGGCACCATTACCATTAAGAGGAAGACGATAGCAGTTGTGCAGCCTCACCAAAAGTACTGGGAGATTTTCCCAGCTCATGTAAAAGAAGGGCAGAAAGAAGAGACACTGCAGCGCAGAAGCTGCATACGTGGCTACAGCAGCTTGTTGAAGCGTTTGTGGGGACAGTCTCATGCGTATTCCTCCCATTCTGTGCAAAGCTTAGGAGAAAATGCTGCAGGATCTCTGGCTGTTGGAGCAGAAGACTATTAACTCATCAGGGGCTTTAACACAGTGCGGTTACTGCACAGCTCAGTCAGCCCTACCCTTAAAGATATAATTTACATACAGAGTGTTCATTCATATAACATATCCCTAAACACATTATTAAGTGTTGTGTGTGATCATGAGACACAACTTGCTGCAGGTGGGAAAAACATTAGAAATTAAACATATTTTTTTCCTCATTGGAAATAAATACTAGCAAATGCAAAAATTCATGTTTGCCTGTTCCCAGACACCATTAATACTTTGAGATATTGAGGTCAGTGTTCATATCAGAAACCTGAAGGGAAATCTAAGGAAAATTGCCTTTTGTATGATATATGACATGGCCTTCAACTCCCAGCAACCCAGGAGGAGTTTGAGGTGTATATTCCAAATCCCAGGATTCATCCACAGCAACCAAAGCCCAGGCTGGAGGAGTTACAGTGTATTGCATAAAGCTGCATGCACTGCATAAGTTTCTCTGCAGTGTTCCATGTTCTGCTACACATCAGGCTGATAAGTAACTTAATGTGATAGTTCACATTTTCAGAGAGGAAGCTAGAAGCCTGAAATTCATCTGCATACTATAATTAAATAGCCCCTTTGTTCCAACAGCACGTACTTAGAATCATAGATTCCCAACCGCTCATGCCAAGGGGATAATTAACTTAGTAGTCAAAAAGAGAGCTGCAGGACCGCTCTTCCCTATTGCCACTCCAATCAATGAAGACTGCAAAGAAGAGACATTCCAGAGGTGTTCAGTGCTGTCCTAGTTTACACGTGTTTGAATATTAATTCAGTTAACCTCTGCAGACAGTTAGCCAAATGCCACTTTCTGCTCTCCTGCAGTTAGGTGGGGGTTTAGTGTAGCTACTCGTCTTGAGAGATTACATTTATACAAAAACTGCATTTGAGATATATACTTTATTTCGGACATGAACAGGTTTTTTCTTTCATGCAGTTTAACACCTTCCTGCTTTATGTGCTATATTTTCTGAATATTAAACAGGAAGCACTCTTTTAATTTCTGGGAGAACATTTCAGCATACAGTTCAGAGAGTGATAAAACATGCAGCTAGATATATACTGATTTTCAGTACCAGTACAGAAGTATATATTTTCCCAAACTAATGAAATCTGCAGAAGTCAATGGGGACTTATTTGTGTGCACAGAAGATTGATAGCAATGTCTGTGCGATAAAATTAAATCACTATCAGAGGCGTAAGGCTCAGGTTGCTACACCGAGCAGTAACCCACGGCAAGTGTGAAAATTTGAGCTATTCCACCGTTTGCACCCAAAAAAGCACCAGCAGCACTCACCTGCCCTCTCTCACACACCAGCCACAGTATGGATCCCTCGCTTGAATACACTTTTCACAGTCTGAATAGTCTTGGCAGTTCTGCACAGGTAGCCGATGCACCTGAAGAACCAAAAGTAAGGCAAACCGTAAGGGATCTGAGGAGGTCACAAGGAGATGGAAACGTCGTTGTACAGCACTGTTGCCTGTGGCAGCAGCATACTTGACCCTGTATTATTTGCTAAGAGTTCAGCTTGATTGTAAGAATATCCATACAAAACCACAGTCTGGTTCTTTCCCCCTTAGCAAAGTCCAAATCCACACACTTTTCCTGCTTTTTTTTTCACTCCAATATTCTCTAATCTCTCTTCAAAGTAACATAGGACATTGTTATAATTCAGAATCATGAGGAAGTCTTACAAAAATCAAGCTTTTCAGTTCCTCCAGTTACATTACTTCTGGAAATCCGCGTTACAGCAGGCATCGCAGGACAGAAACTGTGTCAAAAATGCTCTGAATTCAAGAAACAGCTACTTGCAGAACACACACTTCCAAAAGGCTAACTTGGTACTGGCTAGATCATTTTTTAAAACAAAATATCCTCCCCTCCATATCACTAGCACGGAGATGAAATCATTTGGAAAAGCAACCATCAGTGGCACTTTTAGCCAGAAGGCATTTCAGAAAGTCTGCAAGCATGAGAGCGCCAGGGCGCTTCGGGTTACTGCTCTTCTCCACGCATAACCCTCCACCACGCAGTACATTCACAAAGGAAAATGGAAATAATTATGACAGGAAGCAGCAGGGAAAAGAGCATCATCAGTTCTCATGTCTCAGTCCCCCAGTAAATATACAGCTTCTGGTTTTGATTTCCTTTAGTGCTGAGAATAAACAATTTTGTCTTTCTTTGGTGCACAGAAAAAGAAGCCAGCACACAACCATCCCTTTTAGTTTTGCTGCTGAAATGATGCAAGAGGAGAATGGGACACGCGTCTTCCTGTCCATGACTATGTTCTACTTTTAAAGAGCACAAAAAGTCTAGCAACAGTAACTCTGAGATGTAAGCTTTCTTTTTGCTACCTTCTCCTCTCATTTAAGGCAACTGGCAGTTACAAAGCTACTTTGAAAATCTGAGTTTGGCCTTTTCTTTCACTTTCAGAGAGTTCAGTCTGACTCAGTTAAGGAAAATATCGGTATCGGGTAGTTTTCTTGCATATATTAACCCAGAGGTTTACCTTTTCAGCACTCTTTCCGCGCCCTCCTTCTTCCACAGATGCTTACCTAACTGGAGCTGAGTTACTGGCACTCTGTTTCACTAACTGGTACCCATGAGTAATTTAATATCCAGTGAATGGCTTTTTTTTATGACAAAGTATTTATTTCATAATTCTGGCAGGCAGAAACAAGCCCTAGAGATTGCCGTCTGTGCAAGTTTTATGTAAACTTAATGGATTTTTTTAAAAAAATAAAAATAGCAGCTCCATTTGCAGCCAGCTTCAAAATGCAGAGAAGCTAATTTTAGAGATTTTCTAATTGTCACTCTTAATCAAAGAGAGTGGTAAAAGCTAAAACAAGCACATAGGCTAGTGATTGTGGTAAGTGACTGCCACAGGCTTCTGCTTTCCTCCCAATATGGTACGTACCATAAGGAATCTGGGATCCTACCAGTGATGTTCACTTGTCACGAACCAGCCTGAACGTGCCAGGGGTGGTACTCTCCTTTCCAAGGCCCCCAAGAAGCTGCAAGGGGTTTCTCCTGCTCGCTGCCCAAGCTCTGGGAGCAGAGCGGAGAGGAGAGGGCTGACTTTTGAAAGCATTTGCTCCAAACCACCCACTGCTATTGACACAGCAGGAGAAGCTGGGAGGGGAGGGGGAGGAGAAGTGAATCAGGAAAGCAAGAGCTATTTTTTCACTATGGCTCTTAACCTCTGTATCCTTCTTCCCTGTATTTCTCTCGATCTGATTGCTTTTTAAAGGCTGTTTCAAGTTATCACCCACCACATCATCCCTTTCACTTTGCTCAAGTGCTTACAGGGCCCAGGCAATTCATTTCGAAGGCTGCATCTGCCAGGTAGCTTAGCATTAAGCAGGCCTATCAGCGCAGCTAGCCTGCCCTTTATTGTTTACCTTATTTTAAATAACTCTAAACCGTTCTAACTCCCAGGGCAGGCTTCTGATATCTCTATTCCCACAAATCCCAGCTGTGCTTAACCCAGAAGTGCACGTTTCAACATTTATTCTTCTCCCCCCACTTACGTCTCTTCTTTTCTCCCTGCTCCAAAGGCCCCCATTCTCCTCCTGTCTATCTGCTTCTAAAAGTGGGTGGGACCGCTCATTGTAATTAACTCCCAGAGATGACAGTAATGTAATGCCATTACAGAGCTCTCAACTTTAGTTATTCATATTTAAGCTGAACAGGTTTTGTAAAAGAAAACTATTATTCGCATTATTCAGAAACTGCAGTGTCTATGAGGGCTACTTGGAAAAGATTAAACTGAAATCCTTTCTCTGGCAGAAATTTGCTGCTTTCTAAATTTAAACATTTTGTAGAGATGGAATTATTTTTTTTTCAAATTTTCTCTGACAAATTGTTCTGTGGCCTTCCTAAATTCTACCAGTTCAAGCAGACCGTCACCAGAAAATTTGTCTTCCTCCAAGGTTGCTGCCACCCCTAATGCTGCTCAGCAGCTCACGCCAGAGCGTGGCGGGGACCTCAGGGCTCTTAAGCACAGTGCCAGCTTGTCAAGTGGGGTGCCAGGCTTCTGTGGACAACGTTGAAGTTTGGAGTTTTGTTCCAAATCTGAATCACAGCCAAACGAGAAGTACCAACTACTCCAAACAAAAATATTAAGTAACTGCTCACACACACTGTCATATTATGAAATGCCTTATCAGTCGCTTATCCAGCACTTCTAGCCTTCAGCCAGAATATAACACTCCTGCAGCAGGAATTTATATTAATCCTTTTATAAAACAAAGAACTCTCTTGCACTGCTTTCCCCAAAGAGTCTTCTTTCACAGCCCCTTTCATTGTCCCCATACTACTGCATTTCCCACATCCCATTCCCACTGACAATGCTGCAGATGGTGGCAGCCTGTCACCCATCCCGTCCTGGAGAGCTGCTGAACCATGCATCTGAGGCTTGCAGCTCCAGCCACCACGAAGAAAGTGTCAGAAGAGGGTTACAGGTGGAGATGAAGGACAAATCTGGTATCCCCTCTTGTCTCCTACTTGCTTTCTTTTCTCCTTTCTTTACAAACCTCTGTTGTGCCTCACCTGCCACCACAGAGAAGGGGAACCTAGAAGAGACTGCCTGTACCTTCCATAGCCAAGTCCAACCTTTCCCGCTGACTCACTTGAATAGCAGAAGCTCAAACAAAAGCATTTCCCAAAGTTATAATTCTCTCAGTTGTTTCTTAGTTTTTGATGGCAAGACCCACAAAAACTCCTGGCAGTTTTACAGATGGGTAAATGTTGTTATGTCAGCTGCCAGCATCCTAAATCCTGAAGTACTCTTGAAAAGGACCAATGGCAGATAGAGCATCCACTGGTACCCCAAGGACACCACACTGAGCGCTAGGGTTGCCTGACCCCATGGAGTGCTGGTGTCGGTGCCAAACATCTCAACTTCATCCTTCTACCAGACCCCATAAGAGAGCTTTAGAGGGGAATTCACTTCCCATTCCCAATCCCTAAGCACCAAGCACAGTTCTCCAAGTCACAAGAATCAAGTTCATCAGCTTGGACTTGAGAAAGGTATTCATATACACAGAGTGGGGGAAGCCTCACCAAATGGGGCAACTTCCAGGAACAAGTGAGAAATGTACAAATCTCAGGTAAAGTTGCAGACAAAGTGAAAGTGGAACCGGTCTTTAATGCAAGCAGGACATGTTACCTTGTCTGTGGTCATCACATACAGGTTTTCTTGGGTTCGGTCAAGAGCCAGGTCATTCTTTATGGGTTTGTTTAGTTCAATAGTAAGAGAGCTGTACTCAGTCGCAGCAGATGAAAGGAACACCTGTTTCATGGAAGAAAGAAAGGTGGTTAATGTTGCTTTTTTCCCCTATATCTGGCTACTGCCATAAAAGATGATTAAAAATATTTCTATAAATATATTAACAACAAAAGGAGGGCTAAGGAGATTCTCCATCCTTTATTGGATGAGATCAGGCTCAGTCAGCACGGGTTTAAGAAAGACGGGTCCTGCTTGATTACCTTGATCTCCTTCTATGATAAGGTGACCCATTTAGTGGATGAGGGAAAGGCTGTGGATGTTGTCTACCTTGACTTTAGTAAAGCCTTTAACACTGGTTCCTACAACACTCTCTTGGAGAAACCAGCTGCTCATGGCCTGGGTGGGCACATGCTTCGCTGGGTAAAAAACTGGCTGGATGGCTAGGCCCAAAGAGTTGTGGTGAATGGAGTTACATCCAGCTGGCAGCTGGTCACAAGTGGTGTTCCCTGGGGCTCAAATTTGGGCCACTTCTGTTTAATATCTTTATTAAGGATCTGGACGAGGGGATCAAGTGCACTCTCAGTAGATCGTCTCAGCAGACGATACCAAGATGGGTGGGAGTGTTGATCTACACAAGGGTCGGAAGGCTCTACAGAGGGAACTGAACAGGCTGGATTGATGGGCCAGGGCCAACTGTATGAGGTTCAACAAGGTCAAGTGCTGGGTCCTGCACTTGGGTCACAACAACCCCATGCAGCACTATAGGCTTGGGGAAGAGTGGCTGAAAGGGTTACCCAGCATTGAAACAGGCTGCCCAGGGATGTGGTGGAGCCACCATCCCTGGGGGTATTTAAAAGATGTATGGAGGTGGCACTCAGGGGCATGGTTTAGCAGTGGACTTGGCAGTGTTAGGTTCATGAGGGGAGTGTTGATCTACACAAGGGTCGGAAGGCTCTACAGAGGGAACTGAACAGGCTGGATTGATGGGCCAGGGCCAACTGTATGAGGTTCAACAAGGTCAAGTGCTGGGTCCTGCACTTGGGTCACAACAACCCCATGCAGCACTATAGGCTTGGGGAAGAGTGGCTGAAAGGGTTACCCAGCATTGAAACAGGCTGCCCAGGGATGTGGTGGAGCCACCATCCCTGGGGGTATTTAAAAGATGTATGGAGGTGGCACTCAGGGGCATGGTTTAGCAGTGGACTTGGCAGTGTTAGGTTCATGAGTGGATTCAATGATCTTAAAGGTCTTTTCCAACATAAATGACTCCATGATTCTATGATCAATGAAAATCCTCTGTTTACTCAAGTTTACAAATTCACATTAGGGAAAATATTTCAATTTGAAATAGATGGCACTAAAAGCAACAAGAAAAGCATAAAAGTCATGAAAGGAAATTTCTCACTGCCCACAAGAGCTAATATTTGTATTGGGATTTTTTTTGTAAATACTGATTCATTTTAGTGCTATAAAATTGAAATTCTCAATTCAGAGCCTTTGCACTTGAATGTGTTCAATTTTTTCATCTTCCCTTATGGTAACCAATGGTTTCAACTTCAAATTTCAAACCATGTAATGGCACATGGTCATCACTACCCTTCAAGCAAAAGAAGGTGTTTGTCATTGCAGTCTTGACATTTTAACACCACAAACACGTGAACCCTTGAGCCCCCCACCACACAGCCAGAATTTAGCAGAGCTCCAGCTTGGGCTTTGTGCTGCCACCTCTATTCACTGAATGGCTAGAATGATTACAAAATGAAAAGTTGCTCTTAAACTAGTATGGACTTGAATAGAGATAAGGCTAGAGCAGCTGTTAGATTACCTAAGGCTGTATATATAGGGCTCTCAGTAGGTATCTAATCCTTTGGGAAAAGTGTCATTCAGGCGATGCTAATTCAATCTGTGTATCCAATAGCTGAGGTACAGCAGAAATAATGTGGTTTTTCTTTGAAATTAAAAATACCAAGCTCCCAGAGAATTTGCTCCTGGTACGCGATCTTATAAATCCCATTTACTTTTAGAGCAGAAGTACACTATCGCTACAGTTCGCAACCTTTAAAACACCTTCCAGTCTTTTAAATCCAGTTTGTTACCTTAAGAATTTTGCCATTTGACGTTCCAAGAAAGGCCACAGTATGTCCGTTCTCCACAGCCACAGTGACAGCCGTGAGATTCATCCCTTCTTTTTGCAGTACCGGCTTCTCTATAACACCATTCTTACTTCCCAAAAGGTACGGCAAGTGTTCGGAGCCACAGGGGAAAGTTTTGCTTGCATTCTAATAAGGAATAGCAATACAGAGTGATGTTAAACATTCAGATCACTAATAGCTAGCTAAGAATGGAGTGCAACCCTATTACCAGACAGCATAATACCCCTCAGACATAGAAGAGTAGAAAGAGAGAAACGGATTGTCTGCCCGTTTTCCCCCAGTCAACAGGCAGCAATCAGAAAGCAGTCTGCTAATTGCAAACTGCTTCAATGCTTTCATGTTCCAGGAGACATGGGGAGAGGAATTTTTTTGTTTCTATTTCATTATAGCAACACAGTTTAAAAAGTAACCAGTTTGTTTAATTAAAATGAACATGTCATATAGATTGGATTGGCCAATTTTGTGTTGAAGGCTGTTTTTTTTTAATGTCGTTTTGTTTCTTCATTTGCTGCTACCCATGCAAAAGCAACCCACTGGCAACCGTCTCGTGAACTTCAACACATTCCCTCTTCACTACGCTTTAATCCTGAGCTGCAGGGAATGCCACCAGAAGGAAGTTCATTCACACCTTGCCTTTTCTGCTATATTTGGTAACAAGACTCTCTTTCTGATCTGAAATCCACACCTCTTTTTTGCCAGAAGCCAGGGCTGCTCTACTTGTCACATTCAGGATTTCTGTGTTTGATGCTCACCTCAGATGCAGGGCACTGCAGTGAGTAACACTGGTGTTTGGAAGCAAAAAGTGTTCTAGCGACCTACTGTGTGGGAGAGGGCTGTGGTTTCATAAGATGAAGGATTCTGGGTCAATACCACTGGAAGGTATTCCCATGCCCCATCTTTTCAGCTGTTCACTCCTACTCCTGGACTGTAGGCACAGCACTTCTCAAGCTGTGCTCAAAGAGTTGCTTATGCAAGTGTGTAACTTGCTCAGGTTGGGGAATTAAGACATTCTAAAAGCTGGCTGAGTTATTTTTAAGATTTTAAAGACATACTTTAGGGTTGGCTGCAGTAATGAAAGGCATGCACAAGCAGGGTTTGGGAATAGGTTGAGTGGTGTGGGCAAAAACATCATAAAGTCAACAGATGCTGAAAACTGCCTCTCAGAGACACAGTCATAAATTGAAGAACAGTATCAGGAGGGGTGTAACAATGACCTCCAAAAACCTTATAGCCAAGGTAATGACAAACCATAAAAAAAACCTCCTAAGATTGCCATCATGCTATGGAAGTATTTTGAGCCAGAGCAAAATATGAACACCACTTGAATATAAGAAACACGCATTTCCAGTTATCTGAAAATTCAAATCCAAGGGAGAAACAACACTGAGCTCCAGATATCACCTAGAATATTCTTAAGACCATTTAAAAACATAAATATGTTGGCTGAAACCAGAATTGTCTATAGTGATCATCCAGAAGCTGATTATGAGTGTAACAAATCACTGCATTTGACTCAGTAATTTCCATACCAAAAGGAAACCTTTAAAAGAAATGCATTTATGAAACCAATATTAACTTTTCAGGAGATGTAAAATATTTCTTTAGAAACTCAGAATTATAACTATCTTGCTACTTCTTCCTTGACCTGTTCTGCAACCGTCCCAACCACGTTCCATTTCTACAGTGAATCCAGCTATTGAGTTTTCAGTCATCTGATCTCACTATAGTTTAGCTCAAAGCCACCCCAAAATATGCAGTTGTATATTTTCCACTAATTCTAACACAGATTGTAAAACTGATAGTGATATTACCAGTCCATGTGATGCACACGGGTTTTCTGCTGAAAAAAGTTTGTAAAATGAGCTGGTATTCTTTTTAGTGTAGCAATCGTTCCGGTTTTTTTCCATCTTTTCATTGATGTGCCGCAAGGAAAACACACACATGGCAGATTTTAGAGAGCCGTTATCTTTGTTTACTTTGCTGAAGAGTGCAAGAAGAACTTTGTCATCTGAGAGAGCATCCGTGGTTTGTCTCTGCTGAGCCATGCTCTCAGCCAGCTCTTCTCCTGGGGTAGTGACGTAAGCAGAGTGACAGTGGTCATAGGCACCATCATCATCTTTGCAACCCAAGTCCATTTCAAAGTAGGAATAATAATGGGCATCATCTTTGCACAGACGTGCAATCAGTGTGCGGTTATTGACGGGCTGTTTCTCTTGCTGATTAAAAATAAAATAAACATAATTTTTATCCTCAAAGACTGCCACAAATTGTTGTGTGCTTGACGAGTGATAAGCTGACTTCACAGCTGCCGAGTCTGTATACATTTCAAAAATGTCTTTCCCGTCCCTTTCGTAGAGCTGCCGAGTGCTGATTATTATCCCATTATCATTTGGTCCATTCCCTTTCCCAACAAACAGCACTCGGTCATTATTCAAGGAAGTGATCAGTCCCACAGTTGATACATTCTCATCGTTGCTTGCCACAAAAGACTTTTCTCCGCTACTGTCTACATAATACTTCTCATGGCTAATGTCTTCTAGATCTCTGATGGCACAGATTCCCTTAAAAAGGCTTCCACACACCACAATTGTTTTATCCGCCTTGTTCAGCAACAATAGTTTGTTGTAATTGTCAGTCAGTACTGCCTCTTTACATTGATTTTCATCAATGGGAGGTGTGCATTTTTTGTTGTCCTTTCTTGGACCTGTTTCTACAGACCTTATTACTTCCAGGTTTTCTGTAAGCTGATACAAAGCATTTACCACTCCCAAATAGATAATCCCAGTGTCGTTATCCACTGTTAGATGATTTAGCTCTGTAGCGCTCTGGAAAGGAATCGGTTCCTCATTTCTGGATAAGGTGATGCAAAAACAGCTCAAAATGCTCAGTGTCCAGATCCATAAAGCCATTTCTCTGTAATACCTAAAAAGGGAAAGAAAGTAAAAACATGAAACGTATTGAAAAATAAAATTTACACAGAATTCAACACCATGAAGATTTTTTTCTTTCATAATTTCAGACACAAACACACTGCATGTGTAGACATCATGAAGAGTATGGAAAGCCTCAAATCCTGTTAATTGTGTAGCAATTTAATATATTGGAGAAGGATTAAACAAGGTCATATGTCTAAATGATTATCATATAACCAATTAGATAATCAATTCCTGCTAAAGTACAATGACAACAGACAATCTGAAAAAACACAGAGTGCCAAGAAGTGGTATTGCTTCTCCAGAATAATTCACACAGTGTGAATTATTGATTTTTGAGATTTTATAAATACGTTGGACAATCCCAGTGTTTTGGGTGGCTCCCCCTTAATAGAAGGGAAGAATTTACATAACAGTGTTTGAGACATTTGGTGTTGCAGGACTTCCCCAGAAAGGAAAAAAACCCTTCCATTGACTACAAGGAAGTCTGGATCTGGGTGCTGATGTTCTTCGTGAAGGCATTACACTAATCTTTCATCAATGTAAAGGTTGGGAGACAGGAGAGCCCTTAATATGCAACATTGCCTTTGACTGCTGATACGCATTACAGTCCAACACTTCAATGCACTTAGGCACTGCAATTTAACAGCTTCAAATCTGTCGGAAGAACACCACTTAGAGTTTTATGGGATCAAGATTCTGTTACTGGTTTGGGTTGGGATTTTTTTTCAGAATTTTTACTTCCCAAGCAGATCAGCTGTCTGTTTGGAATTAGACAAAAACCTTCTGAAACTTGTAACAAGGGCTATAATTTTAACCTGAAGAGTTAAATGATGAGGCAAGTCCCAACTGGCTTCCTAAGCACAAAATATTTTGTCAACGTTTTCTCCAAGTGTTTAGTTCTGAGAGCAGAAAACTGAAGGTGGCATGCTTGGACACCGATGTCAGGGGTCAAAGATAAATACTGCTTGGAGGAGGTACTAAAAAACAAATATGACCCACAGTATTTTCATTTTCAGTCAGCCATGTGACTGACTCCATAGTCTGATGAGAAAAGAACCTGTAAACTTACAGGGAATCTCAAGTTAAATATGAAAATACCTGGAACTGTGAAGAAAAAGGAAAAAAAATAAAAACCCAGAAAAGAGAACCATTTAACAAAGTAACCTAACAGGTGAAAGCCTTGTAGGAAAGGGAAAATAGCATAGAATACCAAAACGAGGAACTGAAAAAGAAAAAAAAAAATAATAAAGGAACCATGCTCCAGTGTCGGCTCTAACTTCTGTTTTGGCAGCAGCAATAGATTCTGGTGGGATGTGAAAGAGAATTGCCTGAATCATCACTTACACTGGATAACTAAGGTTAAACGTCAACGACCATGCTGCAAAAGTTCGAGCAGGGAAGCTCCCCAAACCACCCCGGCATTGCCAGCAGTGCAGAGAGACAACTCCTGCCGTCCAGCACTGACTGCAGTTTGCTCCTCTATGGACAAAATGCACGTGTGAGAAAAGCTTTTCTAAAAGCCGAGCGATTCTAAGAAAGCAAAAACCTACTAAATGTAACTCAGGATAATAACGAAGACAAAATAAAAGACTAACTTCAATCTTGTTTTGCTAGAGCTCTTATCATGTACCAAACTGAGTAGCTAACTGTAAAATGAGGTCAAAGAAGAGACAGTACATTACCGACAGCACAAGCCTGACTTCTAATGATAGGCTGACCTCGTATGACAGTGACCAAGAAAAGGCTAAGAATTATAACCCATTCTTCAGACACACGGACTTCAGCACATGCCTTGCAACGTAATGAAGTGCTGGACCTCTCTACAACAACCTTAGACCCGTTCTAAGGAACCCAGAAGAATTCTGATCTTATTTGTCAGAAACTCCTCTTTTCTTCCTGCTCCCAAGGACCTCAATTTTCCAAACACGCTTTGATCCCAGCTTACGTCTCCGTGGCTAAATGGTATGTCATAATGCATGTCATCTAGTTTCAAATATTTTCCCTTACAGTTCTCTGCAATAAAATAGAAAAACAGCTTGACATACCACTGCAATGTTGTTCCATAAAAGTTTTATCATTCCACTATCTATTGCATGAGGATCAAACGCTGAAGAATTCAGATTCATTTGTTCCTGTTTTTTTCCACAAGGTAATTATTGTCAGATTATTATCATCTCTGCTCTCAGTCAAAAAAAAGCCATAAATAGCTCTGCTTATAAAATATGCCTCAAATGAATGGAAAGTAATTTATTGTACCTTAATTTCTGTACTCGGTTCACCTCCATGTCCATTTATTTCAGTGCATTAAAAAATCATTTTGTCCATTTGTGGCAGCCAGCTTAATGACACAGAAGCTGCATTTGCAGTACACCTGCCTTCATCCCACGGACTGAACAAAGAGCCTTGCTAGTTCATACCAGAGCCAGAATTTAAGGAAAAGTACACTTTGCACCTCTTAACCACACTCTTACAGGAGTAATTCATCTCTCTGTACAAAAACGGGTACTGCTTCCTCCCTAATATTTGCTGCCTTGTTGACTCATCAAATTTTTTACTTCAATTATTCAGCCCTGCATGAATTCTCCATTAATTCTGGGTTGTTGGGGTTTTTTTTTTGTCTTTTTTTTCCTGGCATTTACTCCCTGCCACTCCAATCTCATGCCAAACACCATTAGATTATCTCAGACCTCCATGCAAGGTAACAGTTCTTCATTCTCTGTACCCATTGCTTTCATTTCCCCCTTCCTCTCCCTTCAAAGCAAACAGTAAAGAAAAACTAAATGTGCTATGGAAAAGATCCAGAACTAAATTCCCATGGACTTCTCAAGTACCAGGCTTAAGGAAAAAAAAAAAGCAAACAAAATCCAATGAGATGCACTACAACCACAGCTCATTCTCACCTGGTCTTAATTGGGAAGTAGCAGCTGGAGGAATCCTGCTACTGCCAGCTGGTGTGGTAGGACCTACAGGGCTGCTCTTAACACAGATGCCCTACTGAGTTAGGTGCTATGGAAATGTATCAAGGAACAGTTTCCTGCTGTGAAAAACTTCTGTATAAAATGAACAAGTCATGGAAACACAAGAGAAAATGAGTAAGAAACCCCAGGAAACCATGGAATCCGAGATGTTCAGCACGGCAAATGTATTTCCAATGGCTCAATCACATACTTTAATTACACATGGGCCTGTATGGCTTACTCAAAGTCATGCCCTGGTCCTAAGAACTGACATATATCTTCTGACCTCAGTTTGCACTTAGTTTTAAGCCCTCGGCAGACTCAGGATAAAAGAAGCCCAAAAGAGCAGTTGACCACATTGCTTTTTTTTCTCTCTCGAAGTCTTGTCTCCATCCTGTCTCTTGCTCCCCATCCCCCCTGCAACATCATTAGAATCATCTTTATCACTCTCCCATCAAGATTATCTGAATTGCAAAGTCATTTCCTTTTTGGATTCCTCCCATTTTCCTCATTGCCTTGCCTACCCCTTCCCCCATCTCAAAACATACTCCTCTTCCAATTCATATGCCTTAGAGAAAACTGAACGAGATTTCGATGAATATCCTAAAAGGATGGCAGTAATGATAAACACACTCTCAAAGATTAAAAAAAAAAATATATATATAAAAAGGTGGGTGTTAATTAAAAATAAATTGTGGATAACATACAAACCCTCCCCAGTCTCTCAGAGATTCAGCAGGTGACAAGGAAAGAGAGATGGCAGCAACCAAGCACTTCAAAAGAAACCCATCAAAAAAACAGTGTCTTGCTGCTACAAGAAATATGAAACTCCAGAAATTCCGTGCAGGAAATGCAGAACACCCAGGAGAACAATTCATACAGGGGAACTGCCACAAAGTGACACTGTGTTGGAATGACACAGCTACCAGCCCTCTGCCCCGCTGCTAGATCAATTTTAATTTAAGTACCCATAACTTTATGTCTTTCTACTCAAGCAAGACCAACAACCTTAAGTAAGTCAATTCTTCAAAAGGCATGCAGAAAAAAAGAGCATCTATAATAACTACAAAGTGAGTTACAAATTGACTTCTGAGTGTTATAAACACACTTAAGAATTAGCACTAGCAACATGCTGACATGGATGTGGCAGGTATTTTCCTCCTTCACTGCACGATCCTCTGCTGTACCTGTATACGGGAACCTTCAACTTTTCAGCCATCCCCAGCCACCTTTTTTTGGCCTTCAGTATAACTTTTGCTCTATGTTACCTCATTTCTTACATTCATTTCAGCTGAAGTGAAAGAAAAACAAGTTTTGTCTGAAGTTGGAATAACTAAACTAAGTGATATTCCCATAAATGATGGACAAGAAAGTCTTCAGCGTAGGAATACGCCACTTTACCTTCTGTGGTGTTTTTGCAGAGTTGTTCCTCACTAACCATATATATACACTGAATTAAATTCTATTATCTCATGCAGATAAAGTTTTGTTACTTGAAATTCTGGGTCTAGAGACAAATGCTTCTGGCCAAGAGAGGCAGATACTGATCCGCTTTATCAGTAAGTGATGCAGAGAACTGTGGTTCTCACTGCAAACTTTCCCCTAATCTCAAAGACCCAAAAGACTGCAAAGTGGTAAAAAAATTCATAAATAGAACAAAAATTTGTTAAAAGACCTGAAAATTGCAACATAAAAAGAGGTGAACATCCAAAGACTGTACCCAAATGGCTTAGAGATGTTGGGAAAGATGAATTAGAAGAAATTTTCCTTCTCCCTCATTTAGATAACTATGTTTTTAACTTCTATTAGGTTTGCCGCAAGTCAGAAAGAATTAAACTTTATTTTTTAAGCTAAAGGAATTCAGAATAGGAATTGGAGAATGTATGTGAGGCAGGGGATGAACAGATTTTCAGTTTGGATTCCAAGGCTTCTAAATCTGTGAGAACTGTAGGTTAACATGAGCACTCTCCTCCCCAGCTACAACTTTTATTACGATTTCCTAAAACCAATGAATGATGGAGCTCACTGGTTCAAATAAGAAATCACCTAGAAAAACACTCCATGGGATTCAAACTCATTTCCTAAAAGCAAGGCAATAGGCTGGAAAAGCTTTGGAGAGAACTTCTTTTGTAGACTATGGCATAGGTCCAAAATTGGTTTAGTAACCACCGAGAATAGGGACCACTGTGATGGGTATCCATGAGTTGTGGGAGGTCACTTTGTGGAGAATGAAAAACCAATACCCATTTCAATGGAAGCTGTAATAGCCTGTATTACTCAAACATAAAAGGAGTAGTTTTCCCTTCTCTTTCACTGCTCTTCAAAACACAATTTGCCAAGATATAGGCCGTCCTTGTAGGGGAGAAACCATCCCATCTGGTCAAACCGCTGGAAAAGTGGCAAAAAAAGGACAAATACTCATAGATTTTACTCCTGATATGAAAGACAAAAGTCTTGCTTACTTTCACAAGGCAAATTCTAAATTGCTTTTCATATTTTTTTCTAGTAATTTTCAATAATATTTCTTTTTTTAATATGCGTAATAGCTATATTGATATGGATCTTCTTTGACAAGGACTGGTTGGAAATGACAGATTTACCAAGGAAATAATGAATGTTACACCCTCAGTCCCTGTGCATTCTGCAGGTGTTTTTCTGCAATCCCTGGCTAAAACAAATGAAGACACATGGAACCACAAACTCAGGTTATTGAAACCAAAGGTTTCCTATACCGTGGTTTCATCTGGCAAGAATGACCTGTGTGTACTCGCGGCCCAAAGAGGAGTAAACCTATCGCTCACGCCTGCAGCATCAGCAGAGGCCAGTGGTGGCTGAGAGGGGACATCGCACACAGGATGGTTCCCCTGGGAGAGGGGCACAGGGAAGAAGATCCTTACATCACTCTGGAGACTCTCATCTTTCAGAAGATCTGAGGTATCAGCAACGCCTCTTGCAAAAAGAGCTCAGATAACTCACTCCCTGAGAGATCCCATTAACTCGAGCAGCTACTGAGGTATCCCACAGCCTGGCTACCTGAGCTCAAGGGCAAAGGGACAGCTTTGAAAGGATTAACCAGTGTGGCATGCACAAAGCCACCCAAATAGTACGTAAGGACTTTTCTTGAGCTTTACCTACAAGGTCATCCCTATCAAGCTTCCCACAAAGGCAGAAGACAAGTTTTGAGAATCTGTCACCAAGTCATGTTACCAAAGATCACCCAACCTGTCTCCTTCCTTGTGTCTCCCAGTCTCTGAGTGGGGAGGATAGGGATGAAACAGGGGATCTCATCCAGCTCCAGTATCTCACGCAACTACAGTAAAACAGTACTGCCACATACAAATGGAACAGCAACCCAAACAGAAGTGTCTTCCTGTTTCTAGACCTTTCCAACATGGAAAAGGTCTCTCCAGGCACTGTAATTAAATTAAGGGATGAGGAGCACCACTGCTTTTCACAGTACGTCCTGTATCCACCAGCATCCCAGCCATCTCCCCACCAAGGACTCTCATGAACTTGGTGCAAAATTGGCAGGGTTGAGTCAAAAGTTTAAGTGAGGCAAATAGCTAGCAAATTCAGTGTTCATATTAATAATTATGTCATTAGCTTCAAGCTAAATTAATAACACTATTAGCAGTCTGAAGCAAACCTTTCATCTGCGCACACCTGAACTCCAAAGTATTTAATATTCTGAGCCAGATCCAAATTCAGAGCAAGAGGGAGCAGTGTGAGTCTCAATTTTTCAACTCGGAGTCACTCAAAAGAGCATTAACAACAGGTAATGAGACTCAAAAATGCACAGATTTTGCAATTGCACTCAAGAATTTCCAATAATGTGCTGTCTCTGCAACATCAGCAGGTAAACAAAAAAGAAGAGCAGTGCTCTGCAGATATATATGTGCTCTCAGAAGCAGAGCTGTGCTACACAAAGCTGAACTCTAATGAATTCCCTGGTTTATTCCCTGCCAGACCTAGCAGTGTTTTGATTTTGAAAATCTGATATACCGTGGATTCTGCCACAGTCCATGGATGGGTTTTTTGCTGCTCTTAGAAATCAAAACAAAAATTCTCCTAAGTGAAAGCATCTTCAAGAGTTCACAGTGCGAAGTAGCTTTAAAAACAGTCAATAAAAATAGCTCCTGTGGAAAGACCTCATTCCACAGCATTAGCTACCAGCAATTATGGAGTACAAACCACTCTGAGACATAGGTAGCTTATGCCTGAAAGGTCTCTTCAAATCCTAATTTTTATTATTGGAATTTTTATTATAAAGACAAGTGTTTGGATTATCACCTTAAATAAGAGGGCTGCATACACACCATACAGCCTCGCTGATGCAGGCAGGAGCACACACAGGGATGAGAAATGCTGCCAAAGCAGACCTGTGTTCCTGCCCTCCTAGACCACATTTGCCTTTCAGTTTGGGCTTCTACATTCATCCTTCATCTTTTTTTGTGTCCTCTCAGTAGAAATGAAGCGCTTATTTTAATGAGGCCTCGCTTTCTCAGTGTTACAAAGATGTAGTTGATCTGCAAGAAAAGCAGACGACTGACGTCTTTAATAGCAAGCAGCTGACTCGGCAGGAATCTGAACTCACAGAATCCCCTCTTTGACCCGCTCTGTGCTTTTACTAAAGCCATGAGGTCTCCTAACTAACAAAAAATTAGGTTTTTATTTATTTTTTCCAACCTCATGAAGCACTAAGCCCAGTGATGCTCTATGGACCAACATCCAGCTCCATCAGTCTGCAGCTGGCACAGGGCCACAGGCCTCTCCAGACACTCCTAAAGTTGCTTACAGACATTTTTATGGTCGCCAATCCTGCAAATGGCCAAATCTAATTTGGTCCTAAGTGTAAATACCCACCGTAGTGTCTGAGCTGCCTGAGTTTCGAGGGGGGACGGCTCCCTGCAGCAAGTACTGTGCAAGGTGGCCAGAGAGCCCAGTAGAAAGCAGGGACTGCCCCATGAACTCTCAGCAGCTCAATGCAAGCCCTGGGCTATTTTACCCCTTCTGCAATTTGGGAAAACTTTTTTTTCTTTTATCCGAGGGACCGGCAGAAAGTGAGATAGAAAGCCTGGAGCTTGGGAAGGAAAACCCAGGGAGTTAGAATGGCTTTAATTTGCTGGCCTTCCCTGCAATAATAAGGGTACTACAGCTCAAGGAAAAAAATGCATTTATACTGATAGTAAAAGGACTCTGTGTCACCAGCTCCATGCTACAACAAGGAATTACTTGTTTGCAGTGCTAAGGTCATCTTCAAGGACTGGTTTCGGACTTCCCCTGGAAGAAACAAGAAAGGACGCAGATTTTTTTCCAGTGCGGGGGAGTTTGAGCGTGACCATGTGGAAACAAACACAAGCTATTCTGGCTCCTTCCTTGCCAGAACCAGTTCTCCCTTGCAATTAACCATTAATCACATGCACAAAAAACAATCAAGTCAAAAGGATGACGTTTCCAGCATGTGTGAAGCTTTACTTTCCCTACAGATTGAACAAACGAGACTCTAGAGGTCACAGGCAGGCGATCCATCCCGCCCTGCCCTCCTCCTCAAAACAGAAGCACCAAACCATGCTGGGGATGTCCAACGCAACCGCAGCCCTTTACAGCAGCACCAGCCCTCTGCGGCGGCAGCACAAACCCCTTGCTGACTTGAGGATGGTGTGAGGAGAACTGGAAACAGCCAGGAATTTCCTTGCTGCGATATGGCTGCATAGGACAGAAAAGAGACTTTCAAAGCTAAGCAGTATTTTGGCATGAGGCAGAGACATAGTTGTTTTTTTCTTCCTTTTACATTACAATGTCATGGGACTTAATAGAAGAATCATGTACAAGAAACAATAATAAGGCTGTATGAAATTTATCCCACGAATCAGTGGGATAAATCAATTTTAATCCATAAATGAATAAAACACAAATATAGTGAGTAATTCATAAAGCCCTATGCAACAAAATCTGTTCCCCCTAATTCTGCCCTGGGCTTGATGATATTTGCTGCGTGATTCCCTGTCTCATCACACTTCTTATTCTTCCCTTTCTCCTGATTTTGTTTTCCCATTAGGGTTTAACAAATCCCTGCATTCTTCATTTTAATGTAGTTATCTGGCTGTGCCAGTGATTTATCCAGAACTTCTGAGAGGTGGGACAGAAGCTCTATGAAAATGGGAAGCTGTCAACCGCACTTAATGGAGTACTACAATATATATTGTACTTCAGCAGCTGATAATGCAAGCCACAAAGAGAGAGAGGCAGAGGAGGATGGAGAAAATTCTTGAAATGGAAAGTTTATTGAATGTCGGGAGCCAAGAAACACATAGCTGTGGAATGCAGAATTTTCCTGGCTTCTGCTGCTGGAGATAAATTGCAGAGGTTTGTCTGGTTCATCTTTCTTGAAATTCTTTAAACTTTCATTTGGACCATTTGTATGTCCATGGTGGTGTTCCTCATTTTGATTGCTCTGAGATTAAAGTGTTGTGTTTTTTTCTTTCTGTCCTTCAAATTAATGTTCATGACAGTTTCTAAAAAGCCCTTTTATTTTTTCCTCCTTTACACATCTTTTCATATCTTCTTACAACTCCTCCTCCCTCCACCTTCTTTTCTTTTCTTCTTAGGCACAGCCTCTGAGTTTTCGTCTCCTACGGCTGCTGCTACTACAGTTTGAATGCTCTTGTGGAAAGTCTCTGATGACAAAGCAGGAGGTAGAAGAAAAAATCAGGAGGGAAAAAAAGAACAAGAACCTCAGGTGATTTCCCCCCCCTCAACGGGGGACCTCAGACATACTGACTGCCTCATTGACTTCCTATCTCTTTTCAAACCTTACCTGGAAACACTTCTTTTGTTTCCCCCTGCTTTTTCAGATGAAAGAAAAATAGCACGAGACATACTTGAGCTTCATGGCACCTGCTAATTTTACATACTCAATGATCACTCCAGCTTGCAGAAGGCAGGCATTGAAGAGACTGTGACGTCCTGCCGAAGGGAGCCAAGAAGAGGTAGAGGTACATGGTGCAGGTGAAGCAGAAACAACAAACTGGAGCAGGGGATGCTTCTGCTCACAGACAGAAAGCCTGCAGCTGAGAGGCAAACTGGGATAACACGGGGACATACGCGACAGCAGAGCGGAAACAACTTGGAGAAGCAAAAGGGAAGCAAGAAAGGGGCATGTGGTAAAATATTTGGAGAGGCTATTCAGGTAGTGGGGAGAGGAGTGAAATAGAATCCACAAGAAAGAGGGCTTGCAGGAAATTGAATGTGCTAAAAAAAATATCATACACACTATAAAGGGTTAAGCACAGGAGATGCAAACAAATACAGAAACAGCTGTGTGTTACCAGGTTGCTTTTGACTGCACTTATTCATTGGCTGCATTATTCAATCATTGACTGCATTATTCATCATGGTTTTCAGCTGCCACAGGTGAGAAAAAACAAAACAGAATTGCAGCATTTTGACCAGTGTTTACCTTTTTTTAAATAAACATGTGAGGCTTATCTAAATGACTGGAGTGTTCCTGGCTCCCACAGAGCAGCACTGGCTTGCACTGATCCAATCTGCCCAGACAGACACTGCGTGCGTGCACTTCTATGTTTCTATTCATTATATTTCACTCCAAATTTATATAGCCAGTTAACCAGTAATTTGCACAGACCTGACAGCAGCATTACCTGTGCCTATTTAAGGGCCTGTTGGCAAAAGCGTTATAAAATCCCCTTTTTATGGATGCATAACACAGTCATAAAATGTGTTTTCCAAGCTTCAGAACTGTCCGGCACGATTTCATTTCCAGGAGCACTTTATTTCAGAAAAGGAGCACGCTACAATGTGGGATGAAAATATATTACCAGCCATCTCACACTGGTCCCTGCCTAACCCCTCCGAAACAGAGGTCTTGCCTTTAAAATTGGAAGTCCTCAGCCATGCTGAACACACAGCTACAGTCTCTGCAGAGCAGCTCTGACACATGTGGGGCAGATATGGATAAAACCAACCAATTCGCGTAGGTGGGCTGTGGGCCCACCCCGGTTGAACCTGCCAGCCAGGCCAGGAACTGTTTATGGCCTGCACTAAATGCTCTAATAGGATTTAGGTGATGCATAAATTTGTAGCAAATCATAGAATGGTTTGGGTTGGACTATGTGATCTTGAAAGATCACATAGTCCAACAGATGTCTTGGTCAGGGACATCTTTCCCTAGACCAGGTTGCTCAAAGGCCCATCCAGCCTGACTCTAAACACTTCCAGGGATGGGGCAGCCACAGCTGCTCTAGGCAACTCTTCCAGTGCCACACCATTCTCATCATAAAGAATTTCTTCCTTGTGTCTGATATAAACTTACCCTCTTTCAGTTTAAAACTGTTACCCCTTGTCCTGTCACTACAGGCCCTGCTAGAAAGCCTCTCTCCATCTTCTTATAAGCCCCCTTTAGGTACTAAACAGAGTTCCTTTATGCAGGGTGCAATTTTAACTTGGAAATGCTGCTGTCCAATAAGTGCATAGGTCTTCCTCTCTGCCCTGAAAAAACCATAGGCCTAAGTCTCAGAATTTGTCCCTATAATTACTAATCCCAGATTTACAATTTTCTCCTGTCTCCTCAAAGGCTTTCAAGAACCACAAGTCATGCTCCTAAAGATCAGAGGATACAATTTGAGACGCAAGGAAGTAAATAGCGACAGACTATTTACTAAACGCAGACCAGCCCTTACACTCCTAGCAATAACAACCCAGGGTTTGGGGGGATTTATCTGCCTGCTGATTTTGTGATCAAACCATTCTCAAACAGTATTTTAACCTAAAACAATTTCAAGACTCAGAAACATATCTTTGAAGAAAAAAAAATAAAGAGTTGGGGGGAAGCACTGTTTGAGCTGTAAATAAAGCATCTGGTTTCGGTTTCCTAACACTCAGAGTTGACTCTTCCTACCAGCTGGTAACTCTAAACCCTCTCTATCCTTGATTGATGAGCTGGGCCAGCTACGCTCAAATAAAGGAGAGGCATTTTTCATGCTTCTGGCGGCACAGTGCGCCTTTAACCTATTGCTTAAGTGCTGCCAAGGCATCCTTACGAAAAAACACACAACAAAAGATGCAAAGCCATGGGTGAAGCCATGCAATCTCTTACTACTTTCTTACCAGAGGAGCTGCAGGACGAGCTGGGCACAACATTCGATTGCCCACAGTCCTGCCTATGGAGACCCCATCTCCTGACCCTATTTCATTCTGATGTTCGAATAAACACAAAGGTATGCCCTGTGAAACAGCCAACGCTGACAAATGGAAAAGAGGTCTTGACTGAAACTACTGGCTCCCCACAGACATGACATAAAACACCAGGTATGGCCCTGGTGACGAGATCACGACCACCCGCTACTCAGTGTTGATGGTTGAGTACTGGTTCCTTCTGTGTGTTTGTGCAGGACAGAGAGGCCACTGCAAGGCTGCTCAGCAGCTGATAGGAACATTTTTCTTCTCACTGGTAAGCACATTTGGACACATGAGCTAGTAGAGCCACTAAGGGCTGGCTACATTATACTAGGCAAATAGAGAGCAGTGTAAATCCTCCTCCTTGCATCACCAGTTTCATCCCGCAACCCTAATTATTCACGCAGCCTCCAAGGACTGAGCAGCTTTCGTTGTGCATCTTCTGAGCTCTTCGGCTAAATGTTTCTTTTATGGTACCCACTGATGTGGTTGAAAGGTCTAATCCAAATATATTTTACAATATTTGCTTTGTACATGGGGTACTTCAGTATATATATATTTTTCAAATTTGAATTTACAGTGGCCGCTCAATGTATTTAGAAACTTTGTACAGTAGATAAACTCTAAATTCAAACAGAGCCTGCACACTTTCTAATGGAGAACATATATCTGAGAAAGTCTTCAAACATGATCACCATGCATAAACACTTTTCTTAACTGAAAGCAAATAAGCTGAAAATTTATAGGGGTACATTAAGACACAAAGCTTATAGCGCTGATGTATAAGGATAATAGGAAATATGCCTCAAAGCATGACTTCATTGAAAACAGAACTTGCATTGCCCTGCAAACACTGAAGGACAGTCAGAATTATAGTGTTTAATATGTATACACTGAAGCATTTATCTGGATAGTCTTATTTCCAAGTAACCAGAATACACAGCTTAGTTGTTTCAGAAGCACTTTGATTTTACATATAGTGCATAAGGAAAGAACAAACTACTACTGCAATAGCCAAAGACTGCGAGTTTTTGTTCAGGCTGTGTATTTCATGAGAGAAGTCCTTCTACAGACACAAGTAAAAAGGACCAATTTTATGGGCTAGTTTACCCTGTGAAATATTCTTCCTAATCCCTGTAAAAATATGCTTCATGCTAATCCTTCTGCCTGAAAGCATTTTTGCAGACAACTTTGAACATTTCTATCACATTTTATTAGCTTTAAGCTGATCTAATTTCTCTAATTTTCATCAGGTTTATTAGGATCTGTCTAGATATCAGATTTGTACAGTTGATCTGGTTTTATATAAAACCCTTAAACTGGTACATTTTAATATTCCAAGCAGACATCTGTCTTCATCTGCATCTTGTAAAGTACTAAGTGCCTTCTTGGCCCTTAATTAATTAGGAGCAATGACCTACGCATCAGGTAGTAATAGCATCCAATTAGTGGAAATGTATGATGCTTGCAAAGTATTATCAGTCACATCATAGTAGAGAGATATTTGCCCATTCAGGCTGCATGCCCTGGATGTGAGGTACCAGCAATCTGTATCCATGACAGAGCGCTAGCACAAGACTAAAAATTCCTACCCCTTGGCCTGATCTTTTCAATGTGAATTTCTAAAGACATTCAGATGCTAATATTTTGTGCATTTATGACTGCCATCAGAAACGTTGCATCTCCAAGCTTTAAATACGCCTACCATTGAGCTCATGACAGTAGGAAAACCATGGAGGTCTGTTAAACATGCAAGGCTAGAACCTGCTGAACACAGGAAGGCTTTGAAGCATTGGAAACTGCCCCGTGGAAGTGGCTGCCCTTCCACAACAAAGCTGGAAACAAATCCCAGAGGGCAGAAATCCCATTTCAACACCTGGAAATTGCAGTATGGCTGAGGTCTCAACAAGAGACAAATTTCCAACATGTCTTTGCTGCACGTGTACAGAGCCTGTGGAGTCACATCAGAGGAAGCTTCACTCTGAGACATAAATAAATTGTATATCCTACAAAGCTTTGCAAATGATTTTGTTAATACAATCTACCATCAAATAACTAAGCACCATTTCCCACAGAAAACAGCAGGAGTTGCACATGTGTATCTGAACACAGATTTTTCTCACTTGCTTTCTATAGGACTTAAACAATGACACAAAGAAAAGCCAGCAGGAAACCCAAATTTACTATTCTCCATTTGTTTGATGGGAGAAGAGCAGGCATGAACTGCAACCAACAAAAATATTGAGAAATTAGTTACTGAAGTACTGAAATGTGAGGGTGTCCGAGATTATGAAGATCATTCTTTTCATACACTTTTCAGAGTATCTCTGAAACCCATGTTTGCTTGTTCTGAGAATTCAAGTAACAGCAACTCACCAAGGCTTTGTCTCTGCACTGGTTCTGTATCAGCATCAGTGTCCTGGTTTCCACCGGGATAGCGTTAATTTTCTTCCTAGTAGCTGGTGTAGTGCTGTGGTTCAGATTTAAGACTAGAATAATGTTGCTAACACACTGATGTTTTAACTGTTGCTGAGCAATGCTTACACTAAGTCAAGGACTTCTCAGCTTCTCACACTGCCAGCAAGGAGGCTGGGGGTGCACAAGAAACTGGGAGGGGACACAGCCAGGACAGCTGACCCAAACTGACCAAAAGGATATTCCATACAATATGATGTCGTGTTGAACAATAAAACTGGCCAGGGGGTCATGGCCACTGCTCGGAGACTGGCTGAGCATCTGTCAGTAGGTGGTGAACAACTGCATTGTGCACCACTTGTTTTGTATATTCTTTTATCATCATTATAATTTTCCTTTCCTTTTCTGTCCTATTAAACTGTCTTTATATCAACCCAGGAGTTTTACCTTTTTTCTGATTCTCTCCCCCATCCATCCCACCGGGGGAGAGTGAGGGAAGGGCTGTGTGGTGTTTAGCTGCCTGCCGGCTTATATCACAACAATCCATACAAAGCTGGAGCTCATTCACGCTGAGTTCACTGCCATTCGATAGAGTTAACGTGACTGGCAAGTGAACTCCTAATATTGATTCAAAGAAAGATGGCACAGAAAAGGCTTGGTGCCGAGAGATGGAACCATGCTGGACAAGGGGCCCGAGCAAGAAGGCTACTCCACCATGAAGCTGAAGCCTCAACGCTTTGGCCTTCACGCTGCAACACTGGGGTACAGTGTTTTTATTCCTTTGTGATGTGTGACACACGGGTGAAGAACATTACATAAAATGAGAACTTATGGCAAGATTCAAAAAAACCAAAACAAGTACCCAAAGAGGTCCAGTACGTTGCTAAAATTAGCCACAGTATTAAACTTGCCTTTAAGTTTTGGGTAAACATTTCCAGGCAGATAATTAATACACATTTCAGACAGAAATGTGTCTCTCCACTTAGTTTTCAACTTGGAGTGTCTGTAAAGGACAGCCACTGCCCTTTGCCTGGTCCCTGCTCACAGCGACTAAGGGAAGGCCTGAAGTCCACCACCGTGTCTCCAGCTCTGCTGCCTCATGAGGAGGACAGAGCCAGGACTCTGCGGCTCACTCTGGTCTCCATCACCACCACATCTGCCTCACAGTAACATGGCGGGCAGGATTCTCATGGAGGCAAAACAAGGGTTTTTAATAATGGCCTCTTGGCCTCAGGTCTAACCACACACAGTCATTAACAACTGGTAAGCAAGAGCATTACTTTCATGCTTTTAGAAAGAACTAGGGTTGTGCAGCAAGGAAACTACTATTTTACTAGTAGTTTCAAGCAAGTTAGTCCACATTGACCAGTATATGCCCAGCCACCCTCCTCTTCCTGCTAACTTGATGTCTGAAAGCATCCCTGTCATCAAAATGCCAAGAAATTCTCATACAGTTTCACCCACTGATTTTAGTGAAAACATTAAACTGCCTTTGGAGAAAAAGACAACATGTTTTTAGCTCCAACATTCAGAGATTTGCACGGCTTTTCCTACAGTGTGATATCCAGCAGGCTGTAAAAGCACACAGATGAACACATTTGTTTAGGTTTCAACTTTACCTATACTTATTTTTCTCATTTGGCTTTTAAATAAGGTTTTTGAAATTAGGCATTTAAATACTTTTAAAGCAATACTTACCATTTACATTTGTTTAGATTGAGTATAAATATTTATTTAGACATAGTTAGGCTTATGTCAAATACGAGTATTCAGCTAAATTGATATAATCATTCAGTAACATTAAACCAACTTGGGAATTCAGACAGGCTTTTGAAAAGTAAAAGCATTAATAGCGCACAAAGATTTGCAGAAAAACAATGAAATGAGAACATGATGAGAAGTCATTGACTTTTTAACTCTCTTGAGAAACTGGCCAACCTCTGAGACACCTGCCCCCAACATAACCACCCAGATGACGCAGCTATAGGGAAAATGGAATGGGGATAAGAATTGCCTGTGTTGGGTGCATTTGTTATTTCACTGAAATAATTGATCCCTGATGCTAAAGATAGTAACACTGGTGGGATTCAAGTACTCCAGACATTAATGAAGTCTCTCTCACTCTCTGGATTTAAACCATCTCTATTCCCACTGCACAGTGCCTTCAGCAAGAGAGGCAGTGGTTTAATATTAAAGCACTGGAAGTGTTCAAACCGAGGAGGTTATAATTCAAAGAGCAAAGCAAGGTCACCTTGCTCTGTCTCACCAGTATGTAAGGTATGCTCATTGCCACAGGAGGAGCCAGGGGAGGGGGCCACATCTCCACCTCCACACACAAAAGAGAAAAAAAAATCAACAAACAACTACGCCCCTGACTTCAGAGGCCATTGCTTGATCTGAGTATCTCTGGAAAAAGCTCCAGCTTTTTAGGTGACCAGCTCTATTAGGTGATTAAACAAACAACTCCCCCCTCAAAAATAGCGCTGCTCAGCAGGACCGTTGTTTGCTTACTTGAAAAAGTTCCTCAACTTGTAATGTCTTTCTCATATCCTTCCAGTCTAGGTCAAATCCTAAGAATAAGTTTAAGAACTGCTGACAAAGCAGTCTGCCATACTTTGTTGTTAGACAGCTGATTTCACTGTAGCAGCCACCTGAAACACCACAGTCTCAATCTAACAGCCACATCCTGGGTCCCTCCTGCACAGCAAGCACGGTTAACACAGCTCAAAGTGCACTGGGTATTGTACCATTTTATTAGGGTTTGTATTAGCCTTTAAGCAGCAGAGTGACGAGAAAAAAGATCTACTTAGAAGAGACAACCACCTTTGTCTAGAAGAATCAATGGTCTTTATTCCCTCCAGCACTGCTTCTAGGCATCAGTATGGGATGACCAGAAAACCGTGGTACATGCACATAGAAAAAGTTCTTCGTTTCTAGTACAAACCAGGCCTCTCTCTTTTATACATTCTAAAATACTGTAACAATATTCTTATGCAACTCCCACCATGGTCTAGGTAGCCTGACAGGGGTAAGCACTTTTATTAATAACTCTTTGTTTAAACTTACTGGAACTGCTATTTGATTTATGAAGTCCTTCGCAAGCTTCAGAGTGATTTGCACAAAATCACTATGATCTGCACTTAGGAATTGCTTCACCCAGCTCTGAATGAGTCGGGTGACACAGTACCTATTGTCCTAGCGTCACCAACCCTACCCACCAACATCTTTTGACATATGACCTTGTCCAATTAAATAAACAGAGCAATTTAGATAGTCAGAAGGTAATTATTAGGGCTGGATGGTGGCCAGTTCACTGAAGCAGGAGTACCATTCTCTGAGAAAAGCTTTATGTTGTTTAGCAAAGTTTAATGACTGGAAGCTTTCAAGAGCTTTGCACTGTACTGCATCCAGCAATGAAACATCCAAGTGTACGGTTCTCCCTTCATACTACAGCGGGCGACAGTCGTGAGGTCTTGGGCAAGATTGCTTCTTTCAAAAAGATGTTTGGAAATAAATGGCTTTCTAAGCCACTCCTTTTTAGCCCTAATCGCCTATATCTTAATTGGACCCTATTTATTTGAACCAAGAATACGTCAATAAGGAATCAGGACTGTGCTGCTACATTCACATCATCTTTTTTCCTTTCATCCTGGGGAATTGCCAAATCCCATTTCTTATGGAAGGATTTCAATTGTTTTTCGCTATCCCTGACTTATTTGCCAGGGGCTTTTTTTTCTTTTTAATGGAAGAGAGAGTAGGAAGAAAGAGGACAGTGAATAATAGCGAGAGAGATAACTTAGAAATAAGTCACCTCCTAATGGCCCATAACAATTGCTAAAAAACTATATTTCTGCATGGAAAACCCTTGATGCCAGAGCCCAGTGACAGCAGAGGGAAGAAAAAGGTCTTAGCTCTTCTATGTGGAGCTAGATACTCAAAGACATTTCCTTTTTGTGTATTTAAACTCATCTTTTTCTGTATAAACATGAGATCTATCACTTAGTCATTTCTCACTGAGCCAGGTTCTCAAGTGAGCCTGTGCCAGCACTGCCCCGTCCCACCCACCCAAAAGACTTCACCACGAAACATCCCTGACCTCTTCCAGAGGGAACAGGATGCAGCAAGAATGAATGAAATATTTGTAAGGGCCACAGCCTCTCTGAGCATCCTTTCAAATGCCAGCCGCCAGTTGGCCCTACACTGAATTTTTTGTTCCTGCATGTCTGAAGGAGGTCTAAGTATTAGTTTAGCCTACTCTGGTAAGTCATTCTTCAAACCCCTTTATTAGCCCGCCTAATTACCTGCTGGAGTTAAAATGATCTTCTAATTTTCATTATTTGGACAGGACTTTAGAATCATTACAGAATCAGCTTTACAGACTCATAGAATAGTTTGGGTTGGAAGACTATTTAGTCCAATTCCCCTGCCATGGGAAGAGACATCTTTCCCTAGATCAAGTTACTCAAAGCCCCATCCAAACTGACCTCGGATATTTCCAAGGATGGGGGATCCACAACTTCCCTGGGAACCTATTCCAGTGTCTTATCACTCCCATAGAAAAATAACTTCTTCATATGTCCAATCTAAATCTACCCTCTTTCACTTTAAAACTGTTGTACCTTGTCCTGTCGCTACAGGCCTTGGTAAAAAGCCTCTCTCCATCTATCTTATAAGCCCCCTTTATACACTGAAAGGCTGCAATAACAGCTTCCCAGAGCCTTCTCCAGGGTGAGAAACCCCAACTCCAGTCTTCTCACCATTTTTGTGGCCCTCCTCTGGACCTGTTCTAACAGGTTCATATCCTTCTGTACTGGGGACTCCAGACCTGGATGCACTACTCCAGGTGGGGTATATTTTGAATGACATTTCCCTGTTTCCACCCACAGCACAGACACCCTACCTGTCTTTCCCATTCCTGGCCACTCAAAAACCCACTCGCTGACTTCTGGTCTCCCCATTGTCTCCAAGGGTTTTACACTCCCTGCCCCCTCTAACAACCTTCCTCCTTGTACACTGAATGCAAATATGTAAAATTCATAATTTTGGTACCTCATGCTGAGGGAATAAATAAATAAATAAATACCGAAATAAATGGCAAAAAAGATGCAAGCTGCTGCAAGCCCACCATGCCTGTCCTGCAGCCTCAGTCAGGTGCTGCCCTTTGCTCTGGCCCTGGGCTACGCAGCTTCAGGCAACCACTATTTTCAAATTGCAGTAAGACCCAGGGGCCCCAGTGGGTTCCGAACACAGAGAGACACAGCCCGATGCCGAGCTGTGCAGTCTACACCAACTCGCTCGTGACTGACAAACAACTGCCGCATCCCCCATCCCTGCTGCAATGGCCCTCGGTGCGAGCCTTCCCCAAACACATCTTCGGTTTACACATTATTTAATAACGCCCCAGTATAAATGAACAGCTGCCATGAGCAACTATCCGATTCTGACTCTTGAAATTATTTCAGTAAACTTCTTTTATTCCCCACCCAGGTATGGTTTAGAGTAATTAGAGAGAAGCTTCCTGTTCAAAGGAGCAGCCCTTCCCCATCCATTGTCACACCTCAAGGAGAACAGTACTTAAGCAATGTAGGTACTATTAAGATTTGAGATTCCATCCAATTAAACACCAATGCAAGAAGAAAATTATCCTTTTAACAGATTACTAACAGCACACTGGTTTCTGTTGTCCACATGGGATCTTGAAAATTGACTGGCTGCGTGGAGCTCAACATTTTATACTACTTCAGAGCAGAAACGGAGCAGAATTAGGAAACAATTAATGATAAGTATGCAACTGTGGAACCATAAAAGCTCCATGGGTAAGACCAATCTAAGGAGAAAGAAATGAAAAAAACAGCTTTCACATTTTTCTTTTTTTTTTTTTTTTTTTTTTTTTTTGCACAGTTGGAAATTCATTCCCCGCTGTTTCATATTTCCTATACTGATTAAAAGTGTTACCTACTGCATTATTCTCTTCAAGGCCTGGATTTGCTAGGTGAAAGCATCATTAGAAATAACAGGGCTGAGGCAGGGAAATGGGGCTGAATTGAAGAATTCTTTCACTATATGAGCAGAAAAATGTATTTTTCCCAATAATGTTTTATACACGGCAGAAATTGCTTTTCCACATCAAAGTCAAGACACATTCAAATAATGAGTTAGTGCAAGAATCTCAAGGATAAGACATTTACATTTTTAGGAACAAATGGAACTGTAACAAACCATACTGGGTATTAATCCTGGTCAGCACCAAAAACCTGGTTTTCTGAGAAAGCTTCTGAACATCTTCTTGCCCTCCTTTCTCTACAGAGCCCTCAGGAACTGGCGCAATCAACTATTGTGTACCTCAAGAGAGCTCTACATCTCAGCACAGGAGAGGAATCAGAAACCTCTTTGAGCTAAACCTCTCACTTTCTCATCTAGGAGAAACTTTTCTATAAAACATCAACCATTATTCTAATAATTGTGGTTTAGAGGTGAAAGGAGCAGGTTGGCTCTCCACTGGGCTGTTTCTGCCTAGTAGAGGTAAGCAGTAAATGACCATGCCATTAGCTTGCTCAAAAATGTAAACAATCTAATTTTAGTGATAATGGCAGAGGAAGATAAATACACTGGATTCGATTAATGCTGATGCTAGAAGTTGCAGTAGGAAGTCAGCATTTCTTAAAACTTTGTTCATGCTGAGATTCCATGAGCTCCCAGTTGTTTTATCCTGTTTACATTATGCATTCTAGCAGAGTGGTGACCCACATAACCTCCACATTTTTCTCTTAGATTTACTGTTAAAAAATAGGGCTCAGGTACAACATTTTTTGACTTGTGGCATCCCTGTCAACTGCATTTGGAGTTCAGAGGTTGCCTAGAACCACATCCCATGCATAAATACTTCTTTTAACATTGTTTTTAGAAGTTTTATCTCAAGGAAATCTTGGGAATCAGATTCTTCCAAAATGCAGGAATATGCATTTTTCTGTCCTGTTTTAAAAATATGAACTTTAAATAGACAAACAGGAAATTAAAATAACCCATGAACTTTGTTTTTCTTCAGTGAGTCTCTTAAGAGTGCTGGACTCTTTGGCCAGCATTTACAGGAATGTTTCAACACCTCCTGATCTGCTGAAGTTCTACTCTCTATAAATGAGTTAAAATATGTAGCATCACTTTTAATTTTACTACTTCTCACAAACAGGCATGTGTGAGTTTATTTCATTAATTGGCCTTAGGAGGAAATTGGCCAATTTATTCCATGTTAACGGTTACATGTTGAAATAAACCATTCTCAGCCCTATAATGAGAAAAAACGGAATTAGCATTCCTAAGGTTTATTTGTCATACCAGAGTGCTGTTCTTGTCACTTCTGCCTATGAATACCATTAGTTTTCTATTTCTCCCCCTCCAAATTCCCCCAAGTTCTGGATTCTACAGAAGTTGAACTACCTTCACCTTGTCAGCACTCAGCGGCTCTGCTCTTTTTCTCTTGCTCAAGCCTGTCTGGGAACTTCAGACTAGCCATTATTACACTTATCTCCAGTAGAAGCTCTATCCAGGATTTTGAACACTTAAATACAGAAGTGGGGATCTCCGCCACAGCCACCTACATTCAAGAAGAAATGCATGCCCTTGGCTGGAGAGAGTGGAGGATGGCAGCATGCGGTATTCGTACACTAGCCCCGTAGCAAGAAAGCTTTTTTTAGGAATTGGGAAACCTCGATTCAGGCTGCTGACTGCATCCGCACCCCTCTCTCTAATGCTTGGCTACCAGATGCCTTGGCACTGCGTGGGTGATCTGGGCTCCTGGCGCGGGACCAGCTTGTGTATTTCACCCAGTGATGAATGTAAAACGTGTAACCCATTTTCAGGGTGGGAATTCGAGCTCCCCTCAGTTTAACATGGGTATTGACCTCTACGCATCCACAAACGGGCCTGGGAAAACCACTCTAAAAGGAAGGTTTCAAACACATTTTTCTCCTAAGCATTCCTTGCCAACTATTTTGGGCATTCCTGCTCTGCGTCCTGCTTGTTCACAGATTTTGCTCTTATGGGCTTAGTGCTCCCCATGCAATAACTGGAAGCAGAGGCATCTTATTCAAGGCTGCTGATCACAGTTAAATTAGTCACTACTCTGAGCATTACAAGCCCATGTCCTTCTGGTGGTCTAGCCTTACAGTTGGTGGGCTGAGATAGTAGTTTAAAAAAAAAAAAAGGAGAAAAAAGCAAGAAAACCCACAATAAACCCCTCCATGTACTGGGATATGTTGTACTTCTTCTTTCAGTAATATAAAACAAAACTCCAACGTCACACTTCCCCTGTCAGAACACAACTTAGAGCCCTTAATTCTTGTTTCAGAAGGCAATACACTTTTATCCAGTTTCTGTTATTTCCTGCTGCCGGAGAGAATCCATTCTCTCCCAGCCACTTCTGTGAAATACTCATCTATAAAATAACTCATTCTTGAATGTTTTCTTTTTCTTCTCAAAAAGGATTTGGGAACAGCAGGGATATGAGCATTCACCTCTTTTAAACTCTGCATCATAATCTTTATGACATGTTTTATCATCAACCATCTTTAAGCTTTTACCAGGATAACAACTTTGCCTTTGCAATGGCTCCCACAGTAGTCTTGAGTGAAAATGGGGAGAGCTGAGACGTAAGAGACTAATATTAGAATTATGTGGAATAAAAGAAGAAGGTTTACATTTTGCTCAGGGAAATCTCAGCGGTAAGCTGTGAAAATGCTGGATGCTGGTGCTGTACATCAGCAAACAATATCCAGAGTTCCTCAATTTACATAGGAAATATTTTTAATAGGCACAGTATCCCCAGCTCTCAGCCATTGACTCCATCCCTCTCACAGCTCCTGAATAAGTCTGCAAGTCCACAGATCATCAGAGCTCTCGCAGGGATAACGGCGGCGAAGCCTGGCGCCTGCCGTGTGCATTTTTCGGAGTGTTGCCATGGTGATCTCCAGCACGCTCTTCCCCTGAGAGCTCAGCTCAAAATTCAGAGGGAACCAAAGCAGGACAAAGAAATGACACCCAAGCAAAAGCAACAGGGAAATTACGTCTAATAAGCATACATAGACACTTCATACGGAAGCTTTCAGAAAACAGTTATTTTTAGAACTGAGTGGTCTGCAGGAAAGAAGCGCAGGCTTCATAGTCCCAACTCTTAAACCAGGATGGTCTGTGGAATAAAACCAAGAATTTCTAACCCTGTCTCAGCTTTTGGATCACTGTTTGGCACAGGGTAAATCCTCAGCCTCTGTACTGCAAAAGTCCTGATTTGTGCAGTAACAACAGAGGACCAGGGATAACTAAGCAGATAAAAAGACAGAGATGCCTTTAATAATGTAACACTGTAGAGCAGCAACAGATCCCTAGATAACCATAATCTGACATTTACTTTTTAGAACATTACATTTCATCATTCCATGAAAACAGTTAGTACAACAATTATTAAGTATTTGAGCAATTTACACTTTGACCAAATACTTTATATCATCTGTTGGTCCTTATGGCAGTTATACTGTCTTATTGCACTCTCAACAAAAGGGAATTACATTTGTGTGAACGTGAAAGCAACACTCTGTCAAGTGATGTACGATCTTGATATTTAGTTGAGAAACCTGTGGTATGGTGCTTTCACTCCTACCCTAAGCACTGTGTTATAGTCGCCATGCACACAGAAATAAACCAGGAAGAAGAGGCACCAAAATTCAAAATCTGGGCCATGTCAGATACGCCATAGTCCAGAAATAATACTAAATGAGAGTCAATCAATGTTTTGCCATTAGGCAGCATGTTTCAGTCAGAGCTTATTAACAGACACTGCCAGGCCCTTTTGTGCCTGAAAGGGCTCTGAGATCAGTTAATCCCACACAGGTTGATGTTCAGCCACTTGCGCACAGCAGTTTCTTTTCCCAGAATACATGATACTCTTTTTGTTCCTACCTGGGCTTCTTATTACTGTTACAACAAACTTTGTTAGTTCTCTCCACACCATCATCTATTAGATCTTCATGTAAATACTTAATCACGTTATGAAAAGCTGCCTACTCCCGAATGAGTATAGAGCTTTTCAGTCAGATCTGCTTTAACTTCCATTAAAACTTTGAAGCTTTGCTCCGTCCCCGCTCACAAAATCTGGTGTGCAGTCTGTCGCCTATGACCACAGGCAGCACCACCTTTGGATTAGTGCCTGATGCTCATCACCATGGAAGGTCAACTGCCAAGAGGCTGTTCGTGGAGGTTTGGTTTCTTCAGCGTATTCACGTTCTTACAGTCCCGTTGACAATGGACATAGTACAGAGTAAATTGTCCAAGTATCCATTTGTATGATGCACAAGAGTTTACTCAATACACATACCTCTCCTCACTTGGGTCCCTCAGTCTTTCTTTGCTATCTACTCATTGAGTGAATTCTCTGGGCTGTCACCTCCCTGGTTTTCAAACTATTACAGGACCAACCACTGCTGGCTGGAGGAAGGGCTAAGGGAGAGACCCAACTACAATCTTTGGTATCTGTCATTTTATCTTTAGCTTCTTCTCTCCCAAAGGGTGCTGACATCTGCCTTGAGCAGCCTCCCTGTATTTTAAGCTTTCTTGATCCCCTTTAACAGTGACTGATTTATTTCCAGCATATACTGGTATTTCTGCTCAATTGCAGGGAAAGAGCTTGAACTTTAACGAGATCCCTACAAAATCACTGATTGCGGCAGGCATAATATTATGGTTCTTGTGCGCTCATACCTTGATCCCTTCAGGGAAGAGGTTTTATTTACCACGAATAAAGATGAAGGCTGACAGACAGCCTTCAAATCAAAGCACAAGCCAGAAAATGTCTGATTGCTCCCGGAAGCAGCATTTAACAGCTTAACTTAGTCTTTATTTAGATATTATTTTGCATATTTCACCCATAACGAAAGCAAACTTGTCGTGAACAAAATCATTTGGTAATCTAATTTATCAAGATCACTCACACACTGTCAGACAAGAATTTTAATAAAACTTGCACTTATGAGATCAATTTGTACTAATTTCCGTCTCTTAGATGCTTATGCCTTTTCCAGGGCCGCTGAATGGAAAATTGAGACCCTAGTGCAATTCCAACCACTTCCAGAAAACAGTAGTACTCTGTAATGTGCATCTGCTTAGGGAATTTACTTAAAAGGCTCTCCTTTCCTTACTGTAACAGCATGCACTCTACCACCCACTACTTGTATGACAATATTTCACAAGGATACCGCAAATCTTTAAAGCATGGGGACGAATTAACTACACAGGGGCTGTCAGATATTTACCTTGCCCAAGAACGTTAGATGCATTAGATTAATGCCAAAGACAATAAATGTAGTTCAACTTCAGTAAAGGAGTTGGCAGAACAAGACAAGAAGCATCACCGCAGAGATGCTTGCCTCAAAATCATGTGTCGCAAAACATCAAATGTGGCCCCCTCCTCTCCCTTTCCTCTCCCCAGTTATTCAGCAATTGGAGTCACAGGCAAGGCTCCTGTCAGCTGCTTAACAGATGCATGAGAAAGATCACAGCATGCCTAATAACCCACTTGGGACACCTTCTTTTTCCTGTACTGTCCCACAAGGTCAGAGTTTCAGTTTTGTCTAGCGAATCTGACAGCAAGTAGCTTCCCCCTCTCTCCGCAGGTTGTCCTGCCATTCATTTCAAAGAAAGATCTTGGGTAAATGGTATACTTTGCCTAACATCTAGGCAGAACAGTTGATACCTAGTTCGTCACTACAGAGAATCTTTGTTGCCTCAAAGTGCAGTCGTCCCTTGCTCTGAAAGGAAAGTCTCTGTTTTGGTCTGGTACTGGCATGCAAGAGGTGGTTGAGAGGACACTCACGGAGCTGCTCCAGCATTTTCGTGCTGCTGGCCAGGTTAGTTTTCAGCTCTTGCTTAGGCTTGAGGTTTGGTTGCACCGATACTTATACCACCCATGGAAGTGGTAGAAAGAAGCAGCTAGGGGAGATGGGAGAACCAACCTACCTTGTTCGGCAACAGTGTGGATTGATACCCAATAAAGTGACTGTATAAACACATCCTGACACAATTTAAGTAAAACACCATCAGTAGGTTTCCTTCAACTGGAGAAAGAAATGCTACCTCTCACCTTGTCAAAGACAACAGAGAGACAGGCTTGCTGGGAAAGGATGTTATCTCTGCTCAGTCTTCTTTCGTGAGAATAAATGCCGGCTTTTGTATAAGATGAGTATTTTCAGGGTACCACGTTTGTTTACAATAATGTTAGCATATTCAATTTTGCTCAAGTCATACAAAATAGATATATTTGGAACATTTTCTTTTCTTCAGTTTTTTTGTTTCCATTCCCCATCTATATCATTTATTTGTTCTTTTCCTCCTGGTCCTATATATACTTCAAAGACATATTTTCAAAGAACAATTTCTCTCAGCATAGCTTGCCCCCCAGCTGTAAAAGCTTTGCTCACATATACCTCCCTTAGGAGGTAATTTCTTTGCATAAAGCTCCTTTAGGCAACATCTGTAATCATGCAAACAGGTAGAACGTTCCCATGTGGCACAGCTCAAGAAGGAAGCATACACATCCTGCAAAGCAAACCCGGGCTAGCACCACAAATATTTATACGCCAGACAAAATCCATGTCCTTCAGCTTGTCCCACTATAAACAAATGCTATCCACTGTATCTTTCAAGTCAATTAACTGAAGAATTCACATACGGATGGACGGCCCGATTGGCTTTCACCCAAGGGTATGAAAAACCTGGGAATGCAATGAATCGTCTCATTCCTGGATTACTGACCACACACACCTTCCCTTCCTTGCACCATCCTGGCCTTTGAACAGGGTCTCCTTGGCTTTGCAACCAAGCAGACCTCTTTATAGTCATTCCATTTCTGGATACTTCTGATGAAGCACTGGCAATCAATGCCGCTGCAGAGCCGAGTCCAAACTAGTCTGGTTTCTCCCGTATAGAATGATACAGCTCCTGGTTTCTAAAGATGCTGGCTGTATGAAGTGCTGTTCCCTCTATGAGTACCCCGAAGAGCCAAATTGCTTGTAGCCTGTGGTGGAGACTTTATGTGGAACTGATGCAGAGAATGACAAAGTCAAAACTGTGACCCAGCTTTCTTTTCTCAGTGAAAGTCCCCCGGCACCCCCTATGGTGTACTCAGGACTTCTCTGACATGCACTAAGAGGATCTCAGCAGAAAACACCTCAAGAAAGGAAGGTAAGAAGAGGGTGTCAGAGTATAAATCCCCATAACGTTGCCCATAACATGATTTGTGAAGTTGTCATTTCCACAACAGGGAGAATTTTTTTATTTTTATTTTTTAGAAATAATGTTAAACACAGCTCTGTGTTTATATATGAAAAATAACCAGGCAGAGCTCTCAAAGCAATGCACACCTGCCTCCCCAGTGCAACCAGCACCATCATTACCATCATTCTTCCTCCAGGTTAAAGAAAAAAAAAAAAAAGGAACAAAGGAAAAAAAGGAGCAAGCTTTAAAAAACATGCTTCTAGAAAACATAGCTTTGAAGAAAAGTGTGGCAAGTCCCTTCACTTGTCTGGAAATTTCTAGACACATTTTAAAGAAAATGTTAGCTGTGTATAAACAAAAGAGTTGCAATGTTTCGCAAACTCAGAAGTTCCCAGGAACTGTAATTTAATGCAATTCATTTAACGAGTCACAAATTAAACTGATGCAATCTTAAGGAAAAACAGTAAGCATAAACAAGACCGTATTTTGTGTATCCCTCGAAGACTTCTGTTTACAAAGTTATTGGCTTACTGACTGACAATGAAAAACTTCCTACCTAAAACTAGATATTTTTACATCTTGACATTACTTCATGACATTGTGCTTGATCAAATTGAGTGCCGCAGTAACAGGACACTAGAATATTGTCTAGCTGTCCAAAGGAACATCTATTTTTAAATATAATATCTTTTGCAGGTACTGCATTAACTGAATTAAATAAGATTGAGGCTCACCTTGAATTTAGCCCTAAAAAAATATTAAGCAGACAGGTATTTAATTCTTACTTTTATCCTTGTTAAGTCCTTTAATTAAATATAACATTAATTGAACTAAAGATTATTACAGATATTTTTCTCAACTAAGACATTTAAATGTATTAAGGCAGGGAGAGAAACCAAACAAGAGCACAAGCCAGGCTTATAAACAGATTCATATAAATGGCATGAAAAGGTAACACCCTGAGAGCACAGGGCATTTTTTCATATTTACTAGCACAAAAGTAACAGCAAAGGTTAAGAGCAGTGGAGGTGGCGTATTTCATAAAAATCAACACATTAATGCAAACTGTTTCCACTTAGCAAAGCGATGTACCAGTTCACGTAAGCCAATTGCTTAAACATCATCATCACTATCACAAAGCAAGAGGAGGCAGGGCAGGAACGGAGCAGAAGACCTCAAACGTAGCTATGGAGAGAGCTGTAACGTCCCTGCAACCAAACCGTCCCAGTGCCAAACCCATGGGGGTCAGCAGCATGAAGGCTTCAAATGGGCTTTTGGAGCAGCCCTGGTCTGAAAGCCATGGAGTGAAAACTCCATGCCAGGAGCAGCAGGGGCCACTACTCCAGCCTGTGGGGCAGAAGGGAACCATGGGGAAGCTGAGGTGAGGGGATGGCACTGCCCTGTCTCCCCCAGGGAGATCCCCCCAAAGCCCTATGCCCTGGGTTCTGTAGGCTTGGAGTGTGTCTCGAAAAGTAACTACACTTGAAATGAATAGGGCCCCCCAAAATTGTTCATTTATTAGTAATTGCACAGTTGTTACAGGCATTCAGAGGCTTCCCCTGTACCAACAAGCAGACAGCAGCAAGGCTATGAGCAAGAAAAGCAGCAGAACAGTGCCCTAATCTGTGCCTTTTGACACTGGTATTGTTCACACTGGTATCATTCACTTGCCTAAAAAGAATTAAAAGGAATTAAAAAGAAGGGGGCTGAGGAGGCAGATATCACCAACTCCAACATCGACAGCCCCAGGAAAGGGCTTGCTTTGGCCAGGGATCAAAGGTTTATGGAGACAAAGCTAATGTAGCATCCAATGAACGACACTAAAAATGATATTCAAACTCCAGAATCAATGCTAGAGTCAATACTGACAACTGATTTGCAACAGTTCCCTCTAAGTCCGTAATGCATTTCTCTTTCTAAGCAGGGACTATTCTCAATTTTCGTTGCCAGACACAACAAGGAAATCGATGCCAATACTCTCACTTGTGTGAGAATAGAGAATGATGCTCCAAACGGGCATCACAACCTGCTTATTCTGTAAAATCCTGTGGGGTGACAAAGCGAGTTGAGAGTGTTGCAGGTGTCCATCCACCTCAGTCCCACTGTGGATTAGGGGAAGGAAGAAACCTGTCACAACATGGGTGATAACCAAGCAGTTGTATTCACCAGCCTTTGCAGGAGGAAAAGGAGGACAGCTTAGGCTGGCACCTTCGACAGAAACTTCTCAGTAAATCTCCTCCCTGCATCGCCCCAAAACTGGGATAACCCCAAAACTTCAAACTCTGCTTCAGTAGGACAAAGCCCTATTTTACTGCACCCAGCTGCACCCAGCTTTGCTACTCAGTTTCGCTGGGCTTGGGTAAACTGCTTTTTGCTTTCTCTTGATCTCCCCAGGATGCAGCAGCCCTTGCCAAAAATAACTACGTTTTAATTTTCCTTCACAATTCCCTTGCAGAGGTCTGCACTGTTTTAATGCCGTAGCATCACATATCCTTTAATCCCTGCCTACACATTTTAACATTTCAAACACATGATTATTTATAAACTAAAAGCCACCGGGGCTTTGGTGAGGTAAAGTGGTTTAGTGGGGACTGAAACTGGGGAGGGGGGAGAGGGGAGGGTGAGTCATCATTTTCGGGTTTTAATCCTTCACTCCTCCTCTGTTTTGGGCTTTGTTATTAGCAGTAGCTCTTATTCACTTTGAGCAGGGCCAAGACAGCAAACAAGTCCCCTGAATTTGAAAGCCAAACAATTCCAACCCCTAATTCAGCCGTGCACGCCTCCTCTGGGCTGTTCAATCCCCCCAGACCCCTTTTTGTAGCCGAGGCTTTTCCCTCCTTTAAGTGCCAAGCCGTGGATGGCCTTTGGCTGGGGTTTTGTCTGTTCCCACCTGCTCCTGCAAGAGGGAGAACAGACCGGGAGGGAGTGACGCCATCCTTCAGTTTCGTGCCGTATTGAGGGCTGGGCATTGCCAGGCTGAAGGGAGCAAGCGGGTTACAAAACCTGTTTGCAGAGACAAAGCCAGGCACTCCAACACCACCACCGCTCCGGCTGGAACGCCGCTTGGGAACAAGTCGCGCTGCATACTGAAGGGGGGACAGCACTTGTTCAAAATCCCTTCTCCTTTTCAGTTGCTGCTTAACGGGGCAGCAAAAAATTTGTCCTCCAGCCCAATTATACCACTCTGCTGACGCCGTAACAAGAGGAGAAAGAGCCATGACAGAAATAACAAGGTAAGCTGCATCTCTAATGGAAGCAACAGTAAGAGGTAGAAAAATTAACTGCCATAACACACCGTTTTTCTTCCCACTTCAAGCACCCTCTCTCCCACTCTAAACACTCCTTCTATACACACCTGCTCACAAAAACAAAAACATCTCTAAAGACTGACCCTCCCAAGCCTGTGTATACCTCGTACCTTTTGCAGCTCCACCAAGAAACAACCCTTTGCCTTAAGCTCTAGGAGCTGGGCAGGAGCCCGAGTCCAGCCTGGGAACTGACAGCATTAGAGTCCCAGCCCTAGACTTTTTAGGGATGTTTAAGTCTGGAAAAAGCCTTAAGTGTGGATGCCTCAGGTTCAGCTGCCATACCCACATTTCTGTACCAAAATACTTGCACTCTGTTTCGAAAGTGTGAATCGTCTCAAGCTCCAAGTATAATTTAGGACAACTAAGAATATGCAGAAACCTCTGAGAATTAGACTGGTTATTTCAGTAAATTAACTAGGTAGCAACTCTGAAAATGCTGATGTTAGACAGTACTTTAGCTTCCTGGGCTATAAATGGATATAATTTTTACTTACCTGACAGGTGTGTCATGAGAATTAGCTAATATTGACACTTTGATCTTTAAAATGCTTTGCCAAGTATTAATTAAGGAAGGATCACTTTGCATTTAAAATAGCTAGTATTTTGAAGCTGAGTTTGTCTCCATTCCTCCTAAAGTGGTAAAGAATCTCTGTTTGTTTTTCTACATATTCCCCAGGAGATTATTTCAGAGAAATACAAGAAAGGAAGACTGACACGCTGATCTATGTTTCAAGGAAGATGATAGATACCTCTAAATAACAGCTAAGTTTTGTTGCAAGAATCTTCTCCTGTGGGTCTTGCAGCTAGATCCATAAGCTTAGGTGAAATGCTATTGAATGTAGGGAGAAAGGACACCCTTAACCCCCAACAAACCACCTTTTTATAACCAACCTGCTAGTATTTTTTACAAGGCAGGTCTCGAAGTGAAGTATGAGAAGTTCCTAACACAAAGATGAGGAGCCAAGGCTTGTCTGCGGAGCTTGTCTCTCTCCCAGCCACTCCATGCTCCATAATAAAGGCAGGACTTCCTGGGCACCCTTGTCGCAAAGATCTAAGAGCAAAGGCATGACATTTGGCCTTTACATGGCCCGGTGAATATAAAGCCAGATTAGAGGGAAATAAAAGGATGTACTTGATAGCATATGGGAAAACAGCAGCATAAGTCTCCAAATAAGCTGCTCTGAGCACCCCAGAGAGATCATTATGCAGGGCTTTCCTGTGGTTGCTACTGCTGGTGGTTACAGCCTGACCCGGTGTCACAGGCTACTCGTGCTGGTAGTGTGGAGACATCATCTCTCCTGGAGCCACGGCATTTTCCTTACTGTCAGCCAGGCAACACAGGGCCAAAGGGAAAGGAAAAAAGACAAGACACAGGTAGTGGAACAGATGCCAGAAAGCACACGCACAAAGAGAGATGCAACACCTGTGTAGGTCCTCCCCGCACCCCCCCAGCAAAAGCCCTTTAGGGTCTCAAGGTGATGACAGCAGAAAGTCTGTGACAGTATTTTGCAAAGCCCACGTCTCATTCTCACCCACTGCCCAAGACACAGAAGATGCTGAACAAATGTTACCCCATGCTTCAGTGACTTAAGTCCTATGGATGAAAAGATGAGTCTTAGAGGTGACTCTGGGGACTCAAGTCTGATGGACTGTCATATCTAGAAAATACCAAAACTAAAGTTTCTTATGCAAATCCTTCACGATAGTCTCTATGATGGGGGACTTTTTCCCCTGCTCCCCTGTCTCATTTCATGCACAGCATAGACATTACTTAATGAACTAGCAACTCTTCAATATTTATTTTTCTCCTCATTATCCAGTGTGGCTCTATGCCTTATTTACCATGCTATCCAAATGCTGCTGAGAATTATTTATAGCACTCATGATATAGGAGCCAAGTTCTTATAAACTACAATTAATTTTACAATACCCAGCTGGATCCTGCAACTAAGGTGGATGTTTTGGGGATGGGCACTGTTTTTGAGCAACCACTTTATAATCCTAGAAGTATAAAAAGCATGTCTGTAGACTTTCCAGAAAAAGCCTGCCTACCAGCAAGCAGAGCTTAGTGACAGCACATGACATGACGTGGTCCTCACCCTTCACAAGGGTGTTTGAACCAGGCTATTTACAGTGCCAGAGCACAAATTTAACATAAGAAATACTGTTGAAAACAGTGAACAAAACTCTCAGTGCTACATTAAGAACGTGTCCCAGGGATGTCAGATTACAAGATGTGCAGTGAGAACCTAATTTTGGTATCTAATTAGGGCTGGGTGCTTTTTTCCCTTGCCCTGTGCACTTTCCTGCCTGTGCTGTACTTGATGGTGCCTGCTCCTGGTTCCCTAAGGTACACTCTCCCATTCCTTCACCTTGCAGTCACTGCCTCCAGATTATTTTGATATATCATCAGTATAATGCAGTACAATTAGCAGTTTATCATCCCCTCCAGTACATTTCACATTTTTCCCAGCCTTTCCCTATTATTTAAGAGGAAAAAATGCCCCCTTGCTCTCCCCATCTTCTCCCTCTTCTTCACCAGGCAAAGAAACACAGCAAACCAACGTTTTTCTGGATTCCTCCAGCACCCCACCTTTGGCTTTCAGCTCTATGAAAGGTCAGTCCAGAAGTTTGTTGGAAGAGAATGAGGAAGAGGAAGTTTCTGCAAGTTTATTCTACTTTCTGGCTTTGTGGGTAACCAAAGCCAAAATCCTACCAGCTATCCTACCAAACCAAAGTTGAAGATTGAGTTGATGAGTATAATTTGAAAGTAACTCAAGAAAAACTTTTACATGTACAAACTTCTCACACACAGATGGAATTTTTCAAGAAATGCCACTGGCATGAACGAGCTGACTCAAGACATACTTTTAGGACCCTGGAGCAACTAAAGTGACTAGTCCCAGTAAAGGCCTTCAAACTTCATTTGTTTTGTTCAATACACACCGGAAAGTCCTAAGGATTTGATTTTATATCTTATAAGCCTACACAGGTTTCAGACTGGGCCAGACACCAGTAATGTAGAGAGTCAATGCACAGCCTAGCCTGTAAATCTTTAGCTTAGGTACAATGTTGTCAAATCTGAGGATCTTCATTTCAAGCAAGCCCATATCACTAGACAACTCTATATAAACCAGACAGCATTTCACAGTGTCTCTGCAGTAACTCACCAATTCAGTGCTATTGGTCAGTTAGTGATTTTAGAAGACAAGTTTATAAAAGCCCAAAGGCTAAAATTAAAAGTGTCCCAGCATTTTAGACATTTAAGACAGGATCACTGTCCTATTTGACATTTAAGTCATGAATTTTGTGGTTTATCCAGCATTTGGAAAGGCTTAGTTGACTGCTTCCAAACTCATCAGGCAGGCCCTGGGAAATGGAAGGTGAGATCGTGGGAAAAATGCAATATGAAAAAATACTGGAACGAATCTGTGGCAGCTACAAGTTCATGACTGTCACTGCCCTGCACACCAGAGCCACTCAAAGCCTCCTGGGGTATGACTTGCAGAGCCATGGCTTTGCTTCACACACAAATATGTACGTACATATACACATGCGCATGCACAAAGTTAGGGAGTTCATATTACTATGAAATAGAGCTAGTGAAAGCAATTACTTTAAGAAAAATAATGGGGTATTCACCAGCAAAGTAACAGTTTCAAGAGTGTCTAGAAAATGAACCAAAGCTCTTATTGTTAGAGAACTATTGACTCCAGGTTTGAAAAAGTGACCTCAAGTGAGCAATGATGCACTTAGCCTGGAACTTGCAGCCACTGTATTTCACTCTAAATTGAATTGCCAATCCACAGTGCAATCTTCTTCTACTATAAACTCACATCTTTGGGGCAAATATACAGAAAAATACTGTATACTGGTTGCATTATTCCAAGTGAGACTAAATTCCTCTGGAAATGGAAAATATGTCCCCATTACAGAATTTAAGGATCCCCATGGGTATTTATACAGGGATAGTGGTGGGGTTTTTTTTCTTTTTAAGGGCACTTAGTGACAACTTCATGCTGACACTTTTCCTGCGAACAGTTCATAAGCATGCAAATAACTAAAAACACGTGGCCCCACTAAAAGCATTTAGGTACTTAAAGCCTACAGACCCATACTGAAAACCACGTAATAGACATTTTACACCTCACACACATACGCACAATGATCAGATCCAGCATCCTCCCCATACTAAAAGTGGTCTTTTTGCTAAATTAGGCTGCCAATTTAGTATGATTTATAGTATCAACAATGTCAATGGTTTGCAAACATAAATAATAGACACATGCTGTGAAATACTTACATTCACTTTTCCACTAAGTCTTCTTCACTACAATCAAGTTATTTTCCAGGACAGTGTTTAATCTTCTTTCTAAATAAAAGAAGGCAGCAATTAAAAAATATATTCTTATACATTAAGCTATGCTTAATCACCTTAAATTTATGAACTTTAAAATATTGATTTAAGATCGTCTATAGTGTCCCATAAGCTTGTAATTTGTTTATATATAGTCAATTTTATTACATTTTAAACACAACTTTAGCACACCATAACTTTCAATCCTGAGGCTAAATGGGGCAATGTTCTGTATTTCAATAGCTGCTCAGATAATAAATCAGATGGACAGTTGCTCACAGATGTACAACTAATTACTGAAGCACTGAGAGCTCAACTGATATATTACCAGAAAGAATGCCTGGCATTACAGATGGGGTATTGTATGATTTGGCACTCCTCTAGCTAGAGCTTGAACACGCTCTTATCAATGGCAGTACTCAGCACCTCCCACGATCAAACATTTAAGAATGGAAGAGAAACAGTGCCTGCCCCTCTAGGGAAGGATAAAATACCATCTGATATTGTTTAACGTCACTGTATATGCCAAAAAGTGATAAAAAAGGGTTCATGTACATTGTTCAACATGACCGTGAGAATGACAACTGTCCTCGAAAAGATACCCCTGTCAATAGACGCAGTGAGCGCTGAATGCCACGGCCTGGTTCTTACACACAGTCATTTCTCAGTCACTTTTTAGGAAAGCATGCGATGCCCACTCAACCAGTTTGCAGCCAATGCCGACACACGCACTAAAAGATCACCGCTTGACAGTTCCCAGGTAAAAGAGACCCCAACACCCAGCAAAATCCACCACCTTTTCTGCAAAACTGTCTCATCTCAGCTGAACCTGGCTTTGAAGACTTGCGTAACACTGGCTCCCCAGGGAGGTAAGACACAAACATCAGCAGAGATTTTATTTCCCCTTTGTGTTCCTTGAGGCTGCCCAGTGCTAAACCAAGTTTATTTTGTTAATGTTTGATGGGATTTAATTTCTTGTTTGCATTCCCTATATCTAGTTGCTGTGGTAACGTATTCTTTAAGGCCAAGTACATTCATCTCTTCCCAGGGAAAAGCTGTTTGAGGGAACCTGCACCCTCACCGGGTGGAGTATGACCATGGATACTCAGCAAAATCATGAGATAAGGGACAGGGGAGAAGAGCTAGGTGAGATATTTAGACCACAGCTGCATTTTATGGCCTAACTGGAGAGTGTAGGCTGGGACTGGGACCGAGGGAAGCCGTAGGAGGTATGTATAAGCAACACAGCCAACTCAAGAGACAGACAGACAAAAATTTTAGACTTTAGGACCAAGGGAAAGGGCACATTTCTTTCTATTTATTACCAACAAAGGGAAAAACAGATCTGGTGCAACTTAAGCATATAAAGGAAAAGGAAATGCAGAAGTAAAAGGAAGGGCAGAGGTATGTGGAAGAGCATGATACTGTCAACAACAGCCAAGGAGGAAGGAGGTGGAGGTAGTCAGCAAGGAAACAAGACTCCATCCTGCTGCGGAGTTCCCTTTATACATCCATGTTGCCTCTTTCCTTTAGAGCGTTTTTGCAAGCACTGCCGAACGGTGATTTGGGCACATCTTGCACAGTTGTTTCACATCTCAACTTTGCAGAAGCAACAACCGAAGTGCACGGAAATTAGTATTTGGCTGAGCCTGGAAAAGGAACTGAATGCTGTCAGCACTGACTGTTGTGTCCAGCCAGTTATATCCCCGGTAATAAAGGTATGACCCTCCTAATAACATCAGAAATCGGGAAAACAGGTTCAAATGTAACCCAGCAACTGGCAGAGTCATGAGATCACTTATGTGTCAGTTGTCACATGGGTACACCAGGCATTTTAGTCTGTAGTTGGTATCAGCTGTGCCAGAGAATGATGCCACCAAACTGTACTCAATTTTCTGTTTTACAAAATAGGAAGCATTTTTCATAAGAGGCTTGGGACACGAGCCAGAAATCTCACTCACTGTCTCCCTATTTATTCAGACTGAGTCATCAGATTTTCCAGGTTTCTCCACTCAAATGGCACATTGCTTTGGCTAGGTTTAGATGGACACAGGTGGTACCATCTGCCGCAAAGCTTCCTGGTTTTGTTTGCTTTTGTTTTCTCCTTTTACCTCCTGCTCGTAGCACAACAGCTCTTTTTCTGTGTCTTACACTGGAACACCATGAGGAATTGGTCTTTCATGGTATGGGTTTGACCAGCTGGCCAGTCAAAATGGGCTGCTTGAACTAAAGGAACTAAAAAACACATTGCTATCACAGGTCTTCTGACAGCCGGAGGCCCTTGCAGACTGACCTGAAGTTAAAGGTATTTAGATGACAATAGGGAATTTGTTCTTCAAAGCTGACAGAAACCATGAGCACAAACAGAGCAAGTGGGTAGGGGGCTGCTCACACAAGCTAATTTCAGTCTAACAAGGTTATCTTTCTGTTCTCTCTCCACTGGCTTGACAGAAAGGGTCCTGCTATGGATCCTCACCGCTTCATGGTATTTCTCCTTATCTGCCAGGCCCTTTTTCCAAAGATTATAAGCCTTCTTTTTGTTCCTGAGTTCCAGCCGAAGCTCTCTATTTAGCCAGGCTGGTCTTCTTCCCTTCCTGCTTGATTTTAGGGACTTGGGAATAGCTTTATCTTGCGCCTTTAAGAGTGCCTCCTTGAAGAATGACCAGCTTTCCTGGGCACCCTTGCCCTCGAGGACCATCTCCCAAGGGACACCCCCAATCATGCTCCTGAAGAGGCCAAAGTCTGCCCTTCGGAAGTCCAGGGTGGCAGTCCTGCTGGCCCCCCGCCTTGCTTCAGTGAGAATTGAAAAATTTATCATTTCATGATCACTTTGTCCAAGACGGCCTCCAACGTTTACATCCCCCCCACAAGACCTTCCGAGTTAACTATCAGCAGGTCCAGTAGGGCACTTTCCCTGGTCGGTTCCCTCACCAGCTGCGTTAGGAAGTTGTCTTCCACGCATTCCCTGAGCTGCTTTTCAGAGGAGACTTCCTCTCATCTCCATAGCCCTCAGAGGACAGCAGGGAGATTACTGCCATGAGACTACATTTAGCTCTTATCCTTTCCCACCCCAGTCTGAATGCTAACTGCTCCTGCTTTTCACATGGGACAATTTCTGCCTTACAAATTGAAATAATCCTTTAGGAAGTAAGGACAAAGACCACCACGGACGTGTCATGCAGTTAAGACCATCAGGACAGGTCAATAACCCAGCAGAGACAGGACAACTGTAAATAACCTCCCCGTCCTGCAAGCACCCCCTTCCTCAGCAGGCAGCTGTGCCTCTGTATTTAGGGTGAATGTCTCAGATACCATAATTCCAAAAAGACGATAAACTCAGGCTGATCGGTTGTGTCCAAGTATAAATGTTTGCAAGTGGATAACACACTGCCCCGATGCTGCGGCTGCCGGGAAAATTGTGGCTTCCAAAAGCTGGAAGGAACAAAGCGTGGCACTTGCCCTTCCGTGCCTGAAGCCCGCGCTGCTAGGAGTAGGAGTAAGAACATATTGACGGCTTTTTTTTTTTTTTCTGTTTGCTTCTAGAGCTAAAAACAGATCATAAACCACATTTCTTTGAGGGAGGCTTTTGTTTGTTTGTTAGAAAGGGCAAGCAGTGGGTCAGGGATAGAAAGTTGTACTATCCGGTTCCCAGACACAGACCCTATTCCCCCGAGCCTTGAGCTATATGGAACACATGGAGCAGATACTCTTCATATAGGCTTGTATACACCCATGGAACTGTTATTTGGCTGCTGAGCTAACAAGCATGGTGCACTTGATAGGAAGGAGCATGTAGGATAACACCATGTACTGCTTTCTCGAGCTTAATTTTGAAAACGGATCTTCACATTTCAGTGCTGGGAAGGCTACGTTACAACACTGAGATCATGTCCATATGGAAACAGGATACAGAATTTACTATTAAAAACTTCAGAGTGATATCAAATGTCAGCTTAAGACTCCAAACATTGCAGGGTATTTACATCTCTAATTAACTCTATTTCACACTTGTACATTCCAATATCTGGCCAATGCTATATCTTCCCTCACCTTCAGCTTGGCCAATGCTATATCTTCCCTCACCTTCAGCTCTCCAACATATGGCGCCCTTGGTCATCTCCACTCTGCCCTCTCTACCTCCTCGACCTCAGAGACACCCACTCCACTTCTAGCACATGAACTCCAAGGTTTTATTACTGACTTCTTCTTTGTCTCTTCTGCTTGGCTATCTCGGGCTTAGTGTCTTCCTTGTGTTGAAGCTGCTCAACAAACCTCTACCTTCAATACACTGAAATCTGATACTGCTTAAACTCTTTCTTTTGGTTTCCAGTCAAACTCACATACTTTTGACCTCAATTTTATGCATTATGAAAAGACTTTGACCAACTCTGTGCAAAAATTAACAGAATATTAAAATAATAATGGAAGTGTTTAATATTGCTGGATAAACCTCAAAGGAACAACCACTTTCACTCAGGCCTTTCATTTTGCTGTTCCTGTAGTCTGTGGGGCAAAAAGAACAAAAAAATAAAAAAAAAAAGAAAGAAAAGAAAAAGGAAAAAAAACCACGTATGCTGGAGCTTTTTGTTCTTTAAATTTAAGCATGTCAGACCAAAATCTGAGTTTTACAGATACGCTATAAGAAAGAAGACTGCATAACCCCAAACTGAAACCCTGTAATTTGTGCTCCATTACTCTTTCTGAATAACCTCCACTTTAGTCTAAGGAGACTAAATATCTTATGTCTTTATAGAATCTTCCAGAGACATTTCTTAACTACAGAATTAAACACACTAACCCCAAACTACTTCTTTCTCTGCTGTCCCTTGTGACCAGTCTAAAAATCCCAACTACTCTTTCAACAGTATTTCACTGCAAAGATCAAACGGAAGAACGCTACCCCCTGGTAGCTTTGCAAGAATAAGGATACCAAGAAATCATATCCATAAGTTTTCAGCGTTTGCAGAAAAAAGCTATTTTGGAAAGATCCTCAACTATGAGGCATAAACATTCTATCTGATAGTGAGCTGTAATACAAGGAATTTTACTGGCACATACTTGGGATGGCCAGTGTAACTCATGGGTTTTTTGGTTGCAAATTAACACGATTGTCCTAAATTCATACCATAAAAGCCATGATACACGGTAATTTTAACTATAGAAGTCACCTGTGAATGCTAAAATAGCAAATAACAGAGGCAGACTTTTAGCACAGTAATGGTTGTGCATTTTTATCATCATGAAAATGAAACTTTACAAATCAGATGTAAAAATGAACTCTCTAGTTTAAGCACACCTGCAGTGACCCTGGCTAGACCATGCGACAAGCTAAACACCATATGTGAGTTAGAGAAGATAAGAATTTTTCTACATGTTAGGTGAACCAATACACATTAGAGATATCTCCATATATTTATTTTTTTATCTCTAACTTGAGCTCCAGGGACTTAAGATGATAAATTCAAAATCATAAACAGTACACGCTACACCAATGACTTTTCAAATGCCACTTGGCAAATTGTTTCAAAATTAATCTTGTGAGAAGTGACTTACACCACAGTATTGGAAATTTACACATGCCACTGTAGGGGTCTCATCAAACCTGGTAGTTTCTCTGTACACAGTACAGCCTAAGAAGGAAGGAAAGAGTTCCAAAAGGCTATGGAAACTGGGTTTCTTTCTCTTACTGTTGGCTATAGAGGCATCTCAGTTGCTCATGTTAGGAGTCTGATTTGTTAAAGTGAATATCCTTATTATGTAATGGAATAACATCTTAATTTTGTGCCCTCTGGCTAAAAAAGATTCAGAAGTTAGTGAAAAACTCATCAATGTCTTTACTCTGATACACTCTGCATAAACACAGAGAGACAGTAAAGAACGTCTCTTCAGTAGCTTTGCAGGGGCTTTTCAGTCCTTCAAATGACCACATGCAGATTCCCAACAGCCGTCTAATTAGCCTTTTCATCAAGCACTTTGCCTTCTCTACATCTGTCAGGGGACCAGAGAGGACTTCTCAGGCAGTTGCCGAGGCAGATCTTTCATTTCTAACTCACACAACTTCCCGAGTAATAAAGACTCCCTGCAAGCAGGAACCCGATCTCTCACTATTAAGTAAACACTTGCTACTTATATTCTAGCTGAAGGTTAATCATCAAGTAGTTTACAAAACATGTGCTACTTTGGAGACCAAAGGTGAAATCCTTCGGTCACCGAAGTGCAAGTTTCCACACAGCCAGAACTGTTGTCCTGAAGGCACATGTGTGCGTTAATGTGTCCACATAGGAAAAGGCTACAGGAGCAACTAACATCCTCTTATGCAAAGCCAGAAAGCACTCACACTTCCACTTGGATGATCCTGTGTATTTAACTAGCCTTGCTTGGTTAAAATACATTTATATGTATCCACCTTTGAAGAGCACACCATGCTCAAGGTCCCGAACAGACAAGCCTTTATTCTCCAAAGGGCAAAGAGCAAAACAAGTTCAAATGCTCTTTGTGCTTACTGTTACTCTCTTGACTGGCTTTAGACAGCACTTTTTCAGCAGGTGAGGACACCAAATTTTTCTCTGAGGCCTCCCCACCTCACTCTGACAGCAAACGGGGCCAAGTCCAGCCACTGTGACACCCTGCCTCTGTGTAAGGGCCTCCTTCTGCAACCCAGGGGTCTCCCAGCAACGCCAGATGCTCCCCACGTCACGAGCGGCACTTAGCGCAGGTGACAGGAGACAGACACTGCTACACCACAGAACAAAGTTCACACTTAGTTTTCCAGGAATTCAACATAATACTGGCACAGCCAAGTTTTTAAATCACCCCAAATTCCATATTACCCAAAGCTCACAAGTTTAGTTTTCCCTTCACTTTCCTATTCCTTCAAAGTCCTAAAATGATATTGCTGTTTCCCTCTGCTCTAAATTCTCACATAATCTTTTTTCTCTTTCTTTTTCTTTTTTTTTTTTTTCTCCTTTGGCTTCTGAGGGCCAGGGCAGAGGAGAGACATAGAGGGAGGTATACTGGAAAATGAAGCAGACTGCAATCTATGTTTGTGCTGACCATAACAAACAGCATAAACACAGATGAGTTAGACTAGTCTGCATTCATCAGCAGTTTTCAAAGTACTGAAGTAGCTCAGTCATTTCAAAATATCATTAAGTATTTCACTGATGATTATTAGGAATCTCGATGATTATTAGGAATATCATTCTGGCACTGTGCAGACTTACAGGTAGATCTGCGCTGACTGCAAAATGTTCTCCAGCTGCTGCTTTGGCTAAAACAACCCCAGCAACACCAACCACCCCCCTTCACAAACACAGCTGTTAACTACTCACAGAAGAACACAAAAATTCACCAAAATTGTCCCATGACCATTACTGTTCAATCAATGTAAATTGTGCGACATCCAAGGACGCTGCTTCAGAGCCTCCCACCTCAAAAAAGAAAATCAGTATCTCCTGTATTACATTCCCTCTTTCATCTTCATGTCGTTGAAGGCATTCCACAGGCAGTTTTATTTCTGAGAGCACTGATTTTCGATCGATCTGCTCTGGCCTGGATTTGAAATAGGATACTACATGAAATTGGATCCTGGGAGCCTCAAACATGCCCAGGCTTGCACAGGAGGTTAAACAAAAAGAAAAATACGCTTTTTTTAAACACAGGGTGCTAGTAAAACTGATTTTAAAATGCCCTCCATTTCTCTCGACTGGAAGTAATATATTACCTCTATAAAGTCTTTTATATCAAGCTCTTGAAATTCTTTATTATTTATACAATGCCATTGGTGCACACCTCGCCTTAGAAATATGCATTTTAATAGTCAACCAAAGTGATCCAAACCACCAAGGTAATTAAGACTGCTTTAAAATTGGCTTCACTACCTTTCCTCATATATCTGCCAAGCTACAGCCCAGTCCTGCAGTCTCTTCATCACGTAGTCAGTAGGAGCACTCACACAAGAATTTGAAGGTTTACTCCCTAAATTACCAAATACAGTCTGCTTTAGTGAAGAAGGAGCAGGCATGACAGTGGGAGTGTGAAAAAGGAGAGAGAAAAATGCTAAGTGTGGGAAGGTAAAAAGGAGAAAAGATTGTTAAATGGGGAATGTGGCATGGATGAGAGAGAATAAGTAACATAAGGAGACATAAGCATGGTGTGGAAAACAAGAGGAAAAGCATAAAAGGATGGAGAGCTTCTCCTGAAATTGTAGGGCTTTGAATGCATTTGCAGGACACTGAACAGAGAAGAAAGTGCAGGAGGAACAGTTAGAGACAGCAAATTGGAATGAAGAGCTAAGAGCTTTCTTCTTAATTTTTATTTAAAAAGTAAAAATAACCCAAGGTTAACTTTCCACTCCTTTCTCATCCCGCAATAGGACCCTAATTGCTGTGGAGCAGAGTATGAGACACTGTGGAGACTCCTGGCATGGCGAGCCAGGTGAGCCTTGCCAGAGCCCAGGTGGAAGTATTGGTGAAGTTTCAGGTGTCTCCATTGTTTGAGACCAATTTTTCTGAGGATAGCCCACTGCACAGCAAATTTTGTTTCTTTTCTTTGTATCTAAAAGTGCAAAAAAGGAATCACTGCAAAGCCTGGTTTGAAACTTCATCTTCCCCACTGAGAAATGTGTAAAAATCAGAACCTCCTCATTAATAGAACAGTGGCCTGGCTGTGCCTCTTGCTGGTCAGATCAGACAGCATCACAGCAATCCAAGTTTAAATACCAGGGATGTCTCATTTGTCCATCAAAACCAAGGAACAAGGCAACTCTGCCTAATTATCAGCAATATAAGAACACTTCCCTCCTTCAAATCAGGCAGAAGGGCTCTTCTCTTCTTCAGTGCCTCTCAGGGAATCAGCCTGATCCGCCCCCCACCCCTTCTTGCTTCCTCTGTGAGCTATCTTCCTAATCTGGAATCCTTCAGAGCTGGGAACGGGACCCCCTGCCTTGATTCCCATCATCTGCACCAATTTATGTCAGCAAGTCAGGCCAGCTGGCTGCCTGCACACCCAAGGAGCCCATACGCTCTAATACTGTGCCCTTTTTTTTGAAAAACAAAACAAAACAAACCACACAAAAGCAAACCCAAAAAAGCACAACAGGCCAGCAGAGCTTTGTCTGCCAGGTTAAAACTTGCTCCCTGCACTGTGAGCCTAATCTACCTGCTGCTGCTGAGCACAGACACACAGAATCATAGAATGGTTTGGGTTGGAAGGGACCTTTAAAGGTCCTCTAGTCCAACCCCCCCTGCCATGAGCAGGGTCAACTCCAAGTAGATTAAGTTGCTCAGAGCCCCGTCCAACCTGACCTTGAACATTTCTCCAGAGGTGGGGCATCTACCACCTCTCTGGGCAACCTGTGCCAGCGTTTCACCACCCTCATTGTAAAACGTTTCTTCCTTCTATCTCATCTAAATCAACCCTCTCTGAGTTTAAAGCCGTTACCCCTTGGTGTAGCTGCTCCTCTGGTGGGCGAGCCTCTCTTCTGCAAATAATTCAAAGGTATTTCTGGGCTGGGGGAAGGGTGCAGGTTTATTGTTTCTGCTTCACTAGGAAAGTTACATATGTTGGTGTTTTTTTTTTAAAAAAAGAAAACATTCCAAACTGCGATATGAGCTGGGCTCTGGCTGATACTGCCCTATCTTGCAGAGCAAGTCACAGCGGGTTCTGTAATCGCAGGCTCTGCAAACACTGATTTTACCCCCCTCCATGGGATCTTAACTCACCCGGCGCTCCCGAGCAGAGGACACCCGTGTGTGCAGCCACTGGCATCAACAGGGAACGGCTGGGCAAAGCCCCAGTTGATCCAGTGGTCCAACTGATTTCAGTCCTTCCTTGGGTAACCTCCTTCTTTCATGTTTACTCAGGGCACGAGCTACGGGAAAAAGTGCTTGTTGTTCAGCTCAAGCACTTTTTTTTCCCGCCGGCGGAGGAAGCCACGTTTGGATCCACACGAAGGGAAAGGCAATATTTATAAAGGAAGTTCCCACACTTCCTCTTCAAACAAATCACTCTTGGCTGGGTTTGCAATTACAGCCCTACCGTAAAGAGGAGGTGGGGTGTAAAAAAACATTGAGCTTATTATTTCCTTTTAAAGTCACTTGCCTCTGAAAAGGCACATTCCAGAGAGGAAAGAGTTAAGCACTTGGGACAAACTGTCAAGTTTTCAGTAACTAATTTACTCTTCCTGTAGGCCTGGAGGAAATCCACAGCCGCCACAAATATTCCTTGCTCGCTTCAATACTACTCTTTGTGAAATGGATTTTAATGGCCAAGCAAAGTGATCCAAACCGCAGATGTAATTAAAGCTGCCGAAACTGGCTCCGGGAAGGGCTGGGAAGTGCCTGATGCCCCGTCTAGGGCCGGTCGCCGCGGTGCAGGCTGACAGTGACACTGGCGGTGACACCGGGAGGCCTGGGCCTCATCGGACATGACATGTTGCTGCTGACAGGACGGATCCCAGGGGTTACAGGATGGAGATGCGCGGCAGAAGATGGAGAGAGAGCCAGCAGCTCCCTGTGCTGCCAGCGACCCGGGCAAGCCCGTGTGGGACCTCTGCGGAGGGGATGCTGGTCTGGAGAAGCATCTGCTCTCACCCTGTTTCCATCCCATGCCCTGCTCCGCAGGTTATAAAGCTCTGCCACCGCAAGCCCATTTGTTTGTAATGCTGCTGTGTTAAAAACCTCTCTAATCCATGGGAAAAACTGTATTTGACAAGCTATATTTCCCTCCACACACAGCGTAGGAAGCAGAGAGATTTTCCTGACAATTCACGGTAAATCAACTTCCTATTTGAACCGACATACCTTAATTTCTTCTGTGGTGAGTCAAACCACTAGTCTGCCTGAAAGGTCGGTAGTCCCCTGGTACTGAAACCTCGATTAGATCCATACCCAGCAAAGGCAGAATAAAGTTTTCCCGAAACTCCTATCCAAAGCGTGGGAGGATGGAAAATAAGATCAGCATACCTTGCTGAAAATAGTTCTTGAGATAAAAGATGTGATTGCTTTGGCACTAACTTCTCTCTCCTCCTTTCCTCCCCTCCTCAGCCACGCCGAGGTGTGAAAGGCTTAGGAAACTCCCTGTCCCTACTCTGCATTTTTTTCATGTTTAATTTTAGATTAGAACACAATTGGATTTGGACTTGATTAACCTTTCATCCAAAGAAAATCCCACACCTTTTAGTTACTAATTCCATTTGATAACAGCTGCAGAAAACTAACTCCATATTTTTGAAGTTAAATCATTGCCAAATTCTGCTTTCAAGTGCCAGCTGCCCAGAACTTCCCAAAACAATTATATTTAAATTATTAATTAAAACCATTTGGAATATTATGATTAAAATCAATTAGTTTATGCAAAGAGATCTACAAACCAGAAAGAGAGTTACAGTGAAAGAAATTCATCGTCTGATGAATAATTAATACAGCTCTTCATTTGTTTCACGTCGTGCGCCAAGTAAGCACAAAAGAAAAGTCATTAATACGAGTGGATCGCAGAGCTAACAGAGATCATTACACATTTATAATCACTAAACTGTTAAGTGGAAAGTTTGCAGGGAAAAAAAAAATCCCCCTGCAATAATAGGTTCAGAACAAATCAAAAACCACAATTTTGTCCATCTGGATGAAACAACAGAGGAAAGAAAAGAAAAGCAGCACTGCCTCTCAGGCTTGTTTGCTGTAGGTAAGCAGCAAGATCTGTCGTCAGCTGTAAGAAGGAAGGTGCTTCTCTGAAACCTCTGTCTTCAGACCTGCAAGTACAACTCACGAGAGCTGCTGGTCTGACTGCCCTCTCGTTTCTGGACACAAAACACCACGGCTTGGCCAATTACCTCCATGTGCTTGCCATAAAAGCATGTGATTTTATATCCACGCACGCACTTTTTCCTCTCAGCCACGGAAAGAAGCATTTTTCTAGTCTGACAGGCTACAGGTCCCTTGGCAAAGCGCATTGCGTCTTTAAAAAACAGTGGGTTTGGGTAAACAATGAGCAGATTTCCTGGGGATTACCAGAACTACATACCTCTTGTTAAAGAGTGCTTCAGTGACATCAGATGATGTCAATGGAAGAACAGCGTAAATCATTCATTGCTGCACAACTGAAAATTTAGCATGTGTTAATTTGTAACATTCCTTAACTCAATTATTTAGGTTGGAGTGGGTGGGAATTGGTGGGGTAAAACACAAGCAAACAGTTGCTGTCCTGTTGATGCTACTCTGCTTTCATCCTGCTTAACCATTTCTCTCCTCCTAAACCTTTACACCATTTCAAAGAAAAAGTTGGATTTGAACGTGTTTGTTTTTATTTTCAAAAGGACTCAAGAGTATCTCTCCAAAGAAATGTCAGAGATTAAAAAAGTACCCATGGTGGGAGAACATTCATTGCCTTTTAAACGCTGAATTACAGCAGAGAAGTTAAGAAATGAGGTAGGTGTTTTATCAAAGAGCTTCCTGCACGCTCTGTTACCAGCTTCTCTGCTTGAGGCAACAACGGGGATATTTTCACACTGTGAAAACACTGACTTTGCAACACATTTCTGCTCCAAATGGGAGGCTCACCTGCCTCCCTCAGTACACAACATGCCTGCCTTCTCCTTCCTTCATTACATTACTCTCGATGCCCTTTTTTTTTTGGTGCTTTTCCCCATCGCCTTCCCCATGTCCCATTTGCTGAAAATGGAGAGTGCAGCCACTAACATTAAACTTGAACTTTCTACCTCCTGACATTAGTGACTCGAAAAACTAGACAAAACAAGCTGTCCCATTTCTAGACATTGTCTGTGCACTGATCTCAGAATCAAACCCCTTTCTGGTCACAAATGATAAATGATGTGACTTCCTCCATGATAAACGATGCAACTTTCTCCAAACAAAGCTTAGCTAACTGTGTTACGCAGAGCCTGCCTTGCCTTGCCTGGGACTGCCTGGGATGTGGATACAGAGCAGCCATGAGACTCATCTTCTGAGTTCTGAGGGCAACCATGGCTCTGCACAGAGAGTCCCAGAAGGGCACCATTTGCCTAGTATTGATTTAAGGCTAATCACCCCTGCCTATCGACTAATACTGAAGCAGTTACGTGGCTTACAGAAGCAGTTTGTCGCTGTTGTACAAACCCATCCTGCCCCGATGCATCCATCCTGCCGAGCACAACACCAAGGGTGGCCGGTTCCCGAGACCAGTCACTCACCAGCAGCTGAGAACAGGCTTATCTTTCACACCATTTGAAAATAGGAAATCACATTTACACAGGTCCAGGCTCCCAGGGTAGCTTTGTTTGTTTTGTTGAGAATGTGAAATACACACACTCTTGCCAGACATGCCATTTGCCGGGCTGGGATAAAATCTTGATCTCTTTGCAAATAAGAGGTAAAATCCTGAGATGCACACGGTTTCACTCCCTGGATGTTCATGCTCATTTCTCCCCTCACATAAAGGGAGCATCACTGTCTCACAGGAATTCACTTGGCAGGGTGGGAAGTACCTCTTAGGGTACTGAAAATGGAGGATTTTCCATCCTGGGAATGACCTGCCTTCCTTATAGCACCTCTGCTCACCGGCTCAAAACAAACTTTAGCACTCTTCCCAATTCCATGCCTTCTACCAACAACCACTGCTACCGACCCGTTAGCACGTACTTTTCATATCTTTCGAACAGATGAAAGTTTTGGGATTAATTAGACTTGGTTTCACAGCCAGCCCAATCCTGCCCACAGTGTTATCACCACAGACAAAAGAGCCCACGGATCTGCTTTACGCCTGTAAAGGTTTGGTCTGCCTTTGCACTGTAAAGTACTTAATGGGCAACACTGTGGCTTAAATATTCCTCAAACAAGGCAGATTTAAAAAGCAGCAGTAGCTCACTCTACTTTAAGGGAAAAATGATATTTTGACTGAGAAATGCCCTCTACTCCGCTGGGTTTGGGCCTCGGTGGCTGCAGAGATACCTGTAGGAAGCATGAACTGGAAATGCTGCCAGAGAGCCAATGCCGTGGTCTTGATGGCATAAAAACCTATTACTTTTGTACCCTATGCTGAAAAAGTATTTGACATATTATGGTCTGGAACGTGCTGGTGTAGTGTATGGTTATAAACTAGCCAATTTTGATTGCTGGGTGTAGGCAGTAGCCAAGTAACGAGAAACAAGTAGTTTTGCCTCTAATTACGGAGCGCTTCAGTGCAAAGAGATCCCGGGTGAATGTGAGGGTTTTTCCCCCTCTCTAAAGAAGTCCCAGTTTTTCTCAGTAGCTCCCCTCTGCAGAACTAGCGTGCTAAGGCGCTGCTCGTGATACTGCCTTGCGCCGTAGGGGACACAGCGCCCCATGGCAAAGCCCTCCCTAATTGGCACTCCTATCTGCCCACCTCACCTCTGAACTCCCGCAACAAAAGAAAGCATTAATCCACAACTTCAAGAATTCAATAGTCGTTTAAGCAGAAGGTCAGGTACCTAATGGGCTGTCAAGTTCAGGCTGTCTATCCGCCCATCTTCCCAGCTCCCCGAGTTCCCAGGCCTTGACTGACGGTCCTCGGCAGCTGGGGACTTTGTTTTCCTGCCAAAGCAGGATGAAGGCTGAGCACAGGCGACTGCTTTGCAAATTTTAAGTTGGGATGACATATTCCGGCTTCATTGGAGGGGAGAGGAAAATAAAGCAGGCGTGAAAAGGTACACAGCAATGCCTGAGAAATATATTAAGGATGCCGTTTGTTCCTCTATCACTGGCATGCTTTAACAGAATATAAATATACTTTCAGACGTCTGCATCGTGCTTTTTGATCTGAACATTACTATGATTGCAGTAGTTTCAATACCTCATAGCAAGGATAATTGTGTGTAAATGCCGTGCAGCACCGGTGAAGGCAGCGTGCATACTTGTACGCAATTCCCAGCTCTTTTTCAGTGCCACAGGTTACGGAGGGAGTTTGAAAACTACAGCCTGGAAGGCAGGAACATTGCTACGGCTCCCAGAAATTTCCAGGAGGTACCCAAAGAGGAGGGAGCCTGTTGCAGACTGGCTGGGACACGGCCCGCCGTGCATACTTGCTTTTGAACCCTCTCTTAAAACCCAAACATTTTTTTCCAAACAGATCACAGGTCACGTAAGCTTCCCAAGGGATATATTGGTTACAGATGTTTTCATGTAATAAAATATTCCACTCAACTGCAGTATTTCGAACTGATAATGCTAAAGCTAAATTACCCTTGGCTAATGGTTATGTCCCCGATGTACTCCTTACCATGGTAAACACTGGGCTCATTTGTTACCATTTAGCCAACAGAATATTTAATTTTTTATAAGAGCATGCCACAAAGACAATGTATTTCAAGTTTGCAAGAGCTGCAACGTAAGTTTGAACTTTTCAAAATATATACTTAAAATTAATTTTTTGCATATTTGTAGAATAAATTATACCTCTAAGTTTCAGTATTATCATATCAATTTGCATTTAAAACTTACCTCATTTTTTAAACATGAGTAATTTTAATAATTTTCCAAGATTTCACTCTTGAACTTGGAATGATTAAAAAAACAACAAAAAAATCACTCCTTGGTTGTCTGAATGGTACAGGGCTAATACAAAACATTCAATTTGATTTCCTCCTGGCAGAGCTGTTAGGAAAGGAAAGGTCATTGTTACGGTATCTCTAAAATGATCAAGTAGTTTTAAAAAAAAAAAAATTAATAAAAGGAAAAGGGTGAGGAAGAGATGATTGTTTTCAAAATATCCTTACAATATAGCACTAACAAGAATGGCTATGAAAAAGGTGGAAAAAAAAAATGAATAAGGAAACATAACAAGTTTTCTACCATAACAAGGAGCCTCCCTCAAACCAGGGAAGTTTGTGCTGCTGTACTGTACTATGTTTCTATGAAAACTAACACCTCCACATTCTTATTTAAGAGATTAGAGCACTTGGCTTGAAACATCCATTCCTCTTTGCTCTCTATACTGGATGATCGCGATCACCCACCCCAGCTCGGATTGCAAATGCCTCCATTAAGAACAATAGAAAAAAGTGACTCTTGGTGCCGTATCACTGTTTCTATGTTGATGCTTCAAGGATAAAGTCAACCTATTTTAATTAAGTTCTAGAAAGACGGGAAATATAGCAGAAACAGAGCACTCTCTGAGGAGGGAGATGTAACCTACTTTAGCACAACTAGCATTTTATCAAAAGCAGAACCTGTCCATTTTTAAGAAAATGTGAAAGTAGGATGGTTTAGACTAGACAGAAAAAGCATTATTCTCCGTACTCTACAATGCCATGGCCCAGGTATTCACTACTTTAATGCGATTGTTCAATGTTTAACGTCAATAAAATATTGTATCTTTTCTGAGCTGTGATCACCAACCTTGATAAGCAATTTTTGCAGCTATCAAACTCAAATGTATGCTTGCACTTGGTAAAGTAAGGCAGTGTCACTTTGCTTAGTGTCATTAAGATGATCAGAAGCACGCATTAAAGTCTCACTATGGGGCAAAAAAAACAGAAGGAAGAATTCCCCATCACCCCAAATGAAAGAATAATTCAGTCTCCAGCCAATCACTCAGGGGGAAAATGTCATTTAGATCAATGGAGGTGCTTCCTACGCATGACCAAAATGGCTATACAAAGTTTGGAAGAGATGGACTTTGTTTGGTTCCAAGCAATGCACCAGGAACGCTTTACCCAGCAAATATTTTTATCATGGTCCTGCTAGTCTGCCTAGCACTCTGCTTCTCATCGTTGTATTTGATTAGCTGTATGTTTATTCTGGGGCTGATGTGGTAATTAAGATTGCCAGCATGTATGGGAGGCAATAATGCTTCTTGATGGCTCTGGCATTAGGGAGGGAGGCACATGAAACACGAAGCAACAGCCCTGCTCTCGTGGCTAAGGACAACATCCAGGACAGGAATGAAGTGCTGCATTGTGACTAGTCACTGAGTTTCTGAAAAAAGTGCAATCCAGTTTTTCTAAGCAGACGCTCTCACACAGAAAACAAAACCCCAATCTGCTGATATTTGAAAATTTTTAACTGCTTTAGCAGTTTTTAGGCTGGTATGACTAAGCAGCAGTAAGAGCATTGGTTGCTGTGCATCGGTGACTTGAAAACACACGACGAGTCTTGCAAACTCGAATGCTCCTTTCCTCTTCCCTGAAACAGCCTCTAGCACGGTAACCACCAGCAGTGTGCAGGCGTAACTCCTTTGAGATCCGGCAGACTGGGAAAAGGACCAGTTTTCTGGAATCCAAATCACCTGGACTCAGCAGCAGACCTGATCTGCCAGGGCTGCCCTCGGGAGCCGTATCCCGGCCAGTCAGCAGGACGCTGCCCATCGCACACTGGCTGCCACACAGTCTTCCTCCACTTCCCCTCTTCCCTCGTTATTTTTGCTGGCTGACATCAATCCCTGGGCAGCAAATCCCTCTTCATCTTAGTGCATGCATAATGTGGGTAAGCAGCAAAAAGCACAAATACAACAACCTTGAAGCTCATCTATGAGAGGGGGTGTAAGCAAAGCAAAACTCCTGAGAGATTTTGCAAATCCCGACACACACAGGAACAGACAGTTTGCAGGGTGAAAAATTATTATTTTGAATTAATTATTGGTATGTTTTATGATGTCTTTGCCTTGCCCTGGTTGCTTAAGGATGGTACCCAGAAAGCCTAGCTGAGATGCCCAAGAGTGTCATTTGTCTGTTGCTCATCTGCCTGCCTTCCCTGGCCCCTTTATCTACGCAGTCAATATCATATCCAAAACCGCACGCTGGCTTCCCTGAATGTTTTACTTTTCAGATAAATGCCTAATTAACTCCCCCTTTATTTTAAGCCATCATATGTAGCAAAATACTCCAATTAAAAATGGAATGTCTACTAATTTAAGCCCAAAGGTTCTGTTAAGGCAAGTTTCATGAATCCTAAAAATAGAAATGCATTCATAATTTTTTCCTCACTTTAATTAGGCTTTTTTTTTTTTTTGGCTCGAATTTAAATATCCCTCTGCAGTATCTTCAACTGCATTGCAGTAGTAGGAACTCCACGTACAACACAAGAACCTTAAGAGGAAAGATAACTTGCCTTTTTAATTCTTCCACTCAGAGAAGGGTATAAAGTGGAGGCATGCATCCCACGAAACAGAAGTGTTGCAATTAAACAGGAGAGACTTCAGAAAGACAGGAATCCCAGAAGGAAATGAAACCTGTGGTTGATTTGTGCATAGTGAGATCTCGGCCCTTCTCTAATCTATCGTCTTAAGTGAGGTGGAAGAAAGTAGTGTTGCGGCAGTCAAGGTGAAGGTGATGTGACTAATGGTACAGCACCCAGACTAAGGGCAAGTCAGTTCAGACCGAGCTGAAAAATACGCTCCGTGGGGCTCCTTGAATGACATTACTTATAGCAGTTACAGAATGCAAGGTCATGGTTCTTCAAATACAGGTTAAACTTCTAAGGTGGTGAACTAATCTGGAAAGCAGAGACTTGAAGAATGACTTCAGGGCCACGGTGAGCCACAACTAAAACTCTGACAGGGATGCAGTGGCCAAGACGATTAATGGGATCTTTCAATACATGAGCTAGGGGAAGACACAAAGCAGAAAACATCATTGTAGCACTTCAGAGAAGCATTATTAGGAACAGATGCAGTTGAGGTTATCTGGGGCAACGGGGTAGTAAGCAAAACAGCGCTAAGTGGTAGTCACAGACCTGCTGCCTGCTTTGCCTATGCCGGAGCTGAGCTTCCTCCTGTTACTGCTGGCAGAAGTGGCAATGGGAGGAGATAGAGCAACCAGCTCCTCCCAGCCCTGGCCACACTCTTTCTCTTTCTTCCCTCTTCCACAGCTGGGGTAGCAAAGCCCAGATCTTCAGGGTGAACTCATTTTGCCCTCAGTCCTGGAGTGGCAAAAATTCAGTTTCTCTTACATCGCTTAGATGCCTGGGACTGGTTCTGTCACTTCATACAGCATTACTGAAATTATTCCAACCATACATGGCCATGCCCGGCATCCACACTGCACAAGAGATGTTGACAAATTGGAAAGGATTCAGGATGGAGCTGTAAGAAGTATTCAGAGTCAGGAAAAGATGCCCTAAAGCAAGAGCCAGAAGTAATTCAGTCTATTTGGTTTCACAAAAAGAAAGTTCAGAATGGCTTGATCACAGTCCATAAATACTTACATTAGTGAGAGACATTTAGTAAAGGGCATAACAAGATACAGAGCTGAAAAATGGAACTTTGAGGCAAAATTGAGGCTAAAAATGAGGGGGAAGTGTTAGAAATGAATGCAATTAAGTCACTGGAACCTTTTACATTTGCACGCAGTAAATTTGCCATCACCTGAAGTCTTTAAAAAAAATTGAGATTGGATGTCTTTTTAAAATGATATTATCTAGCTCAAGCAGAACTTGCAGACTGAGTCAAGGAGTGAATTTGTACAAGTGTATAATACTATAGCTGAGTAACCTAGATGATCAAAATATTATAGAACCGATGAGCATATATTTATTTCTTGAGTGGGCCTACAAAATCCAATTTTTTCTGTATCTGCTTTAAATGAATGCACCAGCTCTGTTGAACTCATCTGAACTTCTAACTTGAGCCTTCTGCTATAGAAGTGATAAATGTCCAGCTTCCTTCTCTTCAGACACTGTGAAGAAGCAATCCAAATACTGAGGCTGAGCGCAGGTGAACACGGTGAATTTGAAGACAAGATGTCATCTATAAGCAGCTCCCCTAATCCAGAAGCCTGACTGCACTGCCGTGCTTTCCGGGGACATTTCCAGGAAACCTTGGATCATTCCAGCACGTGGGATTAGATGGAGGGCAGGGGCTTACCAGCTAGAACTCCTTGACCCTGGCCAACCCGGTTATGCTAAGCAGGACAGTATGGGAGGTATCTTGGTATTTAGACACCAACCAGGTAAACAGTTTCACCAGGAGTGCAACGCAGAAGAACTGGGCAAAGCAGGATAGCCTGGATATATCCAGGGTTAAGCTAGTTAAATCCTATACCTTTGAAAACCACTGCAAAATTACCGCATGCTTTACTTTATTAAAGGTATTAACATCTCAGGAGTGATATTATGCGATGGCAGCATTTCTTAGCCGTCCGTAAGCTTTAGGAATGTTGTCAGGAGACAGACTCAAAAAAGGCACATTTCCCCCGCCCCGGTTCAGCTCCTCTGCTGAATTGTTTGCAAATCCATAGTCCTTTCTTCTCTCTACCACCACAAGAGGCATTTACTGTTTTTATGATCTCAGGATGGAAAAATATTAATCAGAAACAGCAGCAACAATTTCTTTTTCTTCTCAAATCTGTGTGGCATTAAGTATAATTACATAAATAACTGGAATGGCAGAAACAGACAATTGCTGGCTTTGTATGGGTATTGGAAAAGATTATACTGTTTTTATCATGTCTCTCAAATAATGGGTATCTTCCAAGTCTACTGTCAAGGAGACTGCTTGCTGCTTTAATGCTGATATGAAAATAATCTTGTAAAAATACTGAGAGAGGGTCTTTCCACATACTTTGCGCCAAGAAAGATTACTTAAATAAACCATTTAACCTGCTATTGACCTAAAACCTAGTTACATAAATGTTTTAAAAATTACTTATCCATCTTGAATAGATAGAAGTAATCTAGTGAAGTCAAGGATAACATAGGAAGTCCCTTAATGATGGCTGCATTCTCTGCAGCCCCTATTAGCATATGGTTTTTCTGCTGGCAAAGCAGATAGAAATGAACTGGAAGAACACAGTTGTAGGATAGCTCTTCCTCTTTCTAAAGGAACTGGAAAGAGACAGATACACATAAGGGAAGAGTAAAAACCTGCAAAGAGCTCTTACAAGGATAACCTCACCTATTTTTTTCCTCAGTTTTTCCATTATAAAAATTGCTATACTTTCTTTTTAAAACCAATAGTAAAAATTATAGAGGCCATATGGAAGATGAAAATGGAGGATGCGTCTACCAATACCTGAGCTAACGTCATTCCAAAGTCAATAAAAACAAGTGCATAAAACACTTGCTCCAGATTGCTGAACAAATGCTCAAAACCAACTGAGACAAATTATACCCAATTCAGCGTGGATGTGCTAGAGATACAAAGCGTTACAGGCATCCCACTGCAATGTGGGCAAAGAGGACAGCGTGTTTATCAAGCCTAACAAAGGCTAGCCCAGGAAAGCAGACAGCCCCTTCATCTACCAAAAAGTCCCCTAAATTTAACATCCCGGGTCTGTCAGCAGTGAGAGCGACCGCTCCGCTCGCCGGTGTGTAATGAGAAAAACCTCCCGGGCATCTCGCCTCTCCTCCCCTGCAATCAGGGCGGCGATGCCAGATGCAAGTTTGGAAGTCTTCAGCATTTCGTCTGACAGCATAAATGTTATGTTTTTTCATGAACCGAATCAGTCACCTGCTCCGCTGCACGCTTTTGCCACCTACTTATATTGGGCGTGCAGGATGGGATGCTTGTGTTTCAGTTCCCCTTCCTCACTTTAAGGAAATGGCACCTTTTCTACAGAGCCAACACCAGCCGTGGGGCCCACAGGGCTGTGCTGGAAACACTTAGGATGCTGTTAACACTGTCCATGCAACTCCAAGGGGCTGCAGTCGCCCCAGGAGGGGTTTCCTGGCCATACACCTGCCCGAAGGCTGCAGCGCTGAAGGCTGAGGCCCAATACTATTTTTTCCACACATGCAGATCATTTTCCCTTCTATTTCCTTTGGGAGGGTGGTATTTTTTTAAAAAAACAAACTCATTAATAAATTCATAATCTCACCAGCCATGTATATTTCCGCCTCCTGAAGAGTTAAAAGAAAAAAACAAACCAGCTCTTGATACTTCTGTCAATAAAGAGCACACTCAGGATCAAAGGAATAAAAATGCTAATTATGGTGCACTCTGTAACACCTCTCTCCCCAGCCAAGTGCTCTGATTAAGTTAACCATCGTGCTAATTATAATAGCGTTTAGCACAGCTGGGGCCAAAGAAAAGCCACCTTCTACCAGAGCATGGTTACCGGCCTCAGAGTGAGATCAAGCACATTTGTACCATAATAGAAACTTGCCTATGATCCACAGAACAGCCACTGCTCATTTTAAATACTGAGAACCATGTTCAGTTTCTTTTACCATTCACAAAAAAATGTGTGGACATTTAAAAAAAAAATTATTGTGTTGGTTTGGGGTTTTTTTCGTCATGAAAAAAAACCCGCTGGATTCAGAGGCCCAGAAATATTTGGCTCCTATGGGAACATACAGGAAGATAACACATCTTTGCAATTTAAAGGGGAACCCGCTCTTCTGCCTTTTCTCAGTCAATACCACCCGGCTGTGAAGTATGCCAGAGATGAGAGAGGAAGGCCACTGTATTCTATACTTTCATTTAAAATGGAACGAAGTAGCATGCAATTACTGGCAAAGCCACCTGCCACATTTCAGCAACACATTTGGATGGGGAATGGGGGTGATAGTACTGGTGAAAAATGACGGTTGAGTCTAAGTGAAAGCTAATCCTTCCCACCAATTCCATGGAGGGGAGAAAAATATAATAAATCAATAAATCCCTACAGCTCAGAAAATTGTATCTTCAGTGGATGCTTAGAATCCTTGTTGCACATAGCATAATTGGAAGAAAGAGATTTTTAAACGGTTATGTAGTTATAACTGTGTCTTCAATTCATCACTTCCCTCCTTGAAAGACTCATCAGCGTTTACTGGCAGTACCTTCTGCTGCACCCTGGTTGAAGGATAAGCAGCGCTACTTTCCACAAAGGAGCTAAAAGGTAAGAAAATCACCTTCACTTCATTATCAGTCCTCAAAATGGCTGTTTTATACTTGCTCAGCCTCTCCCAGACTTCGAGTAGCAGCAGATGAGCAGACTGTTTTTCAACATGAATTCAATAATTAATTCTGAATTAAACAAGTCATCTAAACACGGTGATGCAACTAATGCTCCTGAGTGGATACGTACTTTCCAAATTCCAGGCGTGTTCAAAGTGTTCCTGTTTCACTGCACAGATTCAGCAATCACCACCACCCTTGTCATGGGGCACCTTCCCATTCACTTCTCACGTATTGCATTGGTTCACTTAATTAGAATCACAGAATCATAGAATGGTCCAGGCCAGAAGGGACCTCCAAAGGTCATCTAGTCCAACCCCCCCGCAGTCAGCAGGGACACCCCCAACTAGACCAGGTTGCCCAGGACCTCATCGAGGCTCACCTGGAATATCTCCAGCGATGGGGCCTCAACCACCTCCCTGGGCAACCTGTTCCAGTGCTCCACCACCCTCACAGGTGTATACATACACATATATACATACACATATATATTAATAAATACAGTGCCATTTTATGTAAATTGATAACTGTCATCTAAATTCCTTACTGCTTTGATAGCCCGGTAAAAGTTATAAGTGGCTTTAATTCACTGTCTCAGTGCCGGTGCTCCTCGCCACCAATACAAACTAGGGGGTGAGGTGTTGGAAAGCAGCCCTGAGGAAAGGGACTTGGGGGTGCTGGTGGACGAGAAGCTGGACATGAGCAGGCAGTGGGCAGCTGCAGCCCAGAAGGCCAATCGCATCCTGGGCTGCATCAAAAGAAGCGTTGCCAGCAGGTCCAGAGAGGTGATTCTGCCACTTT
>NW_015094506.1:37213941-37221932 GCF_001431845.1 Calidris pugnax | reverse complement strand
CATCCTGGGCTGCATCAAAAGAAGCGTTGCCAGCAGGTCCAGAGAGGTGATTCTGCCACTTTACTCTGCTCTGGTGAGACCTCACCTGGAGTATTGTGTGCAGGTCTGGAGCCCTCAATACAAGAAGGACATGGACCTGATGGAGAGGGTCCAGAGGAGGGCCACAAGGATGATCAAGGGGATGGAGCACCTCTGCTACAAGGACAGGCTGAAGGAACTGGGGTTGTTCAGCCTGGAGAAGAGGAGGCTCCGGGGTGACCTAATAGCAGCCTTCCAGTACCTGAAGGGAGCCTACAGGAAGGCTGGGGAGAGCCTGTTTAGAAAGGCCTGTAGTGACAGGACGAGGGGAAATGGCTTCAAGCTGGAGGGGAACAGATTTAGATTGGAGATTAGAAGGGGGTTCTTTACTGTGAGGGTAGTGGAGCACTGGAACAGGTTGCCCAGGGAGGTGGTTGAGGCCCCATCCCTGGAGATATTCAAGGAGAGGCTCGACGAGGCCCTGGGCAACCTGGTCTAGTTGGGGGTGTCCCTGCTGACTGCGGGGGGGTCGGACTAGATGACCCTTGGAGGTCCCTTCCGGCCTGGGAAATTCTATGATTCTATGAAGAGGCTTATTACTGCTCTGGTTTGGAAGGGAAAGGAGAGGTTCTTCAGAGTGAAAGCCCAATATATCAGCTGAGCTGTTTGAGAAGGTCAAAAGCCTGGGAACAGCACCCCTTGAAAGGGTGAAGACTACTAATATCTGTTGTCAATACCATTATCAAGAAAACAAGTATCATAACATCATGTAGCATTAAACCTCTTGCACAGAAGTCAGTGCTATTTCAGGGGTTTGTGAACAAGGGACTTCAGTCTGTCACACACATAATAGAAATATAACAACATGGTGAAAATTAGGGCATTTGAATCCTCTGCTTTTTCATTCACATCCTTCGATGAGTGACCACTTAATCAAGTATAATCCCATCTTCCTACTGTCTTCCTGGGACTAACAGATCCTTCTAGGTGTGGCTGCTTCACACAGCACCTAGCTCTGCATCCCTTCATATGGGTGGGGGAGATGGGCATGGGAGGAAAAACAGAGAGGAAAAAACTACGTCTCATCATCTCCCAATCCCTCCCTTTCTCAGCTGCTAATTGGCAATGGCCAAGCCCTGTGGAAAGAATCACAGTATTATAGGGTGTAAGCAGAGACTACAGCTGGTAACGCACAAGACTGGTTATTTGGCTGTTAGGGCAGTACTCGTTGCTGTGTACATTTAGGTTGACAATACTGCTTCACATTCTGTATATCTTCCACTGCTTAGGTAAGCTCAAACATTAATTCTTATTTACTGCTTGCATTTCACGCCAAATTAATTTCCACTCTATGCATGCATACTTTCAGGACAGGTGGAGAAAAGATTATGCAGTAGATACTCATGTACCATGTTGGTGTGCATAATAAGGAAAAAATGGTGGGATAATAGAGGAAGCAGAAGAGTAAATTGCATACTATAACATTAAGACAGATAGTTTCCTGGGAGGACTGTATATGGGTGTTTGCATTGCCTACACCCAAAATGTTCAGGAGTTAGAGATCACATCCTGCTATTACCTCTCCTATATCCCATTCCAAAGCATTAAGAACCTGTCAGTAGAAAATGCAAAGCAAACTAAACAAATCTGCCTAGTTTCTTTTTCCTGAGTTTTATTACAACAGTGTTTTTTGACTGAGAAAGAAATGTTGCTTTAAAAATCAACACTATTATATACTATCTAATTATCTCTCTTTATCATACAGTAATCAGAGGAGCCATTAAAGCATGGTCACCAAAATATTTGCATTTGGTTGAGTTTTAGAATATTAGTTACACCAACTTTAACTCTTGAAATAATATCAGCTAACAGTGTGTGCTTCACTTGGGAGTTAAACACGTAAAGGAAAAAGCTGATGTCTGACAAATTGAAAGTAATTTCACATTGAAGTAAATTAAACAAATTTCCCAGATGTTGCTATAAGAAGAGACTTGAGGAGGTGAAATGAAAGTCACTGCTGATGCATTCAGACACTTACCATAAAGTTCCCAAGAAGGAAACAGTTTAAAAGGAGACTGTGAAAATAGCAGAAAACAGAGGTGGGAAGTTTACATTCCCACTGACAGTCTTCATCTGAGCATCTTGTGGCTCTGTGTCACTTCACAGGGAATGGTCCACATTTCTGCATGGGAAATGCTACATAAACACTAGAGTGAAATCAGTCTTCTTCACAGGGTGTTGGGTAGTCAGAAGGAGCTGCTGGAGCTGCTCCTCACTTCTAGGTGAGGTGAACAAAGATGAAACAAGATTTGCAGGCCTGCCTTTAATATTAGTTAGTTTTCAATACATTGCTATAGCAGATCTCAAAATACACCTAGGATTTGGAAATCCCAACCTCTCCCTTTAAAGCCAGTACACAGAAATATATATAATTGACTTGGGCAAACATCAAGAGCTAGAAGCATCCTTGCATGAAAACCCTCAGGAATACCTTTTGTTCCCTTCTTACCCAATTATTGCCACTCCATCAGAATAACATCCCTTTCTACCATACCCCAAATTGAGTAAAGAGCCCACAGGCTTAGGAGAATAGGGACGAAAGGAAGTTTACAACTTGACCCTTTATAAGTAGACCCCAGAGAAGCCTATACGCTCACCTCTCTCCTCTGTCACTTGCAGAGGGAAGCCCACACACAAGCACAGCACTGGCTACAGACCAGCCAAGAGTGTCCTTCCTCTCAGGGTGATCACATATTTTCCACATTATCTGCACTTTTCTATCAGCTCTTTCCTCATCCAGGTCTTCATCTAGATTTCAGGAGGTATTTGGGTTACTGTTCCTTCTAAATGCTGGAGATGTGGAAGAAAGAAAATCCTCTCCACATTTGACTCCCGCCTTCAGTGTCAGTGGCAGATCAGGATTTTACACTATGGATTCACAAGACCTGTTCATATTGGAATAAAGATATGCTATGCTCACCTGTTTTGTTAATGTAGCCATTGTATTTTCCTTACCCCCTCTTTTTTTCTTTTTTTTTTTTTTTTTAGGCTTCAGTAAATTAACATCCAATAAATTAGAAAAATTATTTTCTTAATAGCAGCGATTATGTCAAGTTCATCTTCTCACTAGGATTACAGATTTTCTACAGTGTTCTTGGAAATCTGCTTTAAAACACAACAGATGTTAACTTTCCATGCTAGACTAACAAGAGCATTCATTCCATTCTTATCTGGTGACCAAGGCCATACATTGGGGAGAAAAAAAAAGAAAAATACTTGAAAAGTACAAGGTTTTTTCCTTTCCCCCTCTTTTTTTTTTTTTTTTTTTTTTGTTAGGCTTCAGTAAATTAACATCCAATAAATTAGAAAAATTATTTTCTTAATAGCAGCGATTATGTCAAGTTCATCTTCTCACTAGGATTACAGATTTTCTACAGTGTTCTTGGAAATCTGCTTTAAAACACAACAGATGTTAACTTTCCATGCTAGACTAACAAGAGCATTCATTCCATTCTTATCTGGTGACCAAGGCCATACATTGGGGAGAAAAAAAAAGAAAAATACTTGAAAAGTACAAGGGAGTCCAATTTCCAGAAAAAAAGCCACCCACCCCAAAGTCTATGATGGAATACCAAAGAAGAAGTAACAAAGACTTATGAAATCCCAAACCAACAAATATCTTTGATAGTAACGTAAAAAGCTCAGCATTTTGGCTAGACAGTTACTGCTGCAATATTGGCCTCAGACTCTTGGGACACACCAATTTTGCTCTCTTAACATTTGAAAGATGGGTAACTTTATAGATTTGGTAGCTACAGACAGCACATAATAAAAACTTCAGACATATATTTCAAAAACGTTTTGGTAGGCAAGTTGACAAAGTGCTCCATAAATACTTTTCCTATACTACCAACTGCCTATACTACCAACTTCTTACAAGTAGTGTAATAATAACAGATAAACCCCAGTGCTGGAATATTACACTATCCCCTTCCTTTAACTGCAAGAAAAAATAATTCTGACACACACACCCCCCTTTTTTTTTTTTTAAATATATAAGGGAGTGAGGAAAAACTATTCCAAATGAAGCCTTCACCAACACCTCCAACTCTACAAATATCAGCAATCCTGGCTGGTCCTGCAGGCCCCTCCTGTGAGACCCAACTGCAGGCCAATATTCATTTGTTTCACATTGCTCAAGCATAAACATGAATTACTGGGTTTTGCAACTGACCGTATCACGCAGAAGTGGGTCACTTAAGCGTTCCACAGAGGGACAGTGGGAAGCAGCCAAAAACCTCCATTCTGCCACCCCCTTTTCTCTTTTTAAGATTTCAGGAACATGCCTCATACCAAAGGATACAAATTTATCTAAAGTGAAAATAACCATTTTAGCCCAAGAAAGAAAAGCTAAGCACATAACAGCGGGTACCACCAGCTCTTTCTCTGCAATTCTCTCTTAACATGTTTTGTCAATGAAAGAAAGAGTGTTGTTTCCAAATATTTCATTCCAGTACAGCAGTTCAGTACAACAGACACAAGCCATTTTCTCTAACACAACCTGACGCTGAAAAACAAGTGGTTTTGAACAGAAGGAGCACATACAAACATGCAGAAAAGACAACAAGACCCCTAAAAATTTCACAATACTATGAATCATTTTGTTATCCTCAAAGTGTGCAACACTGGTTATCACTCTTAGTGATCATTTGAAGTGTCAATATTCGACAAATTTAGGCCATATATTAAAAGGCCCATTTTTGACACTTTAAATTTCTTAAAAATAGGAGACTTCCACACTTACCCATTTAGGAATGTGACATTGCACAGCCTCCTGCTCACTGTCATAATGTATAAGGAAGGAAAAATATCACAAAGATGGACAGCACTGAGCAAAACTGAAACCCACAAGTACGTTTTCTTTTAATAGCGAGGGGTTTTTTTTGCTTGATTACAGATGCATTCCCTTTCAAATTCCCCTCTGAAAGCTGCTGTAAGCACAGCACTGTACTGGATGACAAGGTCACCTTTCCTTGGTGAAAGGAAACATGAAAATTTTGGTCTCTGGTACTAAGACTTATAAACGCATTTCCTTGCTTTTGCTAGGCTATACAAGGTTCATACACATAGAGGAAGGGCATTACTTTCAGATAACAGAAAAAAAAAGAAGGAAAGCAAGAATAAAAATCGAAGACTTCAGTGAAAACTTTAGTCTGGACAAACAAGGGACTCATTTTTACCTCCAAAAAGGTTAAGGTCACCAGACTAGTGCTCACAATTTCTTACCACAGGGACAATAGAATACACCACAAAGCCAGTAGCGCACATATCACAATTGGCAGCTGGCTTGAAAATGCTCGAGTTCAATTGACGATGAAGAATGAATTACCCTTATGTTTGAACAAAAAGAAAAAACACCCCAACCTGATCTCACCAGGCCAGAAGCACAACCACATTCCAGGCGCGATGTGTGACAGCACACAGAAAGCGAGTTTCAATTTATTCTGCGCATTTGAGCACACACAAAAGCCTATATGGTTCTCATTAAAATAAAAGATATCTCCAGACTTCTAAAAGAGCACAGAGTGATTTAGGTTGTTACCCTCATGAAGAAGAAATAACTTACCCTCCTATTTGTTGTGCTTCCCCCTGGATCTAGGATTTAAGTCACCTATACTGTTTTCATATCTATAAACAACTACCAGTGGATTAAAGATCTTCCCTTATTCCTTCCAGTCTCTTTTTTTTTTAATGGAAATTTCTTTGACAAAGAGCAACAAAGCATTCTCTCTGAAAGAAAGAGCACTGCAGATACACACCACTTTCAGCTAGGACATTCAGATGCAACTCCGCAGAGTTTACTTAGATTAGCTTAACAATGTTCTCAAAAAGGAGCTGTAAACCTTTCATGAAGGGTAGCTTTAGTGGTGGAAGAGGTTTAACAAGCTCATTCATTAATGACCGGTGTCTTTGGGGTGCTCCTTTGGTGGGCCTTCAAGGAGCAGGTGTTTCTGCCTCAGCTTTTCTCCCTGCTTTACATAGTGTCTGGCACCTCTGCCTAGTGTGCCAGGCCAGCCAGCGAGCTGGGCTCACCCACCAGACCAGGCCAAAGGGACAATTACACACTATGAGACAGAAATACGACAAAAAGAATTTGCAGGATTACCTTTTCCTGCATTCACAAGCTTGTTCTTATGTATATCCGTGTGAAAAAGTGACTGCAGCATAAGTACCTGAATGGCAAACGTGGTGTGAGGTGTTTCATCTGGACCGTATGTAGGACCAGTTCAGGCAAAGAGCGAAGAACAAAGAGCTCAAAGGACAAGTGGGGAGAATAAGTGACTAATATCGATCAAGAAAAGACACTGAGGAGTTAGAAGAGGGCTGCAATTTAGAAAGCCCAATGTGACCACTTTATTTGGGTGCTTAGATCCCTACCTATGAAAGGCTTTCCTAGCTGGAACATCGCCACACCTTGCAGAGGCTGCTGCCTGCCTTTGAGAGACACTATCAAATACAGTTGGAAATATTGTATAAATGTGTCAGAAGGGGCTGAAAGACAGCAGGAATCTAAGAATACAATGAATTAAACATAACTAAACTGCACACAACAGAAATCAAGAAACAGTCCATTTGCATCAGCTGTAGGTGTTTATGGAAGAAAATTATGTCAGTGTTCGTCATGTTACAGGAAGTGTTCTGCACTGATTCGTGATTAAAAGGGAAGCTTAATGCATATAGCTACTTTAAAATTATGTAGTTACAATTTAGGCAAACTATTGGTTTAATTTAATTAAAAGCTAGTCATTTTATTACTTTGTACATAATATGAATCTTGAAAAAAACCCCTATGAAATTAAATGAAAATTTTGCTTTCTCATTCTACTCCCCTCCAGCAAGCTTAATTCAAATGCTATTACTAGGGTTTTGCTGACATATCATCTAAAGGCAGGTCAGAAAGGACTGAAAAAAGTGTTTGGCAAGAACGATAATTAGCTCTAGTTAAGTCAGAAGCTACCAAGAAGTGTTCTCCTAAATATTAAAGAGAACATTAACTTAGTAACAAATTTCAACAGGAAATATTTGAGTGTTTGCAGACTGCAACAAAATATTTAAGAACAAAACATGCTATAATAATATCAGTTCTTACTCAAACTGATTTGATGGGTACTTTTTGTTTGTTTCTCTAACAGAAGGATAAATATCGTAACTCTTCAATAGCGTTTAGATGATTTGTAGACTGAACAAAAAAAAAAAAGTAAATGAAAGTGAAAGGAAATGCCTAGCTAGAATTTGCCTCGCCATTTAAAACATCCATGTTTCATTAGAAGAGCCAACAGTGTTGCCAGTGGCTACATCACCTCTTACTAATTCCAGAAAGTTATTTCACAAAGTAAGAATGCCCTTGCGAGTGACAAAGATGCATTAGGTCTCTCCTCGGGAGTTACATATGAACTGTATACTCCGGTGATACTATAGGAAATCTATACGAGACAGTCCACCACAGCCAGAGGCACGCTTTGCAGCAAAACAAAAACCCAAACCAAACCCAGAAAAGAGAACAGCAAGGGTTAACTATTAAACAAACTACCTTGGAAGATGTAGGAGACATACTAAGATACTGACCACAGTGACATATTTATTCCATCCTGAAGGCAGAGCCCTGGCTCTGTCATATTTACAGCCTTCACCTCCATGTGGGTTACTACAAAAGGCAAGTTGCATTCCAAAAGGTAGTCCTTTTTTTGTCTTTTTTTTTTTTTTTTTTTTTAATTCTGACTAACAAAGAAAAGAGGAAATGATGACATTCATACCTTCAGAAAAGGAATCCCAAGACAGCTAAGCATTTCCTGCCTCAGAAATTCACCTTCTTCACAAGTTCTGTTTAAGCACCCGTATAACAGCTGCAAGTTGCCTACATAAAACAGGAGAGTTAGAAGAAACAAGTATTTCCTTGCTCTTTAGCAGTGTAG
>NW_015094506.1:37203490-37213501 GCF_001431845.1 Calidris pugnax | reverse complement strand
AAGGAATGTTTTTTTTTTTTTTTTTTTTTTTTTTTTTAAATGAAAGACATAGCACTGCTTTCTCTTCCCCTAGCAAGTAGCTCTGAGCTGGAATGCAGAATAAATGTCTTAAAGACTCCTCTGTGCTGGAGGGCTTAGCAGAAACCCAGCAGTCTCAATATAAACCAGATGTGTCACAACAAGTTTTGGGTGGAGAAAAGTGTTCACTGCGAGTATGAGAGCGCTCAGGAGGGACTGCCTTTTACAATACAGACACAGTAACAATTAAGAAAAGCAGCAGCAGGCTCAGCAAAAACTTGCCAACAGAAGGACTGATGCCGACTTTCTTTAAAACACCACCATCATTCATTCTTCAATACTTTAGCAGGGCCCCAATGAGATATGCACAGCATTTAGTTTGTGTTAAATACATATTCTCTCAGAACAGTGCAGAGCCAAGAACCCCAGAGAGCTTGAAGCTTTTCTATGAGGGCAAGTGGGATAATGTGCAGGATGATTTTGTGAGGAGAATCTGGAGTATCCTCAGGTTGACTATGATCTTCAAGCTGTTGTTGCCTCCCCAAGACCAGAACACAGAAGCCGAATTTAATCCTGGATAGATACATCTCACTAGCTACTCATAATTCAGAATTATTCTCTTATGATGTATACATGCAAGGCACTTAAAGAATATATGCCTGCCCCAAGCGATCCAAGAATCTCATCTAGACATAATTAGGAGTAGGCAAGTACTTAGGGAAATTAGTCATTAGTTTGCAAATTCAAACACCGGTCTCTCAGCTACAAACCTCCCCTTGGCTTAGTTCACTTTATTTTTTTCCTGCCTTTTGTGGTGAAAGAGCATAGGGACGATGCTTTACAGTAGCAGAAATCTGGGAGTCCCTGCACAGATCGTCCCACAACAATTAGCTTTTGTTAGGTGACATAGAAGGAAGAAAGTGTTTGGGAAAAAACTATTACTAAAATGAAACAGAAGCAAATGAAAAGAAAAGCAGAATAGCAAGAACACTCAAAACCAAAAAAGCTGGAAATCCAGGGTGTAGACAGATGTTAGGAAAAAGGGAGGAAGGGAGCAGGGAGAAAGAAATCAATTTTTCTCCTCCCCCCACCCACCAGTTTTGAATTCTAAAATAATATCCAAAGGAGCTCCCTTCCAGACAGTGTAATAAGTGCACAGGCCCACTTGTAGCAGGCAATCAATCTCACCTTCCAAAACCTCTTTGCACTCATTTCAGGCCCAAAACATGGGGAATAGGCAATTAGGAAATGAGAACCTCTGTCTTAAGGCAAGCATATTCAAAATCCCGCTGTCATATGATGTAAATACACAACTACAGTAATGCCAACACAGATGCTAAGTGAAAACCACTGCTCTGCTGAGTTGCAAGCTCAACTCGACTTTCTTGTCTCCGATGTGTTTATCGGCCCAGCGTAACCACATCATCCTACTTCTTTCTTGCATAAGGGGGAAGCTTGTAAAAATGCTAGAGGACACCAGAGGTTTCTAGGAGCGACCTGTGGTTTCCCACGAGGTCTGAGCCTGTCTATGGGCTTCCTATGTGCTGTGGTAATGGAAGCCATAGCATAAGCTTGAGCCATGCTCTGCTGCTGGCAGGGATCCCTCGGCTGACTCAGTCTGCAGCAGGTTGTAAAATGCAGGAGGGTCCGTGTGGTGACAGTCATAGCTTAAAAAAAAGCAGGTATGGCTGTGTTGGGTAATTGGTAGGCAAGCAGCAAACGGTGAGGAGAGCCTGCATGCCAGGAGGAGAAACTCAAGTGCGTGTAACATTCCTTACCTATTACTTCAGCAAGGAGCCGAGACCAGCCCGGCGTGATCCGGGCTGGAAACAGGCCAGGGGAGCAGCTACGTGGATTTGGTGGACAGAGGAGAAATTACGAGTCTGGGAACGGCAGCCAGGAGTCCACGTCGGGGCACTCACAGCAGTGCCGCCCCTCTCCAGGCGGTAGGTTTTGGGAATCAGTCGAGCAGCGACTGACGTGCCCCACGGGTGCCAGACACAGAAGGGTACATATACTTTGACTCCAAGTCAGGCTTCAAGCTAACTCCGTCCTTTTTTGTGTCAAGCAAGCTATTTATTTGGAAGAATGATCTGGAGGGAAAAGGGAGACAGACACTGAAGTGTTTGGCACTGTCAAGCGCAAGGGATATTTCATGCATTTCTTAAAGGGCGCGCTCGCTCCCTGGCAAGCTCGCTCCCTGGCATGCACACCAGGCAGCCCATGGCACTCGCTCAGCAAAGACTGATTTTTAGCCCTTATGGCATCAATTTACTTGAAAAAGCTGATCGCGATGTACCCTGAAGGATGAGTGAACAAAAGCAGTCTTGGAGCACGTGGGCCAAGTGAGCAGGAGAAGCACACAAAGCACTTTTGGAGTGGTCCCGGTGCTACAAGCTGTAAAAGGTCCCTCCTGAGCAGGTCAGGCACTGCAGGATCTCCACGCTCCCTGCCTGCTCTGGGGGCACCATGGCGAAGGGTGTGGGGTCAAGGTCCTGGGTGTTCCCAAGAATGGGGGGAAAAAGCCCTTTTCAGATCACCACCGCAACTCAAACAGCAGGGAGTGGAGGGGTGTGAAAGCACCAGGCAAGTCACCTCTGCCCGTGCTCCCCCACGTATTACATGTGTTTTGAGCAGCTCAGAAGTCATTTATGGATGACTTGGCTGTTCAGACAGATATATCGTAGGTGCCCCGTAGGCAGCCCAAGAAGATTGCCTGCTGTTTTTCCTGTCTGCGGGCAGATGACAGTGACATTGGGAGGGAGACCCACTTCTGAGGTCAGCTCTGGGAAATGTATTCCTAAAGGATCAGTTCAGCCAGGCAAGAAACGCTCTTAGCTGCCGGCTACTTGAGAAGATAAGAAACTTCCTAACTCGCTTAGAAGCACACATCTTCAAGATTTCTTATCAACAAGGCTTCAAGTAAAACTAAAGCTCAAACAACATGGATAATAAATGAAAATGACTTGTACTCCTACACTCAGCAGAGCCCAGGGATTTGAAACTCCCTTTCTTCCCAACACTGCGTTTCTTTTCCTCCTGCTCTGGATCCCAGTATGGGCTACATGATTTTCTATGGCAGAGTAGAAAACCTGTCCTGACAGCTTGTGCTGCCGTGCAGGGGAGGAGGTGGGACCATTTTACAGAGTTCGGAAAGATAAGTGCCAAAGGACTGCATTAAAGAAATACTGCAGCAATCCTAAAGAAACACTAGCAATTATATAGCAATTAATACTACAGAAATTATAGCATCCTGGTGCTGGAAACCTGAAACACATGCACACACAGATGGACGGACACGTGGACACACTCTCCAAAGAGCCCAGTCTAAGACACACAACTTTGTGGCTTGAACCCCTCTAGCCAGGGAGTCTGAAAAACTGACAAAAAGGAACACAAACAAGTGACAAAGATGTCAAGAATGCTGATCTGAATATCCTGGAGAGTCACATAGTTTTCCAGCTGATTTCAGCTATTTTGCTAATACAGTGTTTGATGGCAACACTCTGTCATTTTAAGTCTAAACACAGCTTGAACTGGGTGGACTACTAGAGCAGGAGTAACCACCAGTAGAAGTTCAGGACAGTAAACTTGTGCTAAAAGCAACAACTACAAACCACGTGCACTAGATTTTTTTTGCTAAGGGGACTTATTTGCTAATGCGACTATGACAATCTGAACAAGAGTAAAACATGCGTGAAAAAAAAGATTACAAGCAAAAGAAAAGTGAAATAGGAAGTTGAAGAACAGGTAAAACAGGATCTGAGGAGTTTCACTTCATTACAAAGGAATTCAGCCCATGGCTTGAGGATAAATGTGGGCAGCATAGTTCTTTTACAAAGACAAAGAAATACCCAAACCTGTCTTAAGGAATTAACTTGTTGATTTTTCCCTTGGCCATAGGGGTACTCAACACTGTCTCAGTCTGACAAATGAGTTTGTTCAGGGTGTTTGGAAAACTGACAGATTCACATCTTTTCCCCTCTGGTCAGATGAAATTATTATTATTACAGACATTCAGAGAAACTCTAAAGTCCCCGCATTCTTTTAAAATTTTTCCTAATATACTTTGGGTGGCAGGGGAGCAGAGTTTAGAGGCTGGGGGAAAGGTTTGCTCTGTAATTCTACATAAGGCTACAGAGAACTATTAAGAAAAATAGATCGTCATGACAGAAGGACTAATTCTTTCCCACTATCGCTACGGATAAAAGAGCTCCAAAATTCTGCGCTGAGTCCTAAAATAAGTGAAGCACAGCGCTGGCACTGGTCTGCCATTCAGATTTCCTACATACAACAACTGTGAGCAAATCCAGCCTACCTAAATGCATCTTGAGGTGGGTACTTTGGAGCTCTAAAGGCATCAGCCACAGAAAAAGCATCGCACGTGCTCAGTTCCTGCAGCTTCAGGCTTCCTGCACTGCTACGGCCCTGTGCCCCGCTCCAGAATCTGTTGCTCTTGTTCCTCGGGCTGAGCCTGCTCACACGAGTGTAAGCGCTCAGCGGTGTGAATCATCCCTGCACAAACTCACCAAGATGTCAGCCCCGACAAGCCCTGATGCTCTTTTCAAATCAACTTCGTCCTTAAAGATCTCCAAAACTACGTCAGAACAATACTATGTAGCTGGTTGAAGTCACAATTATCCCCCTCCATCATGAGGGACAACTACACCGCAACGGTTCTAAGCCTCGCCTGGAAGACCTTTTGCTAACCCAAATCTTTTTTAAACAGGAAACGATGAGCTTTCCCAGCACGGGTTTTCATCCCTGGAATGAATCAAAACAATTGAGTTTTCAACCAAGTAAAATCTAAACCTTTCTCGCCTGAGTTGAAAAGGGTGGCAGATTTATTTTTTAACATTTGCAGCGACCACAGCAAACTCTTTCAAAAACAAACCCCTGCAAGAATCCTTGAATAAAAAAATGTCATTTCCATCTTGCATTTCATGTAAGTGATAAACAATATTACTCAAGCTCTTAACAGTTCAAGTGGGAAGGTTTTCAAAAGAAGCTTTTTTTGTCATTATTACTTGGCACAGTATTTTTAGGGGGGAAAAAGCCCAAAATGAAAATAAGGAACTTCCTAATGAAGCTGAATCAGAAAGAAGTCAGGAAAACTATCAGAAAAGAACTATCAAACACAAGTATAATCCAAAATAGAAGTGTCTATAAAACCACTGCAGTCAAGTTATGCAAGTCCAAATTATGTATCTCTACTCAAACACCAGTGCCAGCCACTATTAGGCAAGAAATTTGAAAAGCACATTTTAAAGCACCTTCTCTCTGTTTTTCTCATCCTTGTCTTTCCTGCTCTCTAACCAAGTGAGCAAACCATGAAATTATCTAGCTCCAAATCAACCCATCCATGCAATTACCTCACACTCCTCTGCAAAGTTTTATTGCCTAGCAGGAGAAAAAATTAAAAGCTTTACTTAGAGAGTACCAAAAGCCTATTTTACAGACTGAGACAAAACAGTATTGTTCAAATGTACAGAGATCCCGTCACCGATCAAACTTGCTCAGTGTGGTTGAAAGGGACTAAATCAAATCCACAAAGTTATTCTGTGAGCAGAAGTGTTTTAACCTTAGTTAGATATACAACAGTGAGGATCTACTTCTCCTGAAATAAGGCTCCTTTTCTACCTATCGTGCACAATATAAGCAAAACTCTTGCAGATTATATTAGACCATCAGCAAATAAAATTTACAAATAAAGAAAAAAACAACAACATAACACCCAAGAAAAGTTGCCAGGGTGAAAGAGACCTAGGACCCTGAAAAGTATGTGGCATACATCACCTTTCAGCCTTTTCCTTTTCCAAATAAAAACACAGAGTGCTAAACCAGATGCAACCTGATAGCTAAATAAGAAGATAGTGTGTTACTTAGAATGCGACCAACAGTGACTTCCCTCAACAATTTGGTGTCCACCAGTGAGGAGAACAAGACTAATGCCCCCACCCCAGAGAGACACTGCAGGCTGTAGGCACAGCCGGGCACGGCGACGAGGCAAGGCTCTACAGAGGCAAGGTCACAAGTTGATTCAAGAGGTGGAACAAGGAAATGCAGGGTGCAGCCAGAGGTTTTGCAATTCCATGGGTGGCTGAGATTTCCCACCGAATTGCAGCCTCTCCTTGCATTGAGGAGGAGAGATGGAACCCCCACCCACCTATTGCATAGCTGCTCTGATTACTGGGTTGGTCTTTACTCCATGGTCTTTATCATCCATGGTGCTCTGGCACAAAATCTATTTAACTGTGGATTTGTAGAAACAGAATATACTGCTCACATAAGAGAGAAGAAAAAAACCCACAACAAACCTCAAAAAAGCCACACAGCAAGAATATACCCAATGTCATTTTAAGATATGAGACTTGTGAGATCTGACACATATAAGAGAAGCATTTATCAGGAGACATACTTGATTCACTCTACCTTTTTAAAAAAACACAACCAACTCTTTTGTCCTCAAGCAAAACTAGCCCCCTGTGAGATGCAGACACTGCTACATTGCTTTTCCTCTTAAAAAACTGTCTGGGAAACAAGTTTTCAGTAGCTACTCAAGCTCGCAACAAAAATACAGATCTGTTTGCATTCTGGAGTCAGTGAATGATTAACGTCATTTGAAATCTAATCAAAAACCCATTGACCATTTAAACATAATAATGGAGCTGACAAGTAGAACATACACTTCCAGCTAAAGAACTTCAATGCATCCCCTTTCTGCTGAGAAGGTCTTAGTTTTCACACAGATAAGCTAATACCTACAAAGAAGAGAAGACCAGGAGGAAGGCAAAACCATTTAAGATGAATGACTGCAAAATTTCATGCATCCTAAAATCATGAAATCGTAATGCTTATTTAAAAAGAGATTGTTCAATTGACGGAAATGAGACATAGTTTATTTTAAGTATCATGGTATATTTTGCTTCTCAGTCTATAGGTGAAATGTATCCTATGTTCTCTGCTACTGTGTAATTATTATTTGATGGTCAGTGTGGGTTTTTTATACCAGAGGTTCCCATCTACCGCACCCTTGGAGAAACTGGTGCCAGAACTGCTTATGGGAGGGTAGGGGAGCAGGGATCCTATTGCTAAAGGACAGGGAAAATACTGATAAGGTGTTTACCTACTGCCTGAGAGATGACAAAATTGCTCTCTGAGCTGCAGTCCTTGTGTGCTCACGCAGCAGAGGGACAAAAGCCACAGCAGCATGGCACAAGCACACCAAGTAGGAGAAGGAAAATGCAGCTGGTTGTGCACTTTTCCACTGGCAGATGTAGAAACAGGAAGGAATTCCTGTTAACTACAACATTAGTAGATGGACAGAGGAGGGTGAAGACCACCCTTGCACAGGGTGCTCCAAGGGAGACAGGGGTTTCAAAGCCATACAACAAGTGAAAGCAGCACCTAATACTGCCAATAAATTTGACATAAGGTATAGAGGATACAGTTATGACATACCCATCTACCATGCCTGCTGTGGAGATGCCTAGTGTTAGAGTAGAGTTAAACATTTGGGAAGTGTGTGTTTTATGCCTGCATGAATGGCCCTCCTTTCTTTCCTGCCCTGTGAGGTCCTTCATCCCAGATACCAGGGAATATTGGTCTCAGCCCTACCCAAGGCTGGCCAGGGTCCTGGACACCCTACTGTGTCTGATCATTTAATGATCTATAGCATCATTTAAGCTGTAGCACGTTCAGCACAATTCAGGAGAGTAGCATTGCCTTACTTGAAAAAAATAGATCAGCACATTTTTGCCGGTAAGGCATTTTACAATGTTCAGTATTAAGCATTAAAGATACTTAACTTGACTTGGAGTATACCCATTTCACCATTAGTGATTAATAATGCTACGTTGCCTGAGAAAGTATGGTCCCACTCCAGCAAAAGGCAGCTGCCAAATGAAAAAGGGGATCGATTAACGTGACGCAAGGCTCCTCTTGGGTGACCTGAGGGCACGGAGCGAGTGCCTTCTTCACCCTGCATTTGAAGAAGGACCAACAAGCAGGGCTGGTACTGCCGCTTTGGCCTGGTAACTCCAGTGTCTTGCTCTTGAATGCAACCTGCACCTCTAGGAGTTGTATTTTTCCTGCTACAAGAAAATAAAAGAGATTGTCCCTGTCTGGAGCATTGCAACATCGCCCCTCTGTAAGGAATGAGGACCGTGTGGCTGCTTTACAACAACATGGTATCCAGCAGGATATGTGATTTGAAAGAAAAGAGAATAAAGATATAAAATAGGCAGAAGAAGGGTGAAGGAAGATCTAGAACAAGAGGTATTTGAGTACTACAATGGTGAGGAAAACATAACCTAAAACAAAAATCAAATCAGTACATATGGGAACAAACAAATAGATGGAAAGATAAACTTTAAGTTGGAAAGGACAAACTTAACTTGCTTAATTAAATTAATACCTACACTTCACACCCTCTTTCCTTGCCAGTCAGGCCTGCTATGCTGTACCTACCTTAGATGCAAATGGAACAAAATTACCTATTTAGAGTATTCCTTACTTACTAGCTTATTTCCAAATTCCACAAGATATGAGGGATCTAGCCAAGAAATTTGGAGGAAGAGAACAGGATAGGAGACACGTGGCTTGGCATTCTCTAAAATTTGCTCCAGCCTTCTGGCAGCCTCCCCCCTCCCCTCCTTATATTTTACTGGAAATGATCCTTCCAGAGGCTAGTTGGCATCTACAAATCTAGCTATTAGACATTACTCCAAATAAATGAGCCTCATTTCTGTTGCAGGCAAAAGATTTCCCATTTTTCCCTGGCATACCATGCGATGACAGAAAGGCGGCAGATAAAATGCTTTTGCTTGTTTTCCACCCTTAAACTCTCCTGGATGGACTGCTCCACAAATTATGTGCCTGGAGTTAGCAAACATAAGCTTTTGGTTGCACCTAAACTGGCAAGGGTAGCTCTAACCTGGATAAAGCAATTCACAACTCTTCAGCATCGTTTAATCTAATTTAATGTTCCAACATGATATAGTGAGGACCGTAGGCATACAATTATTTAAGTGAAATGTTTACTCTTGCCTAATTTATATCCCTGGATACCTAAATTTTTTCCCCATTGTCCATAAAATTAAAAATTCATACTTTGATGGAAAAATTATACTTTGAACAAAAGCTGTTAAGCTCAGCAAGAATATTATAACATACAAGGTTTTGTATTTTGATATTACATCTTCACAAAAAACATCAAAATATTCCTGGACTTTCACCTAGTACTACAGAATCTCAAATCCCACAGAGGTGAATCTGGAAGATCAATAAGGTTTTTGCTGCTTACTTTAATGAATGCCCATAAATAATGAAGGCGGCTTATCTGTATATGCTCCAGAGGGACTGTCATCCATCAAGCCAATAATATCTGGTCAAGCAACTTTCAGACGTTAAATTAGATTCTCTTTAGAGAAGATTCATCAGCTTTTGTATCTCCTCTCCTGTAAGAAACACGGCATCTCCCCCGCTGATCAGCAAAGGAGTTGACAGGAAAATATTCTCCCAACTGTTCAGTATTCTTGTTAGCAGACCAGCAGAGGGGAGAATTATGGTTTTGCATAGGCAAAAACTAGACAGAAATCCCTTGGTAGCTCTGAGATGCAAGGAAGTTGCAAAAAATAGAGGAGATTGATACTGAGAGCTTACAGTTAGCGAGTTTTAGGGAAAAAGCCCTTTGCTCCCCAAAGACACTAATAAGAGACTAAGGTGGAATAAGTAACGCATTGAGATGCTGCATAAAATCATAAGATTTTTGAAAAGCAAAAGGTGTCTTCCCTCAAGGGGTACTCTAATAAAGATATTGTAGGTTCCATTTAATACATATGCAAAGTGCAGGTACTGTTCAAATACATAGTTTACTATCATAAAATTAATTTACTGACCTTGGACAAAACGTTTTTTTTTTTTTTTTTTTTTTTCCTTTTCTTTAAATTTTTATTTTTTAAATGCCCAGTTAAGGAAAAAAAAAAAAAAAAC